>NC_083629.1:11060753-11378610 GCF_963584025.1 Labrus mixtus
AGTGGATGATTTTCTGTAGAGATTCGAGTGCGTGCAGGTTGACCTTGCTGTTTGACTCCTGCAGCCTGGCTTTAAAGCCATCAAACACCTGAAGGGGATGAAACAGGATGTTGTTTGATGGGAACAGACAACCACAACAAAGTATATAACAAAGCATTATTCATAGGCTTTGAAAAAATAAAAAAAGAGAGAGATAGTACTAACCGGAAAAATACTATTGATGACCATGTTAGGGTTGTTCTGGCAGTCAGCTGCTAGCTGGTCGATTCCCTTGATCCTCTCTCTAAAGTCCTTTGAACCTAGCAGGCCTGAGATCTGCTTGATGTATTCACTCTTGTCTGCAATGCTCTGAGTCTGAGATCTGCAGCTGTAATGGCTGTTTGAATCCCTGAAACAATGCAATGACATAAAATGAATAAATTGATAATACAAACAGTGTGTATTTATAAGTTTTAAAGGCTTAAACTGGTCAATATTCATCCCACCTGTTGTTGAGTGGCTCCCTGGTGAGAGACGATGCCCTCACTGTACCACTGCCTGGGAGGGAGCGTCTCCCCCGGGCTGATTGGGTGTCCTGGGGCATCTCGCCCAGACCCTAAAAAAACCCAGAAACAATCTCCATGCAGCATAATGTTTTGACCTTTAGTAAAAATATGTCAGGAAAAAAGAACAGCACCTTTGTTTTGAGAGTGAAGACTGTCTCTCTGACAGTCGGCAGGTCTTTGGTGGATATGTATTTCTCAAGGATCTTGTCAAAGTCAGGGTGGGATGATAAAGAGAGCAGCATACGACGGCCATAGTACCTGCAGGTTGAAAGAGTATAAAGGTGAGAAATCAGTCACTAAGTGTTACTATCTATTGCCTTACTGTTATAATTTACTAAGCAGGAAACTCTACCTCTGTTCTTACTTTAATGATAAAATACTTCTGTTTCAGTGATGTTAAACATTTAGAAGAAAAAAAAAAAGTATTTACATTTAGTAATGTATCATTAAATACTACATTTTAATTGAAAAATAAAACAAAACATTTCAAATCTTTCTGTATCCAAACACTTCAGACCGATTGACAACCACAACACACTACGGCACAAAGAGGTCACAAGTTGAGAATATTCCTCTCCAACAAATCTGAACATTATTAGTTTGCATCACATCATTTTTTCCTCGTCACTCAGTGGATTTAATTGTAAGTGCCATCTCTTTTAAAGAATCACACATTTGATTTGTCCAATTAGGCAATTTCCCAAATAAATTCTGTTTTATTCCTAATGTAAGACATCCAGCCATGTGCATAAATCATGAGGAAGCATTATCACTGATTATACATTAATGAGTCAAATCAAACCATATCTAGTCATGGGTCAGACTTGAAAAAAACAATGAAGGTGTTTCTACATACCGGGCTTCCTGTGAGGAGTCTTGTGCGAGTTTGGTGACAGCAGGTAAAATTCTGTCTGTGAGATCTTTACCTCCAGACAGAAGACGGCCAGCACCGACCTTCTCCACCAGATTAGCCAGATGATGAGCGGTGCATTTTCTCACCACTGCGTTGAGGTGACTATCAGAAGAAGGAATTATAATTCAGAAAATAAATTTGATTTAAAACTGTCAAGGGTATTTTGCAAAAGTGTAACAAAATGTGACGAAACAGCCCTTCACTTTGTGTGTACATGGACAAACAGTACATACTGACCTGAGTCCTCCAGAGAGTAGCGCGCTGATGCTACGAGTGGGTGTGCAGTTCTGAACCATGCAGTCCAGAGCGGCATCCACATCCTGCCTGATGAAGGCATTAGTCTCTCCTGCTTTCTGAAGCAGAGCTTTAACTGTCCCCTCCAGCTCCTGGTCCATTGCCTTCTGCAGGTGTGTGTACAGATCACCGACTGTACTCACTGCAACCCTGGACACACCTGACCGCAGGTTCTTCACCTGAGCAAAATAGACATAATTACAGACTGACTGAAACAGGAGAAATCCAGTATCCAATCAGATATCAATACATAATTCGAGCAAAACTATTTCATTTTAGACGGATTAAACTTGTTCAGTGGATACAGGTTACAATATTGTGGGAGTTTTGTACAAGTTACAGTACCTCTTGAATAAGACAGAGGCAGATATCATGAAGCCTGGCCTGGAGTGTGTCTGAGTGGAAGTGAGCCAGACTGCGCAAGAACGTCAGACCCTCGATCTTCTTCTCCCTGAGAAAAAAAAGAAAGGACAAAGAAGATTGTAGATTTCCTTGACTTAGTTTAAGGATATGAGTCCTGGTAAATATAATGTTAGTTCATGAACATTCTCCTCCTAAGTAGTGCAGCCTAGGTACTGTAACAAGCAGGTGTTTCTCACCAGTCTTCGGTGCTCAGCAGGTTGAAGCTCTGTGTCAGGGCCAGGTCCGGCTTGGAAAACGGACACAGCTCCTGAGGCTCTGATAGATTTTTCTTTTGGCCCACAGCACCAGGAGACAGCTCATCTAAATGGCCCATAAGACAGAGCACAACACACAGACACATACAGGTTAGGTCTCATGTTACATCTCTATCAGTGCAAAAACAAGCAGTGTGTGTGGGCGGCGGCGCATTAACAGTAGGTTGTCAAAACAAAGCATTGTGGCACATTACCCGAAGCAAACATCTTATTCACCCATGCTCTGATGCTTCCACAGTCTAATTAACGTGCAACATTTTCTATGAACAAACACCTGTGAAAGCAATGGATGATCTATTTATAATGCAGAGGAACATACAAGCCAGTGTCAGACTAATGGAGAAATAATCCATAGCAACATAATAAAGACACCAGACCATTCAACTGACTTAAATCCACTAACCTGAGCTGTGAGACAGCGATGGTCTTGTTCTGCTGAGGCTGGGGGCTCTCCGAATACGTGAGAGGTTTTTGGGGTTGGGGGGCACTGTCGGGGGGCTCGGCTGGTGGGGTGGAGTGAAGCACTTGAGGGGGCTCTGGGGTCCTGGTGGGCTGATGGGACTCGTGGGGCTGATGGGGGACTCATCAGATAGAAGGTCTGCTTTGCTGGTGGGCAGTGTGCTTCCGTTCAGATGCAGATCTGTCAGAATCGTTATCAGACATTTTATAAGGCTAGCAAAATGTAAAAAAATTTAAAACTGCCTATTCGCCATAATGTATGTTTTGCAGTGGCCAATGGGCGGTTAGGTGGACGTGACACTAAGATATTTATTACTAGTAGTACAAATAAGAAAATGTAAACTGACTTTAATTTCGCATTAAGAGGAATGTACACACAAGCTAAATAAACAGAGGTACAGTTTTCAGGGTTTCAGCCTTTCTCTTGCCTTTGATGGTCAATGCTCTATTCTCCTCTGTGGGTGAGTCAGAGAGCATCTGTCTGACTCGATGGCGAATCTTTTCTCGTGTCTGGTCCCCTTGGATTGCCTGCCCCTTCTGCTGTTCCAGACCCTGCAGCCGCATATTTGCCCGAGTAGCCCTAGTATTTTTCAGCCTCTGCTTCACATGCATAAGAAAAAAGAAGCACGAGGTGGGACATTGGTTACCATAAACTACGGATA
This sequence comes from Labrus mixtus, assembly GCF_963584025.1. Classification (NCBI taxonomy): domain Eukaryota; kingdom Metazoa; phylum Chordata; class Actinopteri; order Labriformes; family Labridae; genus Labrus; species Labrus mixtus. Next base: position 11,064,304 of record NC_083629.1, read on the forward strand.
ATGACTTTGTATGATTTACTTCTGTACTCAGTTTGACTAACCTTAACCTCATCTGAACGTGGGCTGTCATCGCTGTCTAGGTGAACATGGCTGTAGATGCCTGCTGGGGCATCAGTGGGCGGTCTGGCCATAGAATCACACTGCTCAAGTGACAAGACAGCTCCCGAGCGGCTGGAGGACACTGCAGTGCCAAACATGCCTAAGAAACACGAGGAAGGTGTTTGCAGGGAACTTAAATATATTAACTAAGAGGTGCACACCAAAACCAGGATTGAGTAACAGCGGGCAACTGTCTCTATTTGTTTTTGGCACAAGGATGAAGGGAAAAGAATTCCCTTTACAACTGTGGCTATGCTTCTAAGATAATCATTTCAATCTGTTGTCAAATAAAATCACTAAGCTAAAACGACTTGGCACAGATAATTTTGATCAATCAATATATTATTTAATTATTTACATTAATTAAGATTGGCAGACACTTACCTCTCCCAATGACTCCTTCTGACATATCTGTGGCAGGTGAGTTTCTGCTGCTGTCGCCCCAAGATCCTAAGAGTTTTAATTATAAAAGCACAACAAATGTCTAGGAGGTAAATCTAGGAAAAAGCACTAATCTGTTTGTTATCAACGCGTACTGACCTTTGGCAGGCTTTAGAGCTCTGACTGATTCACAGACAGCTGCTTTGACCAACGGAGGGATGGGTCCCGTCATCTCTTCTTCAGTTTTGATCGCTCCGTTTGAGTAAGTGACTCTCTGGCCAACAACACCCACCTCAGATGACAATTCATTTCTCTGGGACAATCCTTGATATAAAGAAAAACCTGTAAACAACCCAGGCTTAGTGAAAAAAATGAATTAGGCCAAAATATTGTATCTCTTTTTTTACCTTGAAGACAGCTGACGTCAGCGGTATATGAAGACCTCAGTTGTGCAGAAGGCACTCTCGCAATGCAAGGTTTCATTCCTGAAGAGGCTGAGTTTCTGGGGCTGTTGACACATTTGACAAGTGATACATTCTGCAGGAACAGCTTAGCACTCTTCAACACTGTGTCATATATTCATGTGTCGCAGGTTATCAAGTATAAACTTGTTAACATGTGTGTGACAACATTTAATCACTGAACAGATTTTTTTTTTTAAGTACCTGAGCTGACTCATGTCCCCTCATACTGTAATCATTCCTAAAGCTAACATCACTGAGCTCATATAATAACATGCATAACAAAAGTAATGCATAATTTCAAGTTCAATGTTTACACATGATAAAACATAATGTTGTTTAAGAATAATAAGAATGAATTACATTGTATACAGAGGAAACATATAGTGTAAGTATATAACCAGTGTCACTATCAATATCATTAAGTATCATAATAAACAATAAGTCTTCTCAAGGACTAATTTCATGTGCAGTGATGGAGGAAACTTCTGTTAAGTGTGGATCTTTTACCTGGTTCTAATGCCATTCAAGCTGGAGTTGGTGACTGAGCTCAGACTGGACAGACCACTCTCGCCACTGTCTTTCTCCAAAAGTATCGGAGAGGTATGTGAAGGGGAGTCCAGACCCTGGTCCAGCCTCACAGCTGAGTCAGGGCTGTCTGGATCTGGATCTACACTACCAAGGCTCACCTTTGCCCTCTTCTTTGCAGCGCTGTTGCGCAATGATCGCAGGGAGATCAGCATCTGCAACAGAAATGAGCACATAGAGAGACGTATATTAGGAATCTAAAAATCATACCTCTGGAGAAGCTGACTGGGCTGGAAGGATTATTTAGAATTAGGTAATTTAGCTCTAATCAATGGGAGAAAAAATGTCTGACCTCCTGCATGTCCAGTGGATCATCCTCTTGAGCATCTTGTGCTGGACTGTAGCTGTCAGGGTTCCGATTTTGGTCCCTTTCTAGCTGCTTCTGAGGGCTGACAGGAGCAATGGCTCTCTGGGCATTATGAGACTGGACCTGATCTGCTGTAGGGACGACTGGCGAGATAGATAGGGTAGCTCTTGGGCTGCTAAGTGCCCGGCGGAAAGAAGAAGTGGAAGAAGAACTCACAAGGGAGGCACGAAGAGGCAAAGGAGAGCATCTGCTTGAGATATTGTCTCCTAAAAGGGGAAGCACAGGAAGGATGACATAAAACAGATGATTCACAGATGCCACATAATTTTAACATTCAACTAACGTAGGGCTTTTTACTTATATTACCTTTTTCTGCACTTGCTGTTTCTCTCCAGGGGCTGGTTTCCCGCTGGTGGGGGCTGTTGTCTCTCTTGTTGGGCCAGGTGTTTGACATAGAGAGGGAGGAGTCTGCACGATGACGGGACAGTGTGGGAGTAAGCATGCCTCCTGGGAGTGTAGACAGAGGGTAGGAGGGCAGGAGGAAGGAGCCGGATGTTGTGGGGTGTGAGGGGTTTGAGGGAAGGGAAAAGGTGCGCTCTACACTTGGGTTCCTTGAGAGCGTGCGTCCCTTCGGTGCCACTGTGAGACAGAGTATTAACATGTAAAACAATTTATTTAAAAAATGGCTATATGAATACCCTGGAATAAGACTCAAGTTATTTATTTTCTGTTTTTTGATCCTTATTTGTATTTCATAAAGTGATGCATGCAAGTATGCATTAACAAAATACATAAAACAAGCAGGTCATTCTGAACTAGTCTGTCCTTACCAACATCTGGGTCAGAGAAGTTTGTTTTAAATATGTCAGGGTCCAAGTTGAGGCTCCCACTTCTTCTGATTCGAGCAGGAGATGCCCTCCTTCTGGCAGATTGTGGCTTCCGAGGCTCTGCAGAACCTAGATGTAAAGTATTCGCACTATAAACTAAACTGTGTTGCGCAATACTGATGACGCTACATGACAGTTACTATCCCCCATTAAACTGATGAAAATAAAAAAGTGTATGATAATATGAGACAATGGTATTTACTGAAGGAGTAACTAGGTGAAGTTTGATTTGTTAAGGTTGGGATAATTAAGTAAGCAACAATGTCTATCCTCTAAAAAACATAAAAGCAACCCTGCTCCAACTATGGTGAAGTCAGCTTGTTTGTTTGTTTACTTTACCAGCAGTCTCATTTACAGCAGCAGAAACAACACATATTTGTAAGGCATCCATTTTTTTGAAGATGGCTAATTAAGAAGCTTCTTGCCAAAGTAAATCATCTTGAGTGTAAGTGTCATGTAATAGGGCCTAAATTCTACAATGTCTTGCCGGTGCTGTGCTTAAACTTAAGGGGTAAATAAAGCTCTCACAATAGATGTGCCTCAATATGAAATGCGTGTTTACTGAATTGAACTGAGGGTAAAAGTTGTTTTATAGAGAGCACACAGGGTATCTGACAACGTGAACATGCAAATGTGAAGTTTAATGACTGTTTTAAATTAGGTCTGACTGTGTCCATAACAAACCAGAAGGCTAGTGTCTAAAAAAGGAAACACTTGGTGTCTGGTATAGTGTAACAGTCCATCTGGCTTTCTGACAGACTGGTATGACATTTACCGGTATCTGCCGTACAACTGTATCTGCCGTACAACTGTGCTTCTCCAGATAATGGCATGTGGCATGGTGAGTCTTCTGACTCAGTAAACTAATCCAGTTTAAATCTGCTCTAATTTCAGTCCAGCTGAAGTTTACAGTTACAACCTGAACTGTTCTTAAAGCGGGGTACACTCTACAAGATAATCAAGCCGATTACGGGCCTGATTCCCTCCTTCCGACCAAAATCAACAAAGGTCCAATTATCTGATGGTTCCAAAGATTATCTTGCTAGATTTTCTAGTGGTGTGAGGTGTGTTGTGAGTGATTTGACCAGGATTATTGGGCAGCCCTGATTTTAAATCGTAAAGATTAAACATGTTTAATATATTTACGATCAGAAATTCTGCAGTGTACGGAGAACACCAAGGACAGCCAAGCACGCACTCTGTGGATTGTCAAGTGGAACGGAACAAAAGCCAATCAGGAAACAAGCTGACTGAAGCAGGAAGCACAACAGACAAAACCATGGCGATGACAGCAAACGTGAGGCATTAAGATAGATGCACGCCAGAATTGGAGGCCAAATTTGTTGAATTGTGGAAACAAACTCTTAAGTCACGTTTGACTGCGCTAGTATACGAGACAGTAGACAGTCTAACTGTGGTTGTTGGTGAATGAATCTGTTCATGTGTGGTGTGCTGAGTTGGTCGTCTGATTGCACACCACACACTAACAAAACTGTTCCTATGGTGTGACGTGTGCGGCTGTGGCTCAGTTGGTAGATTAGTTCGATCCCCAGCAGCAACATGTCCGATGTGTCCTTGGGGAAGACACTTAACCCCAAATTGCTCCCGCTGCTACGTCGGTGGCGTATGAATGTGTACGAATGGGTACGAATGGGATTAGTTACTTCTGATGGTCACTTTACATAGCAACCTCTGCCATCAGTGTGTGAATGGGTAGGTGTGACCTGCTGTGTAAAAGCGCTTTGAGAGGTCAGAAGACTAGAAAAGCGCTATACAAGCTGAAGTCCATTTAAATCTGTCATAATTTGTCGTCATGTATCGGGTCCCTCACATTATTAAAATCATTTAAGACTTTAAAAGTATTCTAGTGTGGGCCAGGATTAACACCTGAAATGGAATTAGAGTGTGTTTGAAGTTGAGAGAAGAGAGTGTTGGCACTTACTGAAACTGGGTACATAGGTCTCTTGACACAGCTTCCTGGACAGGGGAGGGTAGTCCTCAATGGCTACCTATAATTGAGCAGATAATTATTTCCATGAATAGAACAAAAGAATGTGAAGTTCAAATAGGAAACATTAACAACAGGAGTGTAAGAGTAATTCCATCCGCCAGCAGCCAGACTGAACAAAGGGATGAAGCAGATACTCAGCTAGCTCAGAGACAAGGAACACTGACATTAGACAGACTTTTTGCTAAAGTGAAGAGATTACACAGAATGTACACTTCTAATGTTCACATGAAAGTTTAACTGCCAATCTGCAACTTGTGAAATCTTGTCCTAAAATAAATGAATCCAGTAGAGAGAGCATAATGACAGAATTCTGCATCAAACTCAGCCTTTGAGAGAATGAGTCCCACAGCCTCCAATCTGATCAACAATCATTGAAGTGCACTTGGTGAGAATATAATCAACACTAGAGCTGTAAACAAGCCATGTTTTACAAGCTAACTCTGTGATATTACCAATTAGGTTTCACATGTCCTTCAGTTAGTGTGCTATGTGCTAACAGGGTTGCTGGGAAACAGACACAGCTTTAAACAGAAGGTTGTTCAAATGGAGGCACCAGCTGGATCATAGATTGAATACAGGATCTAATACCTTATGAAACTGAGCGATCAATAAGTAGACACATGAGGAAAGAGCGGATGGTTGCTTATTCTAAACAAATTATTTTAGTTTGCGAGATAAAACTGATGATGCAGTTTGAACTCCACAAAACATCCTGCAACTGAGCTGTTATGTAGGTTAATGATGAATGAACAAGGCTTACTCGCAAGACAATGAATTCATATCTTTGCAGCGTCAGTGTCACTGTGCAGAAGAAATGAGTCACACCTGCGTTTCTTACAAGAAAACTGCCCCTAATCTATGAGTGCTCCTTACTCTGTTTATAATGAAAGAGAGACTGATTTTTATACAGCAATAGATGGGAGGGTAATTCGTAAGCATTACAAGATTTCTAGACAATGAGACCCCCACCAGGTTGACTAAACAGGATATCGCAGAACTCTATGAAGGGGGATAAAAGATATCCCTTCCTACTTGACTCAATCTATACTGCATCATGAGGAATAGAACTATATTTAGGAAAGGAGGCGCCACCTAGAAGATTTTTTCAACTTTTAAGACCATACAATTGGGTGTGACAAAGCATGTTTCAAACAAGCATAACATTTGGTCAGCAAACTGTAAAAATATCCACAATTTTGAAGGCAAACCAATATTTTAAAATATCATTACACTGAATAATAAGCAAGACTACCTGGAGGCAGACCAAGCAAGCCAACACCAAAATAGCCATGCCTTTCATGCTCTGTGCGAGGACTGCACTTGCTCACTGATTGCGAGCAAATCAGGATTATTGCCGAGACAAGGAGATGCTCTGAAATTTCAAAGTCAATGTGAAAAGCACTGTGGTGCTTCTAAAACCTCAGAACAGGCAGTCAACAGTTAGCTGATTAAAGCACTCACTGATTTTGATATTTAAAAAAAAGAGTATTTTTAGAATAAAAGGGGAGGGGGCTTTGCTTTTGAGCAGTCATAGCTGCTTCATCAATGTCAATCACTGACAACTAAAATGGCAGAATTTCGGTCTGATCAGAGTAAAATAAAGCTACATATGACAGAATATTATTATTTTAAATTGCATGTCTTATTTTAAAGATATGGTGTTATTAAAATCACAAGCTAATTCTGGAATGTCCCCAGATGGCTTAATTATCACTAGAAATATGTGAGAATATGGCAAGCAGACAGTGGTGATGGACCCCACCTGTTCAGAGATCTTTCCATTAGGAGTATTACACTGCAGGTCAGTCTCTGTGGATGAGAATGTCGACATCTCCCAGGGTAGTTTGTTCTTCCCTTTGCCCGCGCTAACGATCCTCCTTTGGTGTGGAGGGTCATCAGTGAGAGAACCTAAGCTGCCATAGCTATAAAACCGCTCGCAGTCTGGTTCAGTCCGATGGCTCCTTGCACTGCTTATCCTCCCCCCATTCATCACCCAGTCCAGGTCGGCTCCAGAACCATTCTGAAAAGAGGACCGCTGTCCTGGTTTGGGTATGACTAAGCCATACTCCACTGTCCCATCTGAGGAAAGTTTTGGAAGGACATGTCTTGCTCGCCTTGCCTGTACAGCTGCCATTAGACCCTCTGCATCCTCATTGAGTTCAACCATGTCCACAGCTTTCGTTAGGGGCTGCCTTTTCCCTATTTCAAGGCAATAGTCAAAAACAGCAAACAGCTCAAGAGCTGCATGGCGGACTTTCCTTTTGCTGTCTGCCAGGCACGGTGCAACCTCAAAACAAAGCTTGGGGATGTTGAAATCTTTCCTGGGATGAGTGAGCAGAGCTGCCATAATGATGTTGAGTACATCCTCCCGGACCCTTGAATTCTTGTGTTTCAAGTTGCCAATGACAAGATCCAGTATTTGTTGCGGTGGTACAGTTTTCATTAGCTGTCGAAACACATTCATATATTCAATTTTAGTGACAGTGCGGGTGTCCCCGAGAGCCTTAAGCGCCAATAAGACTATCTGTTTGAAATATTTGTCGACACCTCCATCTAGCTTCTGAATTAGCAAGTTTAAAACTTGTAAGGTGCTGTAAAATACTTTGAAATTACTGTCATCCAAGAGTCGCGGCAGAAAATTGACTAGCTCCTCAATACTGCCAGAAGGGACTGATTTAATGTCCACCTCTGACAAGGTATGTTTGAGCTCTTCGACTCCATTTGTGCGATTTTGGTAATTCTTCAGGTCCAGGAGCTGCTGGTGTAGCTCCTGAGTGATCAATCCAGGTATCATTTTTGATGTTCTTGTGGATGTGGTCAAATGCGAGAATCCAAATAAGCATCCACAATCCTGTGAGGATAACAATATTCCTCCTCTTTACTTCGTGCCTTCATCCTGAGTGGTTGGTGATGGAAAACCACTCATCTGTTTGTCAAGCTGTGAATACAAAACAAGAGAAAAAGCAGACCAGTGAGACTAAACAAATCCTCACCTGCTTAGAGTGAAATTAATGCTACGAGCCTCTGTAATAATGCATATGAACATGTTACACCACAATGACATCATTGCAACGCTACATTTTAAATGAGGTAGTTGTTCCTTAACATCATTATCTATTACCACGAACTGGGTTAGGTATGAGACGACCACTTGTGGCTGTCAGGCACAGCACCTTAGTTACCCACATTGATGCTGAGATAACCTTTAAACAAACCAACTGTGTGTTTCGACCTTCTATGTTATTACAAGTTAAAATGAATAGGGTCGCTTGCATCTTGTGCCAAGTTATACTAATAAATTCCTCCAACGGGGTCACACCAATACAAGACTACATCACCGTTAAGCAGCCTAATAAGCATTAGTAATGAAACCTTACAGTTAGCAAACTGCAACGACGCTAAGCTAACATGCTCCTCGGCTAAATGTATCAGTGGTTATTACTGGAAGACTGGACTAGCAAAGTTAGAAAAACAGCAAGAAAAATAGACCTCGCATAGCTCCCGGTCCTCTTCGGTCGCGCTTGAAGAGAAAGAGATCTAATGTTACGTCGTCCAAATGTCCATGTCAGGCTGCGGCAGCTACAGTTCTCTAAGTGGAGACGTTTTCCCCGGTTGTTTAAGCTGTTTGGTAGAGTGTTGAATGTTTGAAAGCTACAGAGGTTTTCCACACAGAGAGAGGAGCCCACACACGCACACACACACCAAGGCAGCAAAATGGCGAATACATGTCGCAAACTGAGCGCTTCCATGGTGACGCGTTCCAGGCCCCCTCCAGGCGGTAACATCACCACAGAGCTGCAGGGACGAAAACTTAAAATACAGGCCTTTTTTTTTTTTTTTTTTTTTAGAAGCCTTAAACTACTAAATCAACACGTTTTATACCCTAAATATACATTGTGATCTTTAAATTTGATTTGGAATTTTACACTTGTATGGCTTTTCCAGGAATAATATATTTTATTTAGAGAAAACCAAACTAGAAAAACACAGGCCACTTCCTACTGATGTTCTACAGATGCACCTATACAAAAGAAACATTTAAAAAAAGAAGTAAATTGCTCGATTACCATTTCTACCTACATTTGACATACTGAAACTACTTCAAATATAGTCACTAGCCTATTATTTACAAAATATTTTACTGATATTTCAAAGGGAAATATAGGTTGGTTTTCTTTTTGCTGTAATTACTCGTACATGTTTACAACAGCAAACAAATTAGTAAAACAAATTAGTAAAACATATATAGTTTAATTGGACCAGCTGTAAATACTGCTGTAAATTATGTACATTTCTTGTATGAATCTATTTTTAATTGCACAGTTTAAGTTTGTTTCATCTAGGGGTATTCTTTAAATCTTTTTTCTTGTTAATATATATGTATGGGGGGGGGTTGCGGCTTTTTTTGCGACTTAATTTGTAACAAATGTTTCATGTCATGTCTTGTAACCTGCTACTGGATGCTTTATCTATCTATCTATCTATCTATCTATCTATCTATCTATCTATCTATCTATCTACTGGTTACAAATTATTGCATCATAAACAATTTCATGGAGTGATAGTGGCCAATAACTTTAAAATCATAAGCAATTGTCATCTACAAATTGATGTGTTACTTTTAAAAATGAGGGGGAATCATGAAACCCTCAAGTATGTATTCTGATAATAATACCTAATACTTAAGCCTTATTTAATCTAAGTGCTTAAATACCCGTACTTACATTTTGTTGCAGAAGCGTATTTGGAATAAGGTTTTTATTGACATTAAAATTGTCAAAAAAATAAATAATAAGAAATGGTTGACATGCATGCAGCTCTCCCTTGTGAGTGTAGTTTTATTTTGACAGCAGCGGAAGTGGGTGTGCTGTCTCTATTATAAGAGCTCATCTGTAGCTCTGTGGCTAGGTTGGCAGTAGGTTGTTTTCCTGATAGCCGCCTGGGGTTCCTACCCGTCGCCACTGAACTCCGCCACTGCAAAATCGGTCATTACGGCGGCACAACAGACGGACTATATGTTACAGGTTTGTTTATCTGTGTGTTGTATCTGAGCTCGGCTATGACGTCACGTTTTGTATCAGTCAGCCTTGTTACTGTATATCAATCAATGATGCAGCTAGCCACAGTAACGGTGTTTATTTTTAGCTGCTAACCTTCGCTGACTGCAGTGCATTGAAACACAGAATTGGGCCCTGTTTATTGGCTTTGGTCTGACAAGGTTCACGACATGATGGTGGCATACATGTCAATGCAAAAAATCTTCTGTATCTTATTGAAAATTGTACATGCAAAAATCCAAGCTGTGGTTGGGATGTGCCAGTGTTGATGGCTAAGCTGCTGCGTAAAGCTAAGAGATAGTAATTGAGTGTTGATCTGGCCATGTCCTCCATTCAGAAATTAAGACAAGGCCACAGTCAATACACTAACATTTACAGTTGTTGCCCCTGAATGTCACATATTTTAAATGCGCAGCAGTTTGGTTGAGGTGATTTTTAATATAGTCTTCTAGCTAGTACGGCTGGTTTACTTTCTGCAGCGCTGGAGAAGATTATGCTTATTTAGCTTGTAGTTGCTAACAGCTACTACAAAACATCCCTGAATGCATCATCCTGTCCAGGCGTGTATCCATATGGCGTGCTGTAAATAACTTAAATATGCACAGCCCTATGTTTATTTTTGCTTTTCAGCTTTGTATTGTCACAGGCACAAGATGACAAATGGTTGATTTTCAGTATTTCCACTCAATCGGTGTAATCATTTAAAAAAAAATGACAACACTGCAATGATATGTGTATTCCTGCCAACAGATGGACCAGCAGGACCAGTCCTATATGTTTGCCAGTCTGAAACGGCCTCACTCAGAACAGCTGCTGCAAGGCCTCCAGCTCTTGCGGCAGGATCACGAACTATGTGACATTGTCCTGCGTGTGGGTGATGCCAAGATCCATGCCCACAAAGTAGTGCTGGCCAGCATCAGCCCGTACTTCAAGGCCATGTTTACGGGTAACCTGTCGGAAAAAGAGACATCTGAGGTGGAATTCCAGTGCATTGATGAGACTGCCTTACAGGTATGCTTTCAGCCGCCAGACACCACCAAGTGCTCTGATTAAGTGATAGTTTATTTAACACTTTTACTCTCTCTCTCTCTTCCAGGCCATTGTTGAGTATGCCTACACTGGGACTGTGTTTATCTCCCAGGAAACTGTGGAATCTCTGCTACCGGCTGCCAACTTACTCCAGGTTAAGCTAGTACTTAAGGAGTGCTGCTCCTTTTTAGAAAGTCAGTTAGATGCTGGAAACTGTATAGGCATCTCCCGTTTCGCAGAGACGTATGGCTGTCATGAACTGTGCCTGGCTGCAACGAAGTTCATCTGTGAGAACTTTGAAGAAGTTTGTCAGACGGAGGAGTTTTTTGAACTTACGAGGGCCGAGTTGGATGAAATTGTGTCCAATGACTGCTTAAAGGTGGTGACAGAGGAGACTGTGTTTTACGCTTTGGAGTCGTGGATCAAATACGATGTGACTGAGAGACAGCAGCACCTGGCTCAGCTGCTGCACTGCGTCCGCCTTCCACTACTCAGCGTCAAATTTCTCACTCGCCTATATGAAGCCAACCACCTTATACGAGATGATCACGCATGCAAGCACCTGCTCAATGAGGCCCTCAAATATCATTTTATGCCTGAGCACCGACTCTCCTATCAGACTGTGTTGTCGGCACGGCCCAGGTGCGCCCCCAAGGTTCTGCTGGCAGTTGGAGGCAAGGCGGGGTTGTTTGCAACATTAGAAAGGTGATACAATCATTTCTACATTCTTTAAACATTTGTTACCGTCTTTGTTTAACCACAAACTAATTGGATATTATCTGTCTTGTCTTGCAGCATGGAAATGTATTTCCCACAGACTGATTCATGGATAGGGCTGGCCCCGCTTAGTGTTCCCCGGTATGAATTTGGAGTGGCAGTCCTGGACCACAAGGTGTATGTGGTAGGAGGCATCGCGACGCACATGAGGCAAGGCATCAGCTATCGGAGACACGAGAGCACAGTGGAGAGCTGGGACCCTGAAAGCAACACTTGGTCCACGGTGGAGCGCATGGCTGAGTGCCGCAGCACACTTGGGGTGGTGGTCCTGGCTGGGGAACTGTACGCCCTCGGAGGCTACGACGGCCAGTATTACCTCCAGTCAGTGGAGAAGTACGTCCCCAAGTTAAAGGAATGGCAGCCTGTGGCGCCCATGACAAAGTCCCGCAGCTGCTTTGCCACTGCCGTGCTTGATGGCATGGTGTACGCTATTGGAGGCTACGGCCCAGCCCATATGAACAGGTAATACCACAGAGACTGTTCTTGTTTATTTACCTGATGAAATGTAACAATTTGTTATGAACCTTTTAATGAATAGAAAGATGCACTTTTGAGGAAATTGTTCACTTATTTATTTAATCAAATTGTGGTGAACAATTTGACACTTCTTATTTGTGCTCAAATCATAAGCATCAAAGTATTAAATTCCCTTTTATAATATTGAATTGAAAGGTTATTATAAGAAAAATACAACAGATTGTTTTTTGGCTGCTCAGTTTGTATCTGTAAATGATGTTGTAAACCTCTTCTCCGTACTTGAATCTATTCCACATCGGATCTGAGCAACCAAAGATCAAAACATAAAACTAACCTTTCTTCACTCCTGCACTTGAAATGTGACATCAGCATTATGACATTTATGAGCTCTACCACACCTTTTTTTTGACAGAAATAATCTTTTATCTTCTACCCTGGCTTTCTACCTCGTGGTCTCGGTAGATATTTAGTGGCTCTGACAAAGAAGTGAAGGATGTCTAGTGTGTCTGAAAAACGTCGGGGCCCTGTTAATGTGTGAAGAGGAGTCCTAGCAGAAGTGATTGCTCAAGTTTCATTGAGAGGGTGCCTGACTGTGCTGCTGGTTGGACCTCTGTTGTTGCTTTGGATCTCTAGAGAGCAGCGTCTCTGTTGCTTGTTTCCTTGACTCCTGAAACCCCTCAGGAGAATGTGTTTGGACAGAGTCTTTTGAGGACTATTTTCATGTCGTTCCCAAGTGGATGATATGTTCCTGCGTGCTGCAAAAACAATCCTGGATTGTTGGTGTTCTAGTCTCTATCAAAGGGTTCATTTGGGTCTTGACAAATTTGGTTACGCACAGTCGCGGTTATTGGCGTGTGTGTGTGTGTGTGTGTGTGTCCTTTTCTTAAGTAACTCTTTCAATACAATCTAGCATTGGTCTGATTAGGTTCTTTGTCACTAAGTTAAATTAGCATGTAGAATAGGTTCAAAACTCCTTGATTACCTTCTCTTTTCTTGCGGTTTTATATACTTATAGCCACAAATTGCACTTGCTTAAAGCTCCTGTGGGGACATTTTGGGATATGTCAATGTTGCTGAGCTTGTGGAAAATGTTGATCGATTTATCTTTGTCAATCTTGTCCCGCACGTGTGTGAGTTGTGTTTTCTTAATTTTTAATGTTTGATATGCAACTCACAGTATATTTTTGGCATTGTGCTGTTTATTGCTTGTTGATGGTCTTGTTTGCCATTGTCATAAAGAGGCTTCGGTAATAGTTTTAGTCCGTTTGATTACGAGCAAAGACTATTAACATGCGCTTTAAAGGTATGATAAGATATTTACTGAATTCAATCATGAAATTAACTTGCTATGTGATGAGACATTAAGGCAACATGCTAAGTTTTGATTGTCATGCAGAATAGTTTGTTTTTGGTTGGACCAGAGAAATGGGCGGCACCCCCCCAAAAAGCCGTTCTGCCCCTCCCCCCTCGGTTTGCCAGGCAAACGGCAAACCAACAGGTGTTGCAGTGATGGAAGCGGGCAGGCGGACTGGTTCAGATATAACTGATTCCATCAGACCTAAAAAAGCCTCAGCATTTTTCTAATAAGCTCCACGACCAGAAACTTTGCTAAACTAGGTTAAATATTGGAGATGCTTTTGAATAATGGAGAGATGTAAGAACGCAGAATGGTTTCAAGACCGATGCAGAGCTTATTAAAGGCGGCTTCTGTGCCCGCAACAAGTCATGACAGCGTGCACATGGACTCTAGGGAGGAGGGGTTAGAGGGAGATGGGTCTCTCCAATGTTTTGAATTTGGACTGCAGTACCAATTTTAAACGCTAGGAGTCAGAGTTATGTATTGGTAATTTCAAGCCTACCACATTTTATAGATTTTCTCAACATCTATTGTTTCAGCACCTATAAAAATAAACCCAGTTTCTTGACCTTGCTTACAAATTACAAATCAGTACAGTATAAATCTAAGGTGTTAGAATCAACTGCGCTTATACTCTTGAAACATTGTGTTTTCTCTCCATCTGCTCCACACAGCGTTGAGCGGTACGACCCCAGCAAGGATGCCTGGGAAATGGTAGCCCCCATGGCAGACAAGAGGATCAACTTTGGAGTAGGTGTCATGCTCGGCTTCATATTTGTTGTTGGCGGACATAACGGAGTTTCACACCTGTCCAGCATTGAGAGGTATGATCCGCATCAGAAACAGTGGACGGCATGTCGGCCAATGAATGAACCACGCACTGGTGAGTTGATATCATGTTTTAGCTAAAGCTTCTATTTGTATTTTGTACGTAGCTCAATATGATCATGACCATGTGTTGCAGGTGTTGGCTCTGCCATCGTGGATAACTACCTCTATGTTGTGGGAGGCCACTCGGGGTCATCCTACCTGAACACTGTCCAGCGCTATGATCCTATCTCAGACAGCTGGTTGGACTCTAGCGGAATGATGTATTGCCGTTGCAACTTTGGTCTGACTGCCCTTTGACCCATGGCTCAGGCGGCTAGGACCCCATGAGAGAACTTATAGACACAAAGACGTTTCTTTTTTGTTGTCTCCTCCTTCTTCCCCACATTCATCCTCCAGGTGCAGAGGAGTGCTACACACAGACGTGGACACCAGAGGAGAGAGAGCGCCTGCTGGGTGGATGGATGTGCCGGGCTAGCTGGCCGGCTAAACGGGGACCACAAGCATAGTAGCAGAAATGAGGAAAAGAGCTGCAAAGTTGTGCTGAAAGAAAGGCAAATGACGGGACAGATTTTGTCACTGGACTGAGGAGATAACTGCTCTGCTGCTGCTGCACCACAATGAGGACTCTGAGCCATTTCCCAGAGGATTGTGGGGGAAAACTTGTCACTTTTGTTTCAAAATGATGTTAGCAGACATTGTTTTGTGTCCTTCTTCATGCCATTAATTATGTTTAACACTTAATGACGTCACTTAATTTCCCTGCTGCAACTAGAACCGTGCGTTGAAGTTTTGTAGAACACCGCAGTCGGCTGGTGTAATATGTATGAAAATGTGTTTGTCGGCCATGTAGCGTGTGTGTCTGTTTGAATGCTCGAGGGGTACATGCATGTCAAATAGGATTGTTTGTTTTGGTACGTGTCTGCGTGCAGAACTGATGCTTTGGGCTCAGTGACGAAGGAGTTCTGCATCTAAATCAGTGCTTCACAAGTAAACAGACAACTTTCAATCTTTATATTTTCTCCAAAAGGGCTGCCTTTTTCTCTCTTGTAAATAGTCTCAATGAAATATATAGATATGAATATATCCTCTAGTGCATTGCCTGTAAATGTTTTTCTGCACTGGGTCACAAGTGTGTGTGTGTGTGTGTGTGTGTGTGTGTTGTGTGTTTGGATGAGTGTGAAGTTTGATTTCTGCGTTGAGGTGAATAGCAAACTCTCTCCTGAGAGTATTTGCCACCCGTCACTTCTTCATACCCGGAGCCATTAAACAGCCCCATGTTCTAGCTTCTGTTACATCTTCTTAAGGTCAGGTCATGGACTTGCTTTTCTTCATAGTAGTTGAATTGGACCTTGGCCCTCTTTCTCCACCCTTTGGTCTGTACACAATACCAACTGGTGCTATATTTAGGATTCAGCTGTTTTGTCTGCGTTGCCTCATACAATTAGGTCAACCTCTGTTCAGCCTCTGCCGCATTACTATGTTACATCTTTGATTTAGTTGCATTTCATTTTAAAGGCCCCATATAAGGCAATAAAAAAAGGCCCTACTGAATGGGAAGCTTGTGATTGGATAACAGCAGTACTCTGAATATTAACATCATATATAAATGGAAGTTTTTTTTTTTTTTTTTTTTTTGGTTGTCCTTAATTTCTAATGAGGCTGAGTTAGCATTACCCTTCTTCCACATATTCCCTGCAGTAGATTAAGTTTGCCTTATGTTCTCAATTTCTGTCCCCAGTATAAAGTCACTCTCTTAGCATGTAATTGGTCCTGACACCTGCTCACTGCACTCACCACCAAACGTGATTGTCATGTGGCCTTGGTCTTGCTTGCAGGCTCAGGTATGAGGTAATCCGTTCACAGCTTCATGTGAAGTGCCAAAAACCTGAACTTTTCTTTTTTTCTTCTTCTTCTTCCTCACCTCCAATGCTAGAAGCAGCTTCCCATTGTGTGCCACAGTTAGAACAGTTGCTTTTGTGCCCTTATTGTTCATGTGTTAGCATTACATCTTCCATGCCGTCTTATGGATGGATGATAATAAAGCACCAAGGGCTGTGCCAGAACACTCAGGACATGTCGCCACCTGTTCTGTGTCCTGGGAGGTAAAACCCCAGTGTGTTCCTATGGGTGCATCCAACTTCACGCCGGCTGATGGTGCCACTATGTGCAGCCTTTGCTAACATCTAATGGACACATCAAGCAATGCACAGCAATAGAGGGGAGGGAGGTCTGATGTGTCTTGTTGAGTCACTTTGAATAGTCAAGTCTAGTTTGAGCTGCTTTGTGCACTGATGTCTGCACACACAAGTGGAAACTTACCGAGCTCTGCATTGCACTTACCAAACGATTTGATACATGTTGTCATTTGTACATATGTTTTAATTTAGTATAATGGCATTTAGATGCAATAAGACGTATGTTCTCTCTGTGGATGGAAATGTTTTGTGTTTGTCTCTTGGGGGGGGGGGGGGGGGGGGGAAGCCAAGGCATCTCATGTTGTAACAGAAACCCCACATGGCATGTCTGTTGGTTGACACTTTTGGCTCCAATGAAACAAATGGTACCCATCATGACTTTGCTTCATCCCAATCGTGTTGTCTTTTTCTTGTATTTGCTTGTGAGCTTTTTTTTTACAAGGCTTTTGTTTATTTAAACAGACTGAGATGAGTTGATCTAAAAAAAAAAAAATGGTCTGGCCAAAATTTGATGTAAACACTTCTAATATAAATACAGCTGTTCTCAAAACATGGAGGTGAACACTAGACGGAACAGGTGCTCTTCCACTTCACTCTTGCACTCTACCCTTGGGTTGTTTGATTATTGTAACCATTGCTGCAGACAGGAACTAACAGGACATTTGCCTTTAAATGGATCACTGGTAAGAAGTTGAGTTTAGAAAGTCCTTTCCTTTGATTTCTGCTTCATTTTGAAAAAAGTCACAAATAAGCAACCCAGGGGTGTTCCTGCATATATGTCATTTTAGAAAAGTGTGACTGATTTTTTTAAATTTTGTATTTATGATTATAAATCTTGTTTGTATTTTTGGTTGTTCTGTTACTTGATTTGTTTTTTTCTCACTTCTTGTATTTAACTTTTTCTTTTAGACTTTGTTAGTCACTAAACAGCGACAGCACAAATCACGCAGGCGTAATTCTGAGCTGTCGCCATGTTTCATTCAGCATCAATGTTGTGTATAATGTCATGATTTCTGAGGTGAATAGTAACTGCGACTTTAGTGAATATTGGAGTTACGCTGATGAAAATCTGAAAACGTGAATCTGCAAAATGAAGGGATGTTTAAATTATGTTCGTACGCGTTTTTATTATTAAGGCCTAACCAATGTCATGATTTTTGCCACCACTCTCACCAAAGTGCTTGTTCAAAGAAAGCTAAATGGATGACTTGCACCTGGTCTGCAATGGACTGCCACTCTAGTGTTTGTGTCTGAAAGAAGAAAAAAGAAAATTGTCTGAAACTGATGTCAACGTCAGCCAAATGACCACTCTGCTTCTTTTACATTTCCCATAGTGTGTCTGAAACAAAGGTGACGATCATGAATTTTATATCCTGTGGATTAATACTGGAAGTACAAGATAACCTTAGGTGTAGAAACAGTAGCTTTTCACATTCGATCATGTTTGATTGAGGACATTTTACATACATTTAAGTCTGTTTGTGTGGTGCGGTTGTACCCAGTTTAAAATAAATGCCTGCCTTATAAGGTACCGTCTGCTTTTTGTGGCTCTTCTTTTAACCCATCCATGCAAAATCCACAAGTGACAAAACAAACAAATGCAAAGGTACCCAAAAATATTTTTATTTTAAAGAAGCTCTCTGTGTAAAACAACAACAAAATCCAGCAATTCAATTTCAACAACAATCAGGGATTTATCCTTTTAGGATTCCCACAAACGTTCCTTACTGAGGCACTGTGTGAAACGAGTTCTTTGATGTTTAACACTATTTTAAAAAGATTAAAAAGTTTATTTTTGGCAGCTGCAGAGTGTGCTGTGACAGTGTGAGAATGCTTGCATGCTATTGATTAGTATGGACATGCTGCTAGCTTAGCGCCTTTTAGGCTAAACAAGTAGAAACTCTACAGCCTTTGTGTCATTCAGGAATAATTCAACATTTACTCACCACCTTTAAGTGCTATCCACCAATTCTAGCCTTTTCAAGGAACAACAAGTTAACCTGACATGGAGCGCAGTCTGGTTTGGTTGTTATTTATCCTAAGACCACAGTGTCATTAGAAGAAGCACCACTTAAAAAATAAGAAAGGGCTGATGTGCATGAATGTTTAACAGCCAAAATGATGGAAATAGAAATGATGATTAACAGTCTTCTTATTGCAAACACACAGTGATCCATTTATCAACTACGACATTTTTAAACTATTCTCTCTTTGTGTGTCAGGCAACTATAAGAACAGCATGTCAATGATTCAATGGTTTGTATTTATGCACACCAACCCAGAACTATTATAGTCCATTATTATTCTTGGATTCCAAGCATTCAAAAAAGGAGGAATTTATCCTTTGCAAGCATTCAGGAGAGGAGAGGAGCTCATATGAATTACAGAAAAGAATGTTTCAATAATTATATAAACATGATTACAGCAACACCATGCCATCCATGGGATTGTTCAATATTAGACGAGGAATGTTTTTTTTTAATATATTTTGTGCTAAGTTTGAGTCCTGCTCCTCCTGTGTGCACACCTCTGATAAGAGGAGTTCACTTGTCGGAGGCTCGGATGTAAATCAGAGAAGACAGCAGCAGGAGCTCTGGCGGCTTGTGTAACAGGATCAGATTGTCACTCCTCAGACCGTCGTAGTGCATCCAGCAGCCGTCTATCTGGAAGGCTGCAGAGTAGTGATGCTCCTCCTTGTTGAAGAGTGTGGCGCCCTCTAGTAAGTACCTGTGGAAAAAGGAGCAAATTATATATATCTATTTTTCTTTATTCTGTCTACAGTACTCAGAAACAATATGGATTTTTATCATTCACAAATACTTTTTTAAAATATGTCTTTTAACTTAGTACTGTAATACTAGAAATCACAATTTATAGTAAATCTGAAAGCTCATGAGATGGATGTGATGAGTACACGATTATGTTTATTTAGTTATCTTTTAAATCCATAGATCAAAAGCTAGAAAATGTATTTCTTTCTTACATGGAAAATCACAAATCCTATTAACAAAATTTAGATTACATTGTATTGTAATGATCAAGAATCGAACCCTCGACCTTCAGGTTCAGAGTCGACAACTCCACCAACTGAGCCACAGCTGACCAATAAATACATTATTTTTTTTAAATGGGGATTAATCACATGTTATTTTGTCTCCCTGTAGTCACAGTGAGGTGGGGGTATGTGTCTTTGAATGTCTCATTTCACTTTAAAAAACTCTCAAGACAGCTCACATGACGAGTCCAAAGTAATATCCACCTCATGACATCACACATTTCACTTTTATTACCGTCCTCTCTAGCTGTTTTTATTGAGTATGTGATCCATAACAGGTTCATTTTTCTGAGATGAAGTAAATGTTGTAACCTTCTCTCAACCAGAAAGTCCTAACTGTATTTCAAACAACAAGTCAAGTACTCTCAGCTTTAGACAGTACAAAAATTCAAAATAAAAGCCTAACAACTTTTATTTTTAAATGCAAAATGACTGAATTTAAAATGTGATTCAAATTTTGAGTAATGGCAATTAAAATGGAAATTTAGAAATGAATCGTGATTATGAAATGAAAATCATCTGACAGCTCTATTAATTATTTTATTGGGAAATATCTTTTTATGTCTGCGTCTGAATTCTGAAACTGAATTTGCCCTCGCGGGATTAATAAAGGATAAATTATTATTATTATTATTATTATTATTATTATTATTAATAATAATAATTATTAGTTTCTGCAGGTGTTGTCATGTGCCTGTACACTTTATAATGTGGTTAAGCAACATTTGTACCTTTGTACATGGACCAATATGTGGCTGAAGCATGCAAACCGGCCAACGGTAACACACTGTGTAAGCTTCCTACCTGTGCTGACAGAGAGCCAGGTGATAAGGAACATAAGATAGTTCCTCTGACTTCCACTGCTGCATATTTAGAATGACAAAAGGTGGGGGTCCATGGCAGAAAACTCTTTGTGAGAACTCTCTTAGACCGTCGCACCTGTAAAAAATGTAAAGAAGGGGGTATAAGACTGACCAAAGGTATTAATATATAGATATCAAATATGTCACATCCTCCCTATGCCTCACCCTAGTTCTGAGCAGAGTAGGAGTTTGGGGCAGAAGTGCAGATCAACGGCCGACTTGATGGGGTCTCTGTGAGGCAGCTCATGAGGAGGGCTAGAAGAAAAACATCAGAGGGAGATAATAACAAAATTGAAAAAAGCATTTATACAATCCATCCATAATCACTCCACTAGGTAGGACTAATTAACTTTGATAAAAAGAAATACCTCCTACAGTGTGACAATGTTCTACCCGCAGTACTGAACATGTGGACTTACATGCCAAAAAGTAAAGTATGTCAAGAGGTAAATGATACATTGAATATCTACTCTATGTTGACAAAATGAAACTTAGAGAAGGACATCACAACATGCCTGATGTTGATTGTGGTCTTGATGAACTCCTGGAAGCGGGCCGGGCAGCTCCAGTTGGTGCACAGACTCTCCTGCATGGTGGACATGAGGCTCTCCAGGTTCTCTGTGAAGTTCTCATGCTCGTTACCAAACAGGTCTATCTCCAGCGCTGTTTTCCGGATCTCAGAGCGATACTGTCTCCTTGACATCCTGTCCCAGATCCAAAGCATCTTGACCGTAGTGTAGTCACAGGAGTCCATCAGGTAGAGGAAGTACTCCACGAACTGCTTGCCCAGGAAGACAGCCAGCTCCCTTGGAAAGCCCTGATTTTCTCGCAGGATCACATACAGGATCATGAGGAAGCCGTCAATGGTGCAGGTGTTCTTTAGGTTGATTTTGACGTACAGAGGGGTGCAGGATAAGGCCTTCCGCCCTGCTTTAATGGTGAAGACACCACCCCAAGGGAGCACAGGCCTCCAGAAGGAACGGTCCTCCTCTTCATCATTGTTGTTGAGGGAGGCACGGATTTCTTCAAACAGTGTCTTGGATCTAAAGACACATATGCAAATGAGTTAAACACGGAATGCACAGAGGTGGTTTTAGGTAAGTTTGTCGCTTCGATCATTTTTTAAAACATATAATCGAGAAAAAGATACTTCCTGATATACTCTAAGCCAATATGCATATGTGTATATGCATCCTCCAGGGAATACACAGAGGCCTCCTAGCTTTAAAAAAAAAAAAAGTGTTTTCAATTTACCTTTCGAAGATGAAATTGTTCTCAGGGTTGGAAATCAGCGTTTGCAACTCTTCAGTGTCGCTCCGAACAGAGAATCTACTCTCCATAGCTTTCTGTGTGTCTTCATGTCTTACTTCGGATCTACAGCCAGATAACGAAGTACAGTGTTTTCTAGCAGTTTCTGGTGAACAAAATATCTTCAGCAGGCACCAAATGCCAAGTTGGGCACACGTAAACACTGCTGTTGTTTTTATTTTAAACGGAAGCGTTGTATTCATAGAGTGCTGCCCTCTGCTGGTCCTCAGTGTAATTACGCCCTCTTAAGTCCCGCCCATTCCCCTTAACTCGCCCACTCGCTTGGTTGGATGAAGTGTTTCTATTGGTGTTGACTACCGAGCGCTGGGTTTTTTTTTTTTATCTAAGTCATATGATTGGCTGTTAGCGTTTCATGTGTTTAAATAGTCCCGCCCTTCTCCAACGTCACTCCCCCTTAGCCAGGCTGCGTGCTACGTCAGACGCTATTCCTTAAACTTTTTACGCTGGTTTTAAACAGTAGTGTCGGACCTTTGAAAGAAGCCTGCGTCCACACCGTCCACTCCAGACGCCCGTGGAATAAACTCCAGTTTGCAGCGTGCTCCTCTTCTCCTCAGGCTGAGAACGTGCAAGGACAGCAGAAGCACCTGAGAACACGGACTTCCAGGACCTAAAGATGTCTGCTCAAATCATTAGTGGGAAAGAGGTTTCGGCGTAAGTATCACATTTTTGTCTAGTACTTTTATGAATGCACATATCCAGGAAGTTGTAACAGGCATGCCTACATGTCTGTGAAACTTACTTAGTTGCTAACTGGACAGCTAACTAGCAGATTGATACAGTTACTCTGTAGCACAAAGTTAATGTCATTTGAGCCATAAACAAACTCCAGCACCTGATTCTAGACTTGTCGTGCATGCAGCTATTATATAGCTTCATCTTTTTCTATGACAAAAAACTTAGTTTGGACACAGTTTTGGTTGCACATGATGCCCAACACGTGAATGGAGTTTTCCACCAGTCTGTTGATTGTGTGAGAAATCAAAGTTTACTCTTGCACACGTTTCTTTTGAACTGGGTTTCCTGGTTGTCATTTACCAAAATATTATATGTGTTCAATCTAAATACACGGGCTTGTGACAATTTGAAATATTGTAAAATCATAAATATACTTTTACTCTAAATACTTTGGGATGCATTACTGTAAATCCTGCAGTATTATGTAACAACCTCAGGTGTTGATATGATCTTTGCCCCATCAGTCCAGTGACCTTAAGTCTGGAAGCAAACCACACTCAAATGTAATCTGCAATGGGTTTGTATGTTTTTCATTGCTCAGACTTTGACAGTAGAATATTGCTTATAACAACCACTTTCAGGAAATGGATTTGGAAGAGGTGAACCTTTTGCCTACACCAAAAACTGCAGCACAATTGGCTGCATGTGCTTGTCACAAGGCATGACAGGCTGCACCCTGTTAACTGTCCCTCACAGTTCTCATTAGTTAAATGAATTGATGTCGCACAAAAGGACTATACAGCCTCTCCACAGATCTGCAGAGCCTTTACCTTCATTATCTCTGCAGCGTATCAAAATCTGACATACCATTGATTGTTCTGGACAAGTGACCTTTAAGGTCAGAGTTTTATTGGTGAGGTTGTCGTCGTTTTTCAGGAAATGCTGTTTGTTGTGCGATCCTTCCTAGTTTATCATTGACAAGGAGTTTAGATATCAACTGTCATTGTGATGAGGATTGTTTTAATGTTGCAATATGCTAACAGGCAGAACGTTATGAAGTCTATAATATATCTTTTTAATGATTGTTCTTATTTTTCCCTCAAAGTTAAAACGTAAAAACAACGTAGTGCAGGTCACATGAAAAACAATATACCTGAATTACAGAGTTTAGATAGAAGGTTGTCTTTTGTTATTATTTGTAACTATATGAATTAAAAAATTAAAGGGAGTCTAAAGAAATTAAGATGGTGGGAGACTATAAGGGTTTAAGAGCACACACATTTGCAAGGACAAAAACTCACTCTGAGGATACTTGAAAATTAGTTCAAATTGGTGTCAATTCAGTGTATCATACATCCACAATCAGCAGTCATCACATGGTCGTTTCATCTGTGCTGCCAATGACGCTCGTGATGCTCAAATTATCTCAACATCATGTGTGTCTTTAGAGTTTTTTATTTCACAGTCAATGAGACCAGAACAGCTGATTAATTGTGTTATTAATTTTATGAATAGAACAAAAAGAAAAGCTCAGGTTGAGCTCTTTATTTACGCTGGCACAGGTTAAGCACTTGAGTTAAAGACCAATAACTCTTCATCAATGCTGTGTGACGCAAATTCTTTATTTCTAAGTGTAGCCACTACCATTGCTAAACAAATAAGAGACAAAGCGGAGACAAGGTCCAGGGATACAACGCTCCTTCTCACAGATTTTTTTTTATTGATGATATAAGGTTAGAAAATTGTTTCAAAAACAGACAGGGAGATGGCATGTATTAAGTCTCCACATCTGCAGCCTTTGTTACAGAAGGAACACGTTTGGATGATGGCTTGTGAACCTCATAGTCATCATATCCTTTCATGGTGGTATAAAGATAGACCTGTCTGTCACTACATGTAGACTAAACCCTGGACTGAGTTTAGTTCTACTGTCTTGTGTTCTCAGGCAGGTGAGGGAGCGTCTAAAGAAGGATGTGGAGAAGATGAAGCTTCAGGACCTCAACTTCAGACCCGGCCTCGTGGTTTTACAGGTTCGTGTGAGATGAGAACTAAAATGCTTTTAGGTTAAAAAAAAAAACCCAAAACATTTTTAATTGTTTAGCTAATTTTGCCATGTGCTTTCTCATGGCTCTCTCTGGAGAAAGTCCCCAGGTAAGGATAGAGTTGTGTGCCCTCCCTTGTTACACAGTTTCTAGATGTGTTGTTTTGTAGGTGACTTTTGTGTTTGCGTTTATATTTCATCAACACTGATGTGATTGTGTGTATCTTTGCAGGTTGGAGATCGAGATGATTCTAACCTGTACATCAGCATGAAGTTAAAAGCAGCAGCAGAGGTAAACAAAAAAACAAAAAACAATTTACACACAGTGTACTGCATGTGCACCACACTTCTACTGTAATCAGTCTTCTCTCTTGGTCCAATCTTTTCTTCTGTGCCCACAGATTGGAATAAATGCCACACACATGAGACTTCCAAAGACTGCAACAGAGGAGGAGGTGAGAAGGCATTCATTTAAATGATGATACTTTAATACTTGACATAGGAGGCAAATTATTTTCAATGCTGAAAGATTGCAAAGTTTGGTATTTGAGGTGTTATTTGTTTCCAAATACGGTAATCACTTCATACAGAAACTAAAATCTCCATCTGTCTCTCCGTCTGTAGGTTCTTCACAGTATCACGGAGGTGAATGAGAACTCGTCGATCCACGGTCTCATCGTGCAGCTCCCCTTAGACTCAGTCCATAAGATCGACACAGAGAAGGTCACTAACGCAGTGGCCCCAGAGAAGGATGTAGACGGGTAGGCACTGACATAAACTTAAGATTGTAGTGCTTAAATCAAACCAACGCTTTTCTTTTAAAAGTTGAAGACCATTCTATTTGCTATGTTCACTGTATTCTGGTCTACTGCAGGCTGACCAGCATAAATGCAGGGAAGCTGTCTCGTGGGGATCTGGGCGACTGCTTCATCCCCTGCACACCAAGCGGCTGCATGGAGCTCATCAGGCAGACAGGTAGATGCCACAATTAACACCGTACAACACCTATCACTATGGTTACAAAGAAACATCTTTAATCTAAAAATGTACGAAAAAGAAAGATCAAAATCAGTTAATAAGACTTCTGCTCGTCTACAGGTGTGTCTGTGGCAGGGTCGAGAGCTGTGGTGCTTGGTCGCAGTAAAATTGTGGGCGCACCCATGCACGACCTGCTGCTGTGGAACCATGCCACCGTCACAACCTGCCACTCGAAAACTACTGATCTTGCTGGAGAGGTACAACAGTGGGACATCCGTCCAGCCTAGCAACACAGTCTAGGGCAGTTGTTCTTTAATAGTCAGGCCTCAGGACACACCACCAACTCCTTCATGAAAAATCCTGACCTAATTTTCTGATATTTTTCTACCAATCAGATTTATTTATATATTATATATATATATTTTTATTTATTTATGAGAAATTGTGCAGGACCTCAGATGGTAGAAAGCATGTGACAGAACAAAGAAGCAGAACGAAACAAACTTTGCTTCACAAACTTTTTGAAAGCGTTTTTTTTTTTTTGCCAGTGTCAAATTCGCGACCCACTAAAAGGGGCTCTGCAGCCCACCTTTGGGTTGCTACCCACCAATTGAGAACCGCTGGTCTAGGGCTCATGTGCCCATTGTGCAATAAGTGCTCACACAACACTCCAGGGTGCATAGCATTTTTTATAGGCCATTTTTTTGTTTTCTGCATTGGTCAAATTGAAAGTATCCATGCAGGTATACAAACTGCTTTCAACATTTCTCCAAAGAGGTTAAATAAATCAAAGTCTGACTTGTAAGATCAAAAGCATATTTATGTTCAATGACCAATTAACATTGTCATTTGGACATGACATGAGCTGCATGTTGTTTGATGTTTCAAATGAAGCCTTTTCACAGCACATGTAAATCTGATGAAATGCTTCTTTACTTACAGTATGACTTGTATATTTTGTGTAACCTGTGCATTGTGCATGGTGCTCCATGAAAAATTTGTTGTAGATGACACCAGAATTACGGATCTCTGCTGCCCTCTCCTGGCCGTAAAATTCACTTCACATTTGAACGTATTTTGAGCCTTTCTAATATATCTCAGAAGTTAAATATCAGTCAATCCTTGTGTCATTATTACAAATTATCATTGTTTTTCTGTTAAATGTTGTAATGTATGTTTTCCTTTGTGTAGGTTGGTAAAGCAGACATCCTGGTTGTTGGCATCGGGAGAGCAGAGATGGTGAAAGGAGAGTGGATTAAAAAAGGCGCGGTGGTAATCGACTGTGGCATCAACCATGTTCCAGGTCCGACTGTACATTCCTGTTCAAGCTTCATAGAAGTCCATCAGCAAAACTCAGGTTTAATTCATGTTATTTACCATAAAGGTTTTCTCATTGTCTTTCAGACGATACTAAACCGAGTGGGAAGCGGGTTGTGGGTGATGTTCACTATGCTTCAGCCAAGGAGCAGGCTGGCTTCATCACGCCTGTTCCAGGTGGTGTTGGACCCATGACTGTGGCCATGCTGATGGCGGTAAGATCCATCCTAAACTAAACTCTAGTTAAGAATTAGTCAGGAGTTCCTATTAATGCCATAGTGTCAGTTTGACTCTGAGTGTGTGTTTGTGTGTAGAACACAGTGCTGAGTGCAAAGCGTTTCCTGGATAGCCATCAGCCGGGGAAGTGGAGCATCTCTCACACCAAACTCAACCTGCAGAAGCCTGTGCCAAGGTTTGAATGCTTCCCTTCTTCTTCTCTTGGTCACTCACTCTATAAACATGTGACTGAAAGATTACTTTATTTTGATAATCCACATACAGTGCAGCCTTTTGAAATTATCTGTCTTGATGTGTACTTTCAGTCTTTGCTGTTTCTGTCTGTGCTGGGATAAAATGTTTAGTTTTTTTGGTCTCATCTTTTTTCTTTTTTTTTTTTCAAACAGCGACATTGTGATTTCTCGCTCCTGTGTGCCCAAACCCATCGACCATCTAGCACGAGAGGTGGGGCTGCTCTGTGATGAGGTGGAGCTTTACGGCAAGACTAAGGCCAAGGTCCAGCTGAGTATCATCAAACGGCTGCAGGCCCAACCAGACGGCAAATATGTGGTGGTCACTGGGTAAGCAGTCAGAACTGTTGTCTCCTGTACTGTACTGCATTATAGTTTAGTGTTCTGTACTGTACTGGTTGTTTTACCCCCTACAAAATGGTTATTTAAAGACTATTTAGAAAAGATGTTCTCTGACAATTGGTTGTTGCTATTGATAGTGCTAATTCTACAATTCAATTCATTTAGCAGACGCTAAGTGCTGTAGGAGATATTAAAGAGTTCAGGAAATTCTTCACAGAAGAAACACAATTGAATATTTTTTATGTTTGAAATTTAATCACATTTTAAATTTACCTAGCAAGTCAGAGCCATGAAAATATTTCAGGGTTCAAGGTGTTTTTTTGTTTGTTTTCTTTTACTTTTTATGATGTGAAAATACCAAAAGTGGTCTGTGACGTAGTTTTTTTCAAATCGCCTTATAAATTAAAACAGCTGATAAAGTTTGTACCTCGTCATGCATGCTTGTCACAGATTTTGTTGATGTTTTCAAACACCTAAGACAATCATTTGGTATTTGGTACCTCTTAAAATCTGAAACCACTGATTGCATTTTTCTGTTTTCAGCATTACACCCACCCCTCTGGGCGAAGGAAAAAGCACCACCACCATCGGCCTGGTTCAGGCCCTGGGAGCCCACATGAAGCTCAACGTGTTCGCATGTGTCCGACAGCCTTCGCAGGGACCCACCTTTGGCATAAAAGGTGAGATTTGAGGAAAAAACGTAACTCTGTAAGAGATTGCACAGGTTACAAACTGTTGAAAAGTACTTCTATTAATCCTACACTAGTGTTTTTAAGTGTAGTTTTGTTTTGTGTCTGCAGGTGGGGCTGCAGGAGGTGGATACTCTCAAGTCATTCCAATGGAGGAGGTACTACACCTCGGTTTCAACTTAGCAAATTTACCTTTTCTTGTAAAAAAAAAAATACAAACTCAATAATAAGACTGTTCATTTTAGTTCAACCTCCACCTCACTGGGGACATCCACGCCATCACAGCAGCCAACAACTTAGTGGCTGCAGCCATTGACGCTCGCATGTTCCATGAGTCTACACAATCTGACAAGGTGGGTTTCCTATTTTGTCTGTGATTTGATTAAAAATACGTTACACTAAATTATTTTGAGAGTTGGTGGACGATTTATTTTCCCTCTCTTCGCCTCCTTAGGCTCTATATAATCGCTTGGTGCCGCTGAATGGAGGAGAGAGAAAGTTCTCCCCCATCCAGATCAACAGGCTCAAAGTAAGAGACAGTGTCTGCGGACTTCTATGTTCTGACTTAACTTAAAGTCTTGACAAAAGAGTAAAACTAACACTAAGTTTGTCTGTATTTGTTTAGAGACTGGGCATAGAAAAGACTGATCCCTCCACACTGACCGAAGAAGAGATCACACGCTTTGCCCGGCTGGACATGGAGCCGAGTTCTGTCACATGGCACAGAGGTATGAAAACTCAACATGTCTTTAAATCCACATGATTCTATCATTGTCTGCTTAATTGCCTCTTCTGAATATATATATACTGGTGATTTTGAGGGTTTTGAAAATGTTTAGACGCTCTATTTGTGCCGCTCTAGTGTTGGATACAAACGATCGATTCCTGAGGAAGATTACAATCGGCCAGTCTCCCACTGAGAAGGGACACACAAGAGAGGTAAAGAGATACAATCCACAAAGCTGGAATGATTGTACATGTGATTTGTTTTGTCTAACAATAACAAAGAAGACCATTGGGGAACCAAATGATTAACATTCTTTCAAATCTCTAAGTTATTTGAAATCTCAACTGGAATTACCCACTATTCCATCTCTGTGTTTTTGTCTTTTGTGCATCTTCCTAATCCTGTGCTCACTGTGTTGTTGCTGAGTGGTAATGTAGTACCTCCTTTGTCCTCCAGGCCCAGTTTGACATCACAGTGGCTAGTGAAATCATGGCGGTGCTCGCCCTCACCAGCAGCCTGGAGGACATGCGACACCGTCTGGCCAAGATGGTGGTGGCCACCAGCCGCAGCGGACAACCGATCACCACTGAGGACCTGGTCAGTGGTCTGGAGTCTCCTTCAATGAGTGAAATCAACACGTGATAAGTATTGTGGGAACATGCTTTAATAGGGCCATGTGTTTCTTTACAGGGGGTCAGTGGTGCTCTTGCAGTGCTGATGAAAGATGCCATCAAGCCAAACCTGATGCAGACCTTGGAGGTGAGTGAAACACAAACGCTAACATGCAAAGTTACCCCAAAACAACCCTACAAATCAAAACAGGGGCATTTTAAAGCTCTTCTATCTCTTAAGCTTTGAAGGTAAATCCCTTCAAATGATGATGCTCTCCCGTTGCGTGCCAAAGGGGTGATGTTGCCTTTAGTGACACGCTTTGTGTGATATATAAACTTTGTATATCCGCAGGGGACCCCTGTGTTTGTCCATGCCGGCCCATTTGCCAACATCGCCCATGGCAACTCTTCCATCCTTGCTGATAAAATAGCTCTGAAGCTGGTTGGACCCGAGGGCTTTGTAGGTAAATGGAGATATATGCTAGCATGCTTCATCAGTATTTACATGCCTGATCTAGTACTGCACTGCCTCAATATATAGATGGTTAGCTGTGTTGGTAGTACAAGTGATGACATCATTAACATTACCCACTATGCCACACTGCTGGGATTTTCTTACTATTGTCTGTTTCTGACAACCCCTGTCAAATTAACAAAACAGTGACCGAGGCCGGCTTTGGTGCCGACATCGGCATGGAGAAGTTCTTCAACATCAAGTGCCGCTACTCCGGCCTGAGACCCCATGTGGTGGTGCTGGTGGCCACCGTGAGAGCGCTGAAGATGCACGGAGGAGGCCCGACGGTGAGTTTTATTAGCATCCTTTATAGAAAAATATATATTTTTTTTTTACATGTTTGTTTTTCTCCATTGTGAATATTGACTGCAGCACCCACCCACCCGCCATATACACATCACAATAAATACTTCCTGTGCACAAAACGCTGTTTTTCAGCTGATTTATTCGGGATTTTTTAACTCTTGATTCATACCATACGAGCTTAAATCAAACAGCAAATCGTCTGTTTTACAATGCTTTACATGTTAATTGTTAAAAGGATTTACATGTAGTGAAACATTTACCTTACTCTTCATCAGGTCACTGCTGGGATGCCACTGCCCAAAGAATACATTGAGGAGGTAATGTAGTACAAGAATCTACAATAATGTATTGTATTAATGTATTTAATAAAAAGTTTTCTGTTGATTTGCTGAAGATTAACAAAAAAAATCAACATCCTGATTTGGTGGTTTAATGCATTATGAGCATCTCCATAGATCTTTTATATCAGCTGTGAGATTGTGCTGCTTCTTCCTCTTCAATTGAGTTCACCTAAAATACTTTATGCATACCTGAATGTAGAACCTGGAGCTGTTGGAGAAGGGTTGCAGCAACATGAGGAAGCAGATAGAGAATGCGCAGCACTTTGGTGTCCCCGTGGTGGTGGCTGTCAATGGTTTCAAGTGAGTATGGCAACGTGGTTGATAAAGGATTGCATTGGTCTATACCAACACAGACATGGACACACAGACTTTTTGGGTTTAGTTTAATTATTACAGATCAAATGACTATTTAGTGAGATCAACCTTGCAGTTCCCCCTAGCTCTCCTGACATTCAACTCATTTTCAGCGCTTTGTTTTTGCTTTATGGTAAATTCCTTTGATCTGCTCTGAAATCTGACTCTATACAAACTGCTAGTTTTGCTTGTAGCATCCTCAAAACTCCCCTTAGTTTACAACACACATGAATCAAGTTTTTCAAGTCGAGATGAAAAATAAGAAGACCAGACTTGCTTTGAAATCGATATTTAGTCTGACTGTAAGTTATCGAAACCAGTAAAAATATGAAGCAGTTTGAAGATTTGCTTTCTTGCACGGACTTAGCTCTTAATGGGCTTCTCTGTTTTCTACCTTTCCTTTTTGGATCCAAGCATTCGTGTCTGTCTGTCTCTGACTCCTTTTTGGTTTTTTTCTGACCACCCTGCAGGGCAGACACTGAGGCTGAGCTGGATTTGGTCTGCAGCGTGGCTAAAGCTGCTGGAGCCTTCGATGCTGTGCGCTGCTCTCACTGGGCTGAAGGTGGAGCGGGGGCAGTGGCTCTGGGTCAGGCTGTTCAAAAGGCCTCCGAGGCTCCCAGCAACTTCAAGTTCCTCTATAATTTGGAGGTAAGGAACATGTTTTTACTTGTGTAGTTCATTAGATATGTCAAAATAGTTGAGATTAAGTATGTTACTGAATCTATTAGATAGAAATTTATTGATGTCATTTTTCTTTGTCTGTAAAGGGAAAAAAAAGCAAGATACACTAAAGATAATTAACACCTAAGAAATGTCCTGATGCGTTCAGTCTATTTTTCTAACTCCTCTCTAGCTCCCTATTGCTGATAAGATTCGAATAATCGCCCAGAAGATCTATGGAGCGGATGACATTGAGCTTCTGCCAGAGGCTCAACACAAGGTGGAGCTCTACACCAAACAGGTCAGCACCTCTCCAAGTCCACTGGTTTTCTCCGCTTGTCCGAGTCGTCAGGCCTGATCGTTGGCTGCTGCAACAGAATCATCATAACTGGAATGAGAACGCTTGAATATGCCCTAGTTAAACATCCAACAAAACTTTCTGTGTCCTCACTTCTCCCCTCAGGGTTTTAGCAATCTGCCAATGTGCATGGCAAAGACTCATCTGTCGCTCTCTCACGAGGCCGACAAGAAGGGTGTGCCCACAGGCTTCATCCTGCCAATCAGAGACATCCGAGCAAGCGTCGGCGCTGGCTTTCTGTTCCCACTGGTTGGCACGGTATGTTTTCGTTCATGTTGATCCAACATTGCCTTCTCTGTCAACAGTATGTCATCTCCACTGCTTCACAAATGCAACTCCAAACTGCGTGACAATGTTCACAACCGGATTTTCTACATTTATCTGTCTATCATAAAATTATATTTGTATCCCATTCAAACAAACAGAGCATGTCTTATGTTTCTTTACTGAACTCTTAATAATAAGTAATCTTTCTAATCAAATACAAAGAAAACATAACATTATATATTTTGAGCTGTAAAAACACGGCTGTGAGATGGTGTGCTACAACACGCAGGGGCAAATTCACAGAAATGAAAGGAATCGACCTCAACAGTAACTGCTTACAGACTACAGATGTAAACTAGCACACTTAACTCTGCATGTTTACATGTCCCATTTTTATACTGATATTCATCAATGTGCTCTGTTTGATTGATTGAAATCTTAATTTCGTGCGTGTGTGCGTGCGTGTGTGTGTGTGTGTTTCCCAGATTTAAAAAAAACAAATCAAAACAGATCCAGGAAAGAAAATTGCGTAAGACAACATAAATTTTCATGTTCGAAAAGGAGTGGGTAAAAGTGCGAATTTATATAATCCCACCCCCTCTCCATTAATCTTTGGTTAATAAATGAATTTATGATTAAATAAGTAATAAATCTGTAATATACATTTATATACTTTCTTAGAAAGAAATAAACAAATACATAAAAAGTATCATCAGTTGAACTCATTTAGGAGTGTTTCACGCTTTGTCTTCAGGTCTGATTCATGAAGGGTGTGCCTGAATGTGCTATTGTTCAACCAAGTCCATGATCTGGATGATTGGTTATGGTTATTTACAAAGTTTTTTGTTGACTGTGTAAAACATAGTCTCTATTTTTTCCCTCCTAGATGCCAACGATCCCTGGGCTGCCCACCAGGCCTTGTTTCTATGACATCGACCTGGACCCTGAGACTGAACAAGTCAACGGGCTCTTCTGAAGCAGGACTCTCCTGTACGAAGCTAAGGAAGGTAATTAAGATGAACGCACACTAGAGTTGCTATGATGTTGCCAAAGATGCACTATTTGGAATGCTAGTCATTACTTTGATACAATATCTTTTTTTTATGTGGCCCCCATCATCCCCCTAAACAATGCACTTTTTTTCTCTAAAGCTGAGGAAAAAAACAAAAAAACATCATGTCTGCTACTAATGACTGGTTTAGAGTACAATCAGAACAAAAAATAATGGAAACAGTTAGGAACAGTGGGCTGCTAGTAGAGAGTCTAACATGAGTCACAGCTAGAACAATGTCCCCCTGTGCCATCTTCAGTCAAATAAAATTGATAAAGCAAACACTGAATGAAGCAGGTTAAAAGTCTCAGCCTGTTTTTTTAAATTAAGGATTCCTTCAACGTAGTGAGCCAGGCCATACAGCAGTTATAACTGTCATACCCATATCCCAACATGAGGTTACATCTCATAATGATATTTAGTGTTTTATTCACTGCACTAGTAATGGATGTACTCAGTATGTGTAAATAAAAACTTAACGTATGGAAAAGTACTGGAACATCTCTTACTCACACTAAACTCTTACTTATGTTAGCAGGGATGGAAGACAACTATCTGTTTATTAATAGTTACCGTTGTTCTTTGTTTTTTTTCCCCCCAGCACCCCCCACTGAGCCTCACTGAAACATCACGGTCTAATAACTGGAAAAGGCGTTGAGCTTGTCTGCTGGTTCTGTTTGTAGCTTTTTCAATCAAACCCCGACATCTGTAAATAATTGATCTGCTTGCCCACATTGCTCCTGTTAGGAAAATCAATAATATGATTCACAGCGGAGTTTAGCACCTTGAGTCTGTGATAGTTTGCAAGTGGGAAACGTCCTTTTCAAAACATTTCACTTACATCACTTGCTGCACAGGTAATCTCAACGGTCTAGACGGTTAACATCTGGCACATCTGGAGTTTTTTATTTTATTTTCTGTTTATTTTCTGTGTGCACTACAACAAGATAATCTCCTTTTAACACACTGTCTGTATTAGTCTACTGAATTTGATGTGCCTTTTAAAAAAAAAAAAAGTACGGCCACCTTATGAAATATTTTTATGACATTTTATTTTCAGTCCATATGATGACTTTGAACCTTTAGTCTGTCCTGTGTCCTAACCTAATATTAACGCTGTCTAACATTAACAAAGCTTCGTCAAACCCAACTGTCATGATGCTGTAAAACAATGGTTTCCATTTTGTTGTCAGAAGAGATCAAATAAAGTGTTCAACAAGGAAAGCCACACAGGAGACTTTTTTTTTTTTTTTTAAATTGGACTAAAAGGATCAGTGAAATATTCAGTAAAATCTTGTAAATACAACATATAACACTATTCTGTTTACTTTATACTTAATTAATCCAAATGTATTCATTTAATTTGATCATTAAACAGTAATCTGTTAGTTATTGGTAGAGGAGCAGATCCCAGCTAACGTTGTGTCTCAGGAGTGAGGTACATCCTGGATGTTTTCTTTCATTTGACTTAATGACTTGTAGCCTTCACACACCCTTGGCTGTGTTTTTTAAAGATATATTTTGGGGCTTTTTATGCCTTTTATTAGAGAGATAGGACAGTGGATAGATTCGGTGAGAGAGACAGAGAGTGGGGAACGACAGACCAGGAGAGGAGACTTGTTATTGCAGACTTATAATCCAACAGCATTTTATTTCAACACTTCAATCATTCAACTCAGAGACCGGTCAAAATATTTGCCACATGATGTGCTTGTCATGGCTGAATATTCACATCTAACCCACACGATCATACTTCACTCTATTTGTTGATATGGAGTCTTCTAATGAAGCTCTGTCCACATGAAGAAACAATCCACCAGTCTCGCTTTGTATTGAGTTTAGTTTATTACAGATGGGTTTATTCTTTATCATCCTCACAGGGGTTTTCATTTATGAAATTCTCATCATTTATTTAACTACATCCATGGCCACCACCGTCACGGCCACCACCACCACCACCGTCACGGCCGCCACGGCTTCCACAGCCACCACCACCACCGTCACGGCCACCACCACCGTCACGTTGTCCTCCCTTATTGTCCCTGTCTCTTCCTTTCCCACATTTCCCTCCGCCCCTTTTTCGTCTTCTATTCTGTAAACCAACAGATGAAAAATGATCAGCACATTTAAAAAAAAAACAAAAAAAAAACAAAAAAAAAACACTGAATTTTGGGATGTATAGTTTTAATCAAAGATGATTTAAAACGCATACCGTCTTACACCGTCCTCCTTTCTGTAAAACAATAAAAGATAAATATTCACACAACTGGGCTGTAGAGCGATTGAATTTTGTAAAAAACAGAAAGTAGCTGAAAGTTGACTTACTCCGTCTGAATCGGTGTCCGTTTCAGAGCCGTCGTCGTCCCCTGAGCCGCCTCTCCCGCCCTTGTTATGTGAATGAAACCGCTTAATAAGTTACCATGTTAATATGCTCTGTTTGATTTTGGTATTTTACGTCGTGTTGTGTGTCACTCACCTTATCGCAGCCTGTGATGGAACGACAAAAAAAAAAAAGATTCAAATTAACAGCTGAAAATTGACAGATTTTTTTTATAATTTAGTTCTAACAATCATCACAACCATCACCATCAGCACCATGGTTACCATCTTTCCCTCTCCGGTCGTCTTTCATTCCTCCACATCCCCCTTTTTTGCCGCCCCTTCGTCTTCGTCTCCTCCCCTCCTGTGAAACAAACACATGAAGGAAGATTGGCACGACTTCTTAAAAACGCAAATCTTCAGGCTGCATCCTTTAAATTCAAAAGAATGTTAAACTCCTACCCTCTTACGCCGTCCTCCGTTCTGTAAAAGAAAAGTCATGGAAAATCAACACACGCACTGCAAAGTTACAGAAACAGTTTGATAGAGAAAAGGAAGAGGAGGAGAAAAAAAGAGATGTCTTACTCCGTCTGACTCGGTGTCCGTTTCAGAGCCGTCGTCGTCGTCCCCTGAGCCGCCTCTCCCGCCCTTGTTATGTGAATGAAACCGCTTAATAAGTTACCATGTTAATATGCTCTGTTTGATTTTGGTATTTTACGTCGTGTTGTGTGTCACTCACCTTATCGCAGCCTGTGATGGAACGACAAAAAAAAATGAAATATCAAATTTACAGTTTAATTTTTCAAAATGTAAAAGAAAATTTGGAATCATTTTCACTATCCAAACAACACCATCACCACTATGATTACCTTGTTTTCCTCTCCAATCCTCCCTGTCATCTTTTCCACATTCCCTGCGTCTCCTCTCCCCCTTTCAAATCAACCACATGAAGAATGATTTGGCACATTCACCTAAAAGCACAAAGCTTCAGGCTGCATACTTTTAGTTAGCATGAATTTAAACCTCCTACCTTCTTACACCTTCCTCCATCCTGTTAAAGTAAAATATAGGAAAGTAAACAAACAAGTGCTGTAAAGTCACAGCAAACGTTAAGAGACATGTTGAATGATTACTTACTCCGTCTGACTCGGATTCCGATTCTGGGATCGGGTCCTTGTCTACGGCTCCATGTAGGTTCATCTGTTAGAGGGGGCATGATGAGCTTTCATGTTTGAATGCTGTTAGTCACACATTGAAGTCACCATTAAATACATAAAAAAGGAACTCACCCCTCCACAGCCTGTGAAGAAAAGACAAAAAGTGCAATTTAACAATACTGAATTGACATTTTATCATAAACAATTAATCACGATCCTCGTTAAATGCATCATTTTTTGATGAATGAAAAAAAGATCAGCACAAAAATGTGTTGTTTTTATAGTGCAGTGAACCAAAATCCTTCAAGTTGTTTGGCACAGATATTTGTATTTGTACTATTAACATATATCTATAGCTGAAGTGTATGATCTCCCTTTTTCATATGAAATATTGATCACGGCCATCTAATTCCTCTCAAAGCTTAATATCAGATATTATATATATCGTTCCAAATACACTGGAAAATAGAGCTAAAACACTAAAAAAGAAAAAGGAAAGATACTGTTATCCTAGACGTCCATATCTAGGTCGACACTTTACATACTTTTTTTAGAAATGTGATGTAAAAGATGCAGGTAAACGTGTTTATGTGGAATAAAGTCCAGCGAGCATTATAAAAGTAATGTCAGCCTGAAGATACAGTAAGATTCTTAAACTATTAACACATGATAATAATAGAGACTTACTCATTTTGACTTGTTGATGTTGGTGGTAGAATATCTTTTCTTACTGAAAGGGAGGAAAAAAGAGGTCTTAGAATATGAAATCCTTCATTTATCACGTAGTAAAAAGCAGCGACCCAAACTACGTACCTGGTGCAGAAATCAAAAAGACACGTCTGATGGGTGTTTTCTGAACTTATTTATAGAGTGCCTGTGAGATGAAGATTGTCGATGTGTTATTTGATACACCCAAGCTTCATGTTCAGAAACGTGACAGTTTGATAGTTGCAGGACAGGATAGATTTGGGAGTGTCCAGGAGAGAGAGAGAGAGAGAGAGATCGTGTTTGTCTTCATAAAAGTGATTGACAGCTCCTTTTTAAAACATCAAATGACTTTCACTGACTTTTTATTCATAATTATTTCACGTATGTATGTTTTTATTGCACTGATATTGGAGGCTTGCTCGATATTAAAGTCTATGTCAGGAATGGGATTTGGGAAGGACATTTAAAAAATCAAAAAAATCTTAAACATCTTTACGATTCTCTTACTGCCGTTAGCAGGTATGGACTGTAAATACTTTAATATTTACCCTCGTGGATTGTTACTGCCTACAGGCCTAATGTAGATCTTATCCTCAAGTCAGCTGATCTCACATGGACAACAATCAAGCATGTGCTGAGTCGAGCAAAACTGTCACTGAAAACAACGAAAAAGAGGGCTTGCACACTGCAAGGCTCCAATAAGAACATTTAATTCACCAGTCTGAAAGAACAGCTGATCTCACATGACCTTCTGCACTCATGTGAACCTGGACCCCAACCTGGTGATCCCAGTGGTGTAGTGAAGGGTATGCGGAGTATACCCACTTATTTTTCAGTCTCCATAGGGTATACCCACTTCTAAATCTCATCTGATTTACACCATTGATTGATTGACAATATTCAGTAGTATGCTGCATTTTTTTCCGCCTGATGGTGAAGGGATGACTCTCCTTACTTCATCTCTGATTGGCTAGTACACACAAACTAAATATGTAGGAGTAGTTTTACCTGTCACTGTTTATAACACAGGCTGTTTATACTCTGCTGGACGAGCCTCTTAAAAAAAGGGGAAATGGGGAAAAATTAAGAGTATACCCACTTCTTTTGGCACCACTGGGTGGGCCAGAGTGCCCTACCAGCGTGGCATTTTTGGACTTGGAAGGTTTTCCCTGATGGCATGACACTTTCAGTGGGCTTGCAAAATGGGTAGCTAGTGTCTAATGACGCTTGACCAAATGTGATCTGTCAAGATCTGAGAGGGTCTCTATCTGCATCTTCTGAGGAGCTTGCTATCTGAGTACAACACCCGCGGAATGAATTAACAAGTTTTTGTGCTGCAGCCGAAGGGAGCATTGTGCACTCTGACTCATCAGTTAGTATATGTCCATTAACCATGATGTAGAATCACTCCGGTAACCTTCCACAGCACACGATTGCATTTGGTCAATGGCGGTAGAGTAACTCAGTGGCTGTGTTTATGACATTACTCTTTTATGTTGGCTCCTTCTTGAGGATGCACTGTGCCACCCGTTGGGTCCTCCCAAAGCATCAGTATTTATTGGACCGGATCCACTGAGTGACTTGGAGCCATAGTGATCTG
This sequence comes from Labrus mixtus, assembly GCF_963584025.1. Classification (NCBI taxonomy): domain Eukaryota; kingdom Metazoa; phylum Chordata; class Actinopteri; order Labriformes; family Labridae; genus Labrus; species Labrus mixtus. The sequence continues at coordinate 11,103,490 of NC_083629.1, forward strand.
CTGAATGGCTGAGCACTTTAGGTAATGTCTATCATACAAAAATATCAAACAGCACACAAAAGCATCCTAATAGTTGAGTACTGGGTGCTGGACAAAAAGTATATCCAAAGACAGAGACAGACTGAGTCCACTTAACATTTAATGGGAATTATAACCTTGTGTAATGTTTCAGGCCCTCGCCCTTCATCAAGTTAGTAGACACACCTCCACATATATACAACTCCTGAGGTCACCTGACAGGTCATGTGATACAAAACAAGGAACAATATAGATTATTTACTATGCAAGAAATTCATAGTTAAGGTCCACTATGCATAGACACTTCAAATACACAAGAACATACAAGAAATGTATGAATATAAACTCCAGCAGGTAAAAGCCTACAGTGCCTGGAGCATTACCAGAATACCTTGACTTACATGACTGGAACATCAGGAGAAACTTTCATAATGACATGTAAAGCAAGGAGAAAATGATATAATAGAGGCGGCTCTATAATATAGAACTAGTGATGAAGACAAATTAAAACATAAAGACAGAACACAACATTGTCCAGCACTCCTCATTTGGCAGAAGTTTTCAGTGCGTCATCCAAAAACACTTGCACATTATTGACTCTGATCCAACTCTCACGTTACACTTCACCACCCTTTAATGTAAGAGGCCACCAAACCTGAGAAACCTGTTGGTGAGAGCCCACCTTCCACCATCGACTGCGCACCACTCTTTTTATTTTTATTTTTTTTTTAAAGTCGGTGCCTTCTGGCAACTACAGACGCTGCAACTGCCCCCAGTGCAACTTCACACACAAAACTTCCACCTTCCATCACCCACACACAGGAAAAACCTTCGACATTTAGTGTGTTATCACATGCAGCGCCAATAATGTGATCTATCTTCTCAAGTTGCCCATGTGGCCTGGCTTATGTTGACAAAACGACTCTGAAACGACCTCTGAAAACAAGAATCTCAGAACACAGATCCAACATTTGTAACCATGACAGCAGAAGCCCAGTAGTGGCACATTTCCCACAATGTTTCTACTCTCCGGTACTTCAGTATTGATCTAGTTAAACAACCCAGTGGTGGAGGAAATGTTGATTCTTTGTTGCTTGAACGAGAAGTTTTTTGGATTTATACTCTGGACATTGACTCCAAGAGGGTTAAACCAAGAGTTTAATTTGAGGTTTTTTCTATGATGAGTCTACCATTCAGCCACCTCCAGGAGATTCACTTCTTTGATTGGTTTAGTAACATTTATCATCCTGGTTCAGGTTGTGTTAATTTAATGGGAGGAAAACTTGCCCAGTATAATATTCCAATAGAAATACATGTGTTTGATAAGTCTATGAAGACTTTGGGTGTTTAATATTCTTTCAAACTTTACAATATGAACATAATATTTAAGATGCTGCAAACAGATCAATGTCACTGAATATGTGTTTCATTGAACTACATTTCTTCTTATTTTCTTATTGTATTTAATAATGTTAGCATGTTTTTAATGTTACATTTTATTATCTATTGTTTGATCACCTTTGCCCTTCATTGTGTGCAAACCTCCTCTAAATGGGGGCTCAATTAAGTGTCTCCTCTTTACTTTAATTCAACACAATCACATTTTCTGTTATAGCCACATGACATTATTGAGTTTTTTGCTATCTTAAATCATCCAAAATATAGCAGAAAGTTTTATTTGTTGACTTGTATGATGTCTTATGCAGGGCTTCTCTATATCTGCTTCATGGTGAGGCTGTTTTGGCTGAAATAATTATTGAAAAAAAGCCGCAGCAGCTTGTTCCCTGTAAAGCACTGTCACTTTAGACTTCTTCATTTGTGAGCCTTGCAGAGCTAATCTTCAGTGGGTGTTCATTTAGAGTCTCCCACTGAAGTTATATCTATGAACAAAAAAATAAACCACTCTTAAATTTTCTTGATTAGTTTATTAGAAATATATATCATTCATAATATATAATTCTCAGAGGATTGTGATTCATTTGAAAAAAATTATTTTCGACCACTTTCACAACCACCACCACCACCCTTATGATCCCCAGATTTTCCCCTCTCTTCTTTTCCTTTTCTGCATTTATTTCTCTTCTTCCTTCTGTGATCCTGAAAACCAACACAAAAGAATGAGAAGCCTTTTTAGTAAAAAGCAAAAACCAACAAAGCTTTAGGCTGTATGGTTGCAATTTAAACGTCTTCAAAACTCCTACCGTCTTACACCGTCCTCCTTTCTGTAAAAGGAAAAAGATACTTAACACACAGTGCTGCAAAGTTACAGAAACAAATCAAAGTGTATGAAGGTAGAGGAAGGATGTCTTACTCCGTCTGAGTCAGTGTCTGTCTCATCTGAACTGGAGCCCTCTGAGCATTTCTTTTCCTTTAATGAGAGTGAAACAGATTCTTCATGGGTGAACATGTTTACATGCTGCGTGTCACACATATAGAAAATAGAAAAGTATAAAAAAATCAATTACCTCTTTGTCACCTGTGACAGAAAGACAAACAAAGTGCAAATTAATAGTTGTAAATGGAAAGTTTTTTAAAGGCAATAAAACACAATCCTTTCAAAATACATTTTTAAAAAAACCATCAGAACAACAACGTGTTGTATTTGAGGCCCAAGGACCCGAAATCCTTACAATAAAAACATTTTGCATGGATAACTATGACTCATTTTGATAATAGAAAACAAGTGTATGTCAAATACTGATCATAACCAAGAGTGAAGAAAGGTATTCTGCAATAAAACACAAATTAAAAAAGATATTGTAGAGACTTACACATGTTGGCTTGTTTAGATGGGCAGTAGAATTCTTTCCAAACTGAAAACATAAAGAGAGTTAAGATCATTATAAGTTACATTATTACTTAATCAACAGTAAAGCAGTGGAGCATTTGCTTGGAATTACAGGGACTGCTTTAAGTTGGTTTGAATCCTACTTATCAGACCGATCTCAGTTTGTACATGTTAATGATGAGTCCTCTATGCACACTAAAGTTTGCCATGGAGTCCCACAAGGTTCAGTGCTTGGACCAATTCTTTTTACATTATATATGCTTCCTCTGGGAAATATTATGAGGAAACACTCCATACAGTTTCATTGTTATGCAGATGATACTCAGCTTTATGTATCAATGAAGCCCGATGGTACCAGTCAGTTATGTCAGCTAGAAACATGCCTTAAGGACGTTAGGACCTGGATGACCAGAAATGTTTTGCTACTTAACTCAGACAAGACTGAAGTTATTGTGCTAGGCCCTAAGAACCTCAGAGAGACTTTTTCTAGTGATGTGACTGTCCTTAATGACATCAGCCTGGCATCTAGCACCACTGTTAGGAATCTAGGAGTTATTTTTGATCAAGATATGTCTTTTAGCTCTCACATCAGTCAAGTTTCAAGAACAGCCTACTTTCACCTTCGTAATATATCCAAGATCAGGAATATCCTGTCGCAAAGTGATGCAGAAAAACTAGCTCATGCATTTGTTACCTCCAGACTGGATTATTGTAACTCTCTTTTGTCAGGGTGCTCTGGCAAATCTCTAAAGACTCTTCAACGGGTCCAGAATGCTGCAGCTCGTGTACTGACCAGAACCAAGAAATGGGACCACATCACTCCTGTCCTGGCTTCTCTGCACTGGCTCCCTATACAGTCTAGAATAGAATTCAAGATCCTTCTTCTCACCTACAAAGCTCTAAATGGCCAGGCACCATCTTATCTTAAGGAGCTACTAGTGCCGTACTGTCCCTCGAGAGCGTTGCGGTCCCGGAGTGCAGGCCTGCTGGTGGTACCTACAGTCTCCAAGTGTACTATGGGGGGTAAAGCCTTCAGTTATCGGGCTCCTCTCCTCTGGAACCGCCTTCCAGCCGGGGTCCGGGAGGCAGACACAGTCTGTATTTTTAAGATTAGACTTAAAACTTTCCTTTTTGATAAATCTTATAGTTAGGGCTGGTGCTGGTGTAGACCAGCTCTTAGTTATGCTGCTATAGGCTTAGACTACCGGGGGAACTGGCACCCTGAGCTCCTCTCTCTCTCTCTCTCTCTCTCTCTCTCTCTCTCTCTCTCTCTCTCTCTCTCTCTCTCTCTCTCTCTCTCTCTCTCTCTCTCTCTGCATATACAGTACATCATATTACTGCATGTATCTATCTATAAATCTCAGTCACTAACCACCTACTTTCCTGGGAGCTCTTGAGCTCTCCTAGGCTCCTCAAGATCGTCGGTTGACGGCTTGCCAGAACAACCCCCACCCCACCACTACCCCCTCCCCACCGGATCGTGGGTTGGCGGCCTGCCAGAACAACCCCCCACACCCCCTCCCCTCCCCACCGGATTGCTGATGGACGGTCTACCTCCCCCCACCCCCTTGCTCTCTATCCCTCTTCCTGCATCTTATCCCATCTCTCCCCCTATCCCTTTCCAAGCCCGGCACAGTCTAGGCCTGTGAAGACTGTTTCGTCATGAGCCGGGGATCCGGCCGAAGATTTCTGCCTTTTAATAAGGCAGTTTTTTGTTACCACTGTAACTTTTGCTGCTTTGCTAAAGTGCTCATGATGGATAGGCCGGATCTTTGTAACATAGCAATAAGTAAGGTCTTTTACCTGCTTTTTGTAACATAACAATGAGTAAGGTCTTTTTACCTGCTCTTTTGTAATGTTAACAGACAAAGAGTAAGGTATTTTACCTGCTTCTTGTAAAGTGTCTCGAGATAACACTTGTTATGAGTTGACACTATACAAATAAAAGTTGATTGATTGATTGAAAGCCAACTGTACTAACTACTTACGTGATGCAGAAAGTCTGAAAGGTGTGTGTCGGATGGTCTGATGTGCGTGTTCAGGCTGTATTAATAGAGTGCCGGGAGATGGAGAATGTGGGTGTGTTTTTGGTACAAGCACACTATTATGGGATGAACTGCCAATTGATCAATACACTTTATGTTTACAATTAAAAATGTACGAATGTCGCAGGAAAGAAAGGATTTGGGTGTGGCCAGGAAACAAGTGATTGTGTTGTTTTCCATGGAGGCGATTGACAGCTTCACATCACAACATGAAATGAATGACCTTCACTGGCATCTCAAAACAGGGGTGTAACCTAACCATAGGGTGGCTACAATGTAACTGGCACAGCTTTTGTTCAACTACAAACCTTTGGTTCAATTAAAGCTCCGTCATGCACGACTACAGTATATTGTAAGTGTGTTTTGAATGGGAAACAGAACACTAGTATAACAAAGAGGTATGACTAGACGAGCCAATGGCAAGTGTCCTGACGCAACTTTTGTTATTGTTTGGTTGCTATTGCCTTCATCGAAAGAATCACATTGAGCGCACATGTGTGCTATATGCAAGTTAAACAGAATGATGTTGATGTCCATCCATCTTATATAGTCCCATCATGTTTGGGCAGATGTGTGCTTACCAAACATGGAAAAAAAAAAAAGATCATTGATGACAGAAATTACAACAGAATGATTGAGGTTGTCTCTGCTGGAGGTTTCTGCTCCTTAAACAAATAAGTTCCAAGTTTTCCTGGCTTCTGTTGCCGAATGGTGGACCCGTGTTTATTCTCTTGAAAACAAGACAAAACACAGTACAGCCTGGACCTGCTCTTTTTGTAAAGTGTACCTGGATTACTTATGTGTCATGGCTTCATTTTTAAATTTGATTATTTTGGCATATCACAAGATCACAGATCAGTGTTACAGCTTTCTTTAACACTTCTGGTTTGATACAGGAGGAAGATCCACGTTTTCCAGCATTAAAGTGAATGTCTTATTTTTGCCTTCACCTTATAACCAGTTATACTCCTGCATGTACTGGAACAAAACAACTCCCATTGAACTCCAACTGTAAATTACTGACTGTGTGTTTGCACTTTAATTGATCAGTGACATGGCTCAATTGTCTCTGAACGTGCTTTCCATGTAAAATCTTTCTCTCCGAAGAGAGAACGAAAACTAGGCTGCAGATTTCGTTCTGAAATGTTATCAAACAGATCTAGCTTTAAAAAAAAAACACTTTAAGTATAAAATGAATAACTTATGTTAAATGTTCTGTATCAAAGCGAAACAATGTGCCTCCTCTGAGCTTCACAGTGCTGTGTATAAATAAACGACTGCAGTCATAGTAACACAACCTTCACTACCTGCATGAGTGTTTAAAATAATTATACCCTCCACAACTCAAGGACACACCTGCTACTGTGGCTTTCATTCAAGAAACCTGAAATCTGTGTCAGTGTCACCTGATGTGATCCAGGAAGATACAGGAGAAAAACAAACGGATGTAGGTCAGTACGGGTGAAGCCGACTCCAGAACTACTCTTTCCTGAAATCTGCAGGTTTTTGTCACGAAATGCAGAGGGAAATATTTTAATTTATTATTTTGATCTTACCCTCTCTCATGGCTTAAACATCAAAACCACAAAGAATTTTAGATAAATGTAATAACGTGTGTGTGTGTCATGCTATAGGCAATGCCTCATTTTTATCTGAGCGTGGATCAAACATTTTGTAGGCTGTACTTGTGTGCAAATATCCTTATCCTCAGAAAAGCTGACATCACAGTCATTTGGATTTAAAAAAAAAAAAAAACCTAGCCATTTGAACTGCGTTGCTGCCTTTTTTAAAAGTTGGAGCTTTTCTAAAAAGGTCGATACGAGCTCCGTTTAGATTTACGAGAATAAATTCTCATGTCATGTGTTTATTTGGAAAACGTTTTAAAAGAAGAACCAGATAGGAGTAGATAAATGCTCAAGGGACAGGACCTACTGGTGAGAAGGGTGAGAACAGATCACAGGCCATTAAAAGTGAGGCCCGAGAAACAAATGAAGGCAGATATGATTCATCTGATTCTCCAACTGTACAAAACATCAACACTAGTATGCAAATACTGTAAGACTACACCCACATCGCTTGACTCCTAGTCTTTGTTATTCAAATTGTATTCTTATTTTATATTTATTCTGCATTATTGCTTAATACATTACATCTTCCCACTCCATGCTGGTGGATAACTTTGTTGCATGGAGTGGGAAGAACCACCTGGTGTTAAATGTAACAAAGACCAAGGAAATGGTGGTGGACTTTAGGAGGAACAGGCCTGAGCTAAGCACCATCTCTATCCTTGGGGGTGAGGTGCAGGTGGTGGAGTGCTATAAATACTTGGGGGTGCACATGAACAATAAACTGGACTGGAAGCACCACACAGAGGCCGTCTACAAGAAGGGTCAGAGCAGACTCTACTTCTTGAGGAAGCTTAGGTCTTTTAATGTGTGTAGCAAAATGTTATCCATGTTTTATCAGACTGTTGTGGCAAGTGCCATTTTCTCTGCAGCCGTCTGTTGGGGCAGCAGCATCAGGGCTTGTGACTCTAAAAAGCTTAACAAGCTGATAAGGAGGGCTGGCTCTGTGCTGGGGACTCGCTGTGGAGCCCCTGGAGGTGGTGATGGGGAGAAGGATGATACAGAAACTGTTTAACATTATGGACAATAACATGCATCCCTTACACAATCTTGTGTGTGAACAAAAGAGTGTTTTTAGTGGGAGGCTACGGCAGCTAAGCTGCAAAAAGGACAGATTTAAAAATACTTTTTTACCTACTGCAATTGCACTTTATAACGACTCCCCTTTAAGTAAGGACAGAAGACATTTAAACTTTTAAACTTTAGCCTGAGTTGCATATATCATATATCAAACTGTATTGTGGGCTCATGGTTTTTTGTATGGGTGGGATATGTATGTATATATGTGTTGTGTTGTGTGTTTGTATGTATGCTGGCTGCTGGAACACCTAAATTTCCCTGCTGGGATGAATAAAGTATATCTTATCTTATCTTATCTTAATACGATCTTCAATAGTGTCACTGTACAGATTTACCCTTATTTTATATTTATATGTAGTAGTCACATCAAGTCTTTCATATCAATTATCAGTAATACATGTAATAAAAACATTTAGCCGATATTATTGTTTGAAAACTGGTTGAATACTCATCAGACTGTAAGTTTAAATCATACAGTCTATTGTTTAAATACGATGCTGTGGACCTTGAGGACATGGGGGACATCTTGATTTTCTAAGATAGATTACGAACTGTTTTTCTCTGCTATGAGTTTTATGCTTGAGTAGCTGCTGGTGCTACTTTTTCTAGAGTCAGAGGCCCCTGATGAGAAATAATTTGGCGCCGCCTGGTGGACATGATGTGAAACTGGTTTGTTCCTACTGATAGCCTGATGACGGTGAGTCCTGCTGATGTGGAGGTCAGTGTGCTACTTATTCACTTTCCATCTATCATTACAATTAACAATATTTTACAAATGATTAATTTACTATTGGCTAATGACAAAAGACCTGAAGATATATTACAACACAAGTCTTAGCTATAATGTTTATGACTGAGACTTAGGGAAACGCTAGCTATGGCATGAGTTAAAAGCACCACTGTTTCTATTGTGCTGCTAGCAAGTCCTTTACTTGACAATGCTTTGCTTACAAGTTAAAGCAAAGTTTAGCAATATCGTTAGCCTAAAGCTACACCACTTTGCTGAATCATATATTTTAAAAACAATGGAGTCCCATTCAGCTTCATGTAGCTTCATGTAAGTAACATTCCTATAAATAATTGTTTTCAATCAATTGAAGAAATTGATGAGCTTTAAGTTGTCCCACTCACTTCAAAGTGTCCCAATAACAAGTTCATACAGTATATGGTTCATACCTGTAAATGATTCAGGTGCAATTCACAGGAACCTAATCACCAGGTCAAAACTCAGCTGCTTTATCAGCTAGTACAATGGTTTAGAGTATTAACATGTTATGATTCATGTTCATGAATTCATGAATAACTCAAACAGCTACTTGTAGGCTGAAATGGTTCTTATAGAGCTTTTGCTCTTCAGCAGGATTGGTCCATGTAGAATGTAAGCTATGTGGGGTTGGTTGGCCAAAAATGTAGTCCAGTCTGTTAACTTTCAAAGCTGTGATTGTTTCCATAATGCTCTGAGTATCAAATGGCTGACCTGCGCTCCTAGAGATGTCTGTGACATTTGTCTGCCGGGCTGCCCTGTTTGCTGCATTTCATTAGCTCTCAGGCTTGGCTCCGGCAAAGGTAGCACGCCATGCATGAAGAATTGTGGGAAATTCAGCAGGCATCCCCCAAACCCCCCCCACCCCCACCCCCTCTGAACCCTCCCCAGTCTGTAGGAAGCTTCTTTAGTACTCTAAACATGTAGCCTGCAGCTTTTAGGAGACGCAGCTGTTGAAACCACAGTGGGAACAAACAAAACATGCATCTCATTTATGATGTTTGGATTTATATGCCATGTTTATTCTTCTACCCCATCCCCCCCCCCCCCCCCCCACACACACACACACACACACATTCACATAAGATTGGACTAAAAATACACAATAAAATATATTTGAATGCCCCAACACACACAAATATAATCTCCTTGAAAAATGAATGTTTTACATCTTAACTGTGTAGAAAGGTGTACACCTTCATATACATTATCCAAGACTAATATGCTTTTTATAGGACAAGCACCTACTGGAAAAAATACAGATTAAATCAATAGAATTAAATGTCAGATATATTAAAACTGTCATCATACTGTCAATTTAGTATATTTCTTAGTAAAAGAAAAAACAAAGTGATAGAATTTATTTGGTGAAGCTGACAAGAACATGATAATTATCATTTGTAACAAACAATTTTTCTCTGATAGTTTAATTAAGTAGTAGTTAAACTTCACATTTTGCATCGTGTGTTTGTTGGGTGGTGACATAATATAACTAGCATGCTTTGAGCAGAGGATAAGTGAGGAGGGGGGAAAGAGCAAGTGCTTTAAAGAGGGCGACAGGGAGCGAGAGAGCATATGTTCAGGAGGGTGGGAGGGTTAGAGAGAGAGAGAGAGAGAGAGAGAGAGGAAGAGCACAAGCGGATGGGTGCTGTGAAATCCGTTAACAGGGGAGCACTGTGTATTTGTTAGACGTCTTGGCTGCTTGCCCAACTTGGCTCATTGTAATCGAGGCATGATCAGCGACTCCAGGCAGCCTTCTCTGCTGCCTCGGCTGCCTCGCGCCTGGACCCAGCCCAGCTCCCTCCGCTGACATGGAGAGACCTGTGAGTGCCTTCCTCTCGCCTTCTTTCCCCTCGCTCTCGCTCTCTCTCGCATCTCATCCCACTCTCTCTCCAGCTCTGGTGTTAGGTTCCCCCCTCTTCCTCTCCTGCTCTGTCGCAGATTTAGCTGGGGCTACATGCAGCATTTATGTTGCGTCTCTGCTCTCTCCCTCCCCTGTTTGGAGCTGCTGTAGGTGGGCAGGAACGCTGGGTAGAGAGGAAGCTTTGGCAGCTTTCTCTCTGCAGGGCCCCCTCCTCCTCCCCTCTGCCTGCCTGCCTGTCCGGGCATGGCTGGCAGACCCACAACGCCACTGTGTGTTTTGGGGTTTTCTGCTGCACTATCGCAGATCTGGACGGCTCAACCCAAAGGCAAACCGTCCCCCACGTCGGTTTATAGAGGCCGGTGTACACTTCGGTTTCCGACGTTGGGTTCGCTGAGATTCAGAGTCGGCAGCGTGTCTCTCCCTTGCGCCTATTCTTGGTGGTATGTCCTCATGGTCTGTTGTGTTTGGATACCCTGACAACTAGAAGCTGTGAGGTAGCTGTTCTCCAGCTTGCTGTGCTCTGTACTCTCTCTGAGTGAGTCACAACTTTTCTCATGCTTACTAAAGTCTTTGCATGTTTGACACAACTGTCTGTAGTTTGCCATTTACCAATAGTCAATGCTAATACATTACTTTTAAGCAAACGTTTAATCTCTCAGAAAAAACGTAAAGTGTGACTGTTGAACTCCAACAACATCTCAGTTGCAGCAGATCCTTGCAGGCACAATAACAGCAACAATGGAAAATCGCTTGAAGAAATTCCTCGCAGTACCACTGTGCTGGTCTTTGTGTGCTCGCTGGTCGTGAGTCATCTTTCTGTTATGGTTTTATCACATATAAACCGCCTTTACTCTCTTGTCGTCACTGGGGAAACAGAGGATGACTGACTCACTTTGCCACAGCTCCTCCATGCGTCCCTCAAGATGGTTTGACCCCCCTCCAAATAATTCAGAGTGTGGAGAATGTGATGCTTCAAACTGAATTATGTGTCTCCACAGCTTCGACAAGCAGCATTTGACAACTTTTCTATTTGAAGGCATTGTTGTCACATCAGCTGTGAATAACAACAGATGATGCCTTGGTTTGGCTTGGAAAGCGAGGAAGCTGATTGAGAGGGGAGCTCTTTGTTATGTTTATGTGTTCATTCAGTATTATCAGAGCACCACTGAATCAGATTTCTCTGATGACATGGAGAGAAATGCATCCCTCGTGCTGCAGGTGCAAGATGAGCAAACATCAAACACGAGACTGATCGTGTATTTCCAAAGTTTTGGCTTGTCTACTTTTTTTTAATCATAAGTCCAAAAGAATTATAGATTATTCCTGTTGAAATCTACATTTTATTGACATCTTCAAGCGTAGACTGCAAGCTGTCGGCGAAGAAGCAGTTTGCTTGAGAATAGAGATTTTTTTCCTCTTAGTATCATCTCATTTCCTGGAGCCTGTGTCTTTGGAAGATTACTTTGCTTTTATATGAAGAAGGTGCTTTGCCACGTGAGCAGCCGTCACGCTGACATATCTGGGATATTCTTATACACTTTCTTGCTAAGAGTTAAGAAGGATTCCACTTTCCTGTTTGTATATCTGATTTGATGCTACAGCGAGCAGTAGTTAGCTTAGCCTAGCATCATTGGAAACGGGGGAAAACTGCTATCATGGCTTGGTCCAGTTCAGCAAATTCCATCCACTGGCATCTTTTAAGATCACTTTTTTTTTTTTATCACACAAACAAATGTTGAAATGAAGAACTGCACTAGAACAGTGCTTTCTATGTGATGTGCACATTTCTGCTACCTGGCTACTTCACAGTGACAAAAAGAGTTCACAGAGTGATGTCTGTATGCTTATCTAAGCTAACAGGCTGAGAGCTGTAATTTCATGTTCAGAGATGTGATTTATATTCTTTGAACACTCAGCAAGAAAGCAAAAAGGGTCTTACAATTTATTTCGCCTTTCATATCATAGCTTACATGACCTAAATCTCTGGAAGTGTTGTGGCATATTCTATGAAGCATTGTGCTGTAGAGAAGTTTCTCATTCACCAGTCTGCTGTGACACGAGCCCCTCAGTTTGCTTCTCTGCAGGGTAAAGTTACCATTTCCCATCTCCCACAAAACTCTGAAAACAACATTAAGTTACTGCAGGCTAAAGGAAATGAGAGCCCTGTTGGACTAATGCCATCCCATTATAAACCTGAAATATTATCCTCATCTCGTCTATTTTGAATACACATTTACATGTTTCAACTCAGCGGCTCTCTTGCACATGTTTGAAGTCGGTACAACAAGCTGGAGAGAGATTTTCCTGAAAGGAAGTGTAAGCATACACCTATCTGCTGTTCCATGAGAGAGCACATTGATTTTCAGTATGGAGGCATGCCGTGCTGACCACATTGGGATGGTTAGGATGCTCTGCATATGCATTCTGCCTGTGTAACTGAGCTGTGTGATGAATGCTCCATCTGTGGTGGATGTATAAGTGTTGTGTGTTGTTATAGAACATGAAGTGATATGGACATGCTGGGGCATTTCTTTTCTATGTTTTTAATTTATTTATTTACTTTTTGTATATTAAGCATAAGGTATTACATACGTATATGTATGTATTTATTAAGTTTGCAAGACATTGAAATAGTCTCCAAATATTACATTTACATTCGTACCACCCAAAATTGTCAAGTACAGAAAAAGTGCATACAGTATCAGATCCGATTTCTAACATTATATTATAACGACTTTATGAAAGCAAAGTTTTTCTACATCTGTTAATGTTTATACAATTTGAAAACCTTTGCTTCTTTTATTGAAGGATAACACCATTTTATTGTTTCAAAGTTATGTTAAAAAAAACTAGTACTTTTTCATCGCATTAATTAGCTGATTTGTCTCTTCACAGACCCCCAGTGACATGATGCCCAAGAGGGATCATGAGAGGGACCTGGAGCTGGACAAGAAAATCCAGGCTCTACGCAGGAAGAACGAGGCCCTCATGAGAAGGTACAAGGTAAGGACAAGTGCTTGCAGGCAGAAAAGCCCTAGTAGTAGCAATTCATCTAGTTTCAATTACAATTCAATTTTAGCATCCCACAATAATGAAAACAACAATGTCCTGTTGTTATCTATTGTTATATTTTGGCTACAACATAACATAACATAACTTATTAATTTATTTATTATTGCTTTTATATATTTTTTAAATGTTTTTACTTGTACATTTTCAATAATAGCTTTATATTGTTCAGAATGTCAGTTTGAGGAGTGTTTCAGTTCATGTGATGCAGATGTTAAATCAATGAGTAATTGTGTTTAATTATCACGATCTTAATATCAATCAAAAATAATTGTGATAATGATTTTTGCTGAAATGGAGCAGCCCTTCTTAGTACAGTCATAGTTGAAGTAGAAATGTTGGGAGGGTTTTCTCCTCTCTTGAAGAAACTGCAGCTCTTTCAGGCTCCCTCATTAGTTGATTGTTTCCTTTGAGTTTCATGTAGGAGGTGGAGGAGGATAAGAAAATGGCAGAAGAGGAAGGAATGGTTCTGCAGAGCCGCAAGGGCAAAGCTGATGATCTTACCATCACAATCAGCAAGTCCACCACTGTGAGTTTTTCAGCACGAGGTGCCAGACTTCAGAACTGAAATAATACCAGACTAACTAGATCCTGAGAGCACTGCCCTTGTTGCTGCGCTTAGTCCTTTATTTGGAAAGGATGCTACTAATTTCATGATATATATGAGACATATTTTATAAAGTTGTTGTCTTTGGTTAGCAGGACAATCGTGTGGTGGTGACAAAACAATTCAGCGATGGTTCGCCAGCTGGGAAAGAACCACAGGAGTCCGGGCCTGACAGGGAGGGAGAATCCCCACCGCAGGCTGCTGGCCAAGGCCACAGGAAGCAGATTATGGTCACCATGGCTGGCAAAAAAGTAAATACACTACAGTACTGATTTTTATTCAAAGTAAATTGTAGTTTTACTGCAATAATTAAATCATAAAAAATAAACCTTTTAAATCAAAACGTACAAGTAGCTCAAAGCAATGCGGTAATTGTTAGAGCAAAAATTAATTTGAGGTAGAGATGAAGTGCAATTGGCGCAAGGAGAGGTGGTTAACAAAAAAGGTTTCAGCTCCTAACATTCAGATATTGTCTCTACTGTATATCTGCTATCTTTGGCTACTTAGTTTTTTTGAATGAAAGAAGTGGGCGTAGCCACCATGACATCACCCATTGTTTTTTTTAGACTACTTTTTAGAAGCCTTGAGTTTGGCATGTGGGCGTCTTCTTCTTGTTTTTCTTGGCTGGAAAGTGTCCCTTTATGGACCAGAGGATGACTACCCAAGAGGTCACAGTCAGGGATTTGAATGGATGCTAAGCAGAGAGCTAATGGCAGCTCCCTGTTATTAAAAGTGGTTACACCCAAAATTATGCAAAACATTAAGACTCAATATAATATAATTTAAAGGCAGTAGTAATGTGTATTAGGGATGTCATCATTTTTATTGATAGGCCCACAATGCTGGTTAAATGTTATGTCTAAACTGTGATGCAGCCCCCCTCCATTAGTAGCTCCGGCAGTGGGCGTGCTCTCCCTGCTCTATTACCTGGATGTAAACCAGCACAGTGGATGGCTGAAATCTAGAATGTAGGCTGTGTCGAAATGATGCATAACCTCTCGACCGGAGCAATGTGTAACCACATTCAGCACTTGCATGTGGACATTACCCTGCAAGGGGCACCATAGACCTGGGGAGTTAGCATTGCTAACATCAGCCACATTTAGCAAACCAATTTGACATTGTTTACCCCCAGAGTAAAGCACATTGCCAAATGCCACACATTTCAGCAGCATTTCAATAGCCATACATTTAGTTTATTGAAGAATGTGATAAACTGTTTCAAATCACAATTTAGACATTTCTGAGTGTTTTTCTAACTGTCAGGCTAGTTGACTAGAATTTAGATTTCTGTTGAATCAACAGGGAAATGAGTCTGTAGGAACATCCCTAATGTATACATCACATCCCTAAACAGTGAATAAGGAAGTAGGTTACAGAGACCAATTATGTTTTATACTATGTTGTAAACATGTTGTTTTGCTGTTCAGTTGGGTATAGACTATATATATATACATATATATGTATATATGTATATATATATGTATATATCTATATATGTATAGATATATATATGTATATATATATATATATATATTTATATATATATATATATATATAATATATGGGGGTATTTACTCGCAGGTGTAGCTAGCCTCAAGTGTCCATTTTAGGAACTGTTATTTTTTGCCCCTTCTATTTTGCCCCAGAAAGATGCTTTGAGCTTAAAGCTGGCACATAAGTTTGACTAATGAAAATATTAAAAGGTTTATTTTCGTGTGATGCCAGAGAAGACATCTGGATACAACAAAATCCTAAAGAGACATTTCTTTATTATTTATATACAATGTTTTATTAATACAGACTAAGGTGTGGGGGGCTGACCCACAGACACTAAGTTTTCAAAGAGACACACTGCTGTATGGCTAATAATGCCAAGCTGTGATTGGAAGGTTAAATTATATTTTAAATCAGCAACATCAGGGAAGAAATCTTAGATTTGTGCTTTCACAAATACTTTTTCAAAATATTACATTAATGGCTTTATAGCAGACAACCAGTTTCTGTGGCAACTGTTTTAGTTTGTTAGAATAAATTATTGTTTCAAATTTTTGTTAATTTTCTTGAATAGAGTTTTGAAATGATCAGGACTGGCCCTCTCATTTTACAATAAACCTTGCTACAGTTTTGATACTGTAATATGACTAACTGTCTCTCCAGGGTAAGAGGGTGGTGAGCGAGAGGCCAGAGAAGAGGCCAGGCCCTGAGGACGTCAAGAGCCCCACAGATGATGGACAGGCGAGGCGCGTGGTATCAGCGGGGAGGGGGAAGCAGCCACCTCACATGACCAAGAGAGAGGCAGCAGCACAGGTCTGAATCACACTCTCTGAACACTCCAGTGATCATATGCTTCAGCATTGCAGCCTCCCTCCCCTCTTTGTTCACTCTCTGGTGCTGCAGCCCCGACGTGTTTTACATAGATGTCAGACATGTCGGCTGGCCACACCCATCCAGTGATGAAGCACAATGGTGTGTGGACAGGAGGTGGACTGGAGCTGTGACTGACTGGTTTTGGGATTAAAGAGGGGGCTGTCATAGAGCTGTTGGTTGAGTAGATGCTCTGGCAAACCAAATATTCTTTGAAGGGCTTTTATTACTTTTTTCTACTTATTCAAGTGCCATCCCTCTCAGATCTGATTGTATTCATTTATTTTGTATTTTTATTGCTCAGCTAGCACCAGGAAATATGCCATCAAGTCTTTCCTCAACAAACTGCCGTGTCGTTATCTATATTCTATATGGCTCAGATCACATGTTTAATGCAGATAGGCAGAAAACAAACATGCAGTGCTGCCGGTCGGGCTGTGAAATGCCGCACTGTCACTGCCCTTAGGCCCCCTGGGTATGCTGAAACTCTGAAACAGCTGCTCTGCCTCAGTCAAACACACGCACACACACACACACACACACACACACACACACACACACCCACACACACACACACCCACACACACACACACACACACACACACATATTCACCCATGCACTCAGACAGAAATGAGAGCCTCAATTAATGAGCTGATACACAGACAGCTGATCCTCACCACTATAAACACAGTCTTGTCTAGAGTATGGACAGAAAAGCAATGTAGGCTTTATCTAAATATGTCTGTATGTGTCTGCCTCTGATTGGCTGATACACTGACTGCTGCCCTCTAGCCCGTGTGAGCTAAAGTGCACTAAATTTATGAGCTTGTCTTGATGCTCCCTTGCCTTTATTTCTGGCCTGCTTGATTTGTACCTCCTTTATTTACCATGTGCACTGAATCAGCACTTGGAACAGTAGCCAGTGCTCCGGTGCACCAGCCATCTTTGAAGTCCAGAGACCTGCCTTTTCCACGTGGTCGCTGTTTACATAACCAGTATAACTTGACATGGTTTACGAGAGAGAGAATGTCATGGCTATGTCTGGCAAGTGTTAGAGGAGTATTTGCTGGAAGAAGGTTCATGATGAATTGCACCCTGCTCTCTCTCTTTTTTTTTGCAGAGCCTCTGAAATATTTTTACAGAGTGTGGGTGTGTGGAAATAAATAAAACAAGTCTCTGACAGGGGTGTGGTTATTTGACAACGTCCCAGGCAGATTGTAACCCCATGACTAGACTGTCACTTTACACCCAAAAGAGGGAGAGCCAGGGGATGGGAGCAGTCGAGGGAAGCAGAAAGGGGAAAAGAACGGGAGGGGCAGAGAAGGGGAGACACTCCTGGCAGACGGTGGTCTGTTTCCAGCCTCCGTTTCCCCTCTCTGAAACCTTAAGTGGTCTGCCCTCCTCCGGCACGATTGTTTCCCCATTCCCACCAACCCGAAAAGGACTGATTTAATCTAATTAACATTCAACTGCCTTCTCACTCTGAAAAGGCTCATTATGCTGCCAGAGTGACGGCTTGGCCAGTTGCCAGGAAAGGGTCATAGACAGAGAGGAGGAAGAAAATGAGATGAGGAAGAAGAAAGGAAACAAGGTAGTCAAGGGTCTTTTGTGTTTGCGTGTGAGCCAGCCAGCATTCATGTCATGTGTGGGTAGGAGAGTGTATGTTGTCTGTAGGTGAGAAAGCGCTTTCTTTCCAGCGTGTATTTCCTTTTACCCCCTTTGGCTGCTCATTTAAGCGTCGCTGTTAATGGCAACATGACTCATCCACTGTGTTCATGGAAGCAAATCCCTGCATTTAGATATCACTAGAACCAAAATTCACACATTCTCCCCCCGTAATAAAGTGGGTTTTAATTTCACAACCTGTTTAAGTCTGACCTGCAGTTCACGCTCTGTTTTCATGACCCTGATTGCAGAGTGATCCTTTAAAACAAAAACCACAGGTGCCAGATTACACCGTAGCACCATTAGTCCAATAGGGGGCAGTGTTGACCTCTTAATCCAAGCAGATGAGCGTGTGCTCTTGCTTGATTTGCTTGTACTGTTTATGGCAGCAATAACGTGACTCTTTACAACCATTTTTAATTGGCTCACAACAAGTTGCTGTGTCACCCTTATTGTTGTTCTGCTAATACCTTTTTATTTTTTAATAGTCGCTCTTTTTCTCTGACAGGATGATGTTAAACAATGGCTGAAGCACACTGAGGAGCATCCCAGGCTTTCAGAGCAATGCCAGGTAACAGTGCACATGGCGGTGCACACCGACATGAACACACAAAACATATTAACATGTGAATTGTCCTCTAAAACCTGGCAAGGATCAGAGAAAACTCATTTGCCAAATTGTTGTATCTCCAGCTCATTATGAACACATGAGTCACTACTGGGAACAAATGTGAAAAACAAGGTTTCCACATGACTGTCTTTGCACACAGATCCACAGAAAAAGGCCAATTGACCATCGTCACAAACACAAACGCAGACAGGGCACAACACATTGCATGCACACTCCCACCTATTCTACTTCTTGTCCCCATCTGCCTCTCGCCGGCTCACGTGTAAACATTGCTGGAGTCGCTCAGAGCTGTCTGACAGATCAAGCGTGCGATAAACAGAATAACAGTTGAGGTGGGGAGGCGGGGGGGGCAGTCTTCAAAGGCCCGTCGAATACACCACATGACAAGTGATGCTGTTCAGGCCTCTCTGCGCCTAGCCTGCTCTGTAGCTCGTGCGGATACATCGCTCAAGGAAAAAACACGCTGAGTTAGTTTTTATGAGGTATTGTGTAAAGTGTGAAGGTCACAGCTCTAGGCTTTGTTAGCTGTTCTGGTTAACAAATCTTCTGTAAAGCTCTTCTGGCAATTTCAGGCCCAAAGCAGAGAATCTTTAGAGGGTTAGTGGGGGAGAAGTTCAGCTGTCCAGAAAAAGAGGACCATCATTCTTGTCTAGAAACACAGTGCCAAATATCTTTCTTAAATAATATAAATGATTATTGCAATCTAGCAAATACAAAATAAACTTTTGGTAGTAAATAGATAACATATACATTATGGGGGGCAGTTGCTCAGTCTGTAAGGACTTGGGTTGGGGAACAGAAGGTCGTCAGTTCGAGACCCGGTCTGAAATTGATCTGGTTGCTGGAGAGGCGCCAGTTCACTTCTTGAGCAGGTCCTGCTCTCCTTTGAGCAAGGCACAAAACCCCCACCAGCTCAGTAGCACTCACTGTGGGTAACTCCCTCATTCTGACATGTCTCCATTAGTGTATGTCCATAGGATCCTGTTTGTGCATGTGTGTGTGTACAGAATTACAGCCTGTGTGTGTGTAGATTGTTTAATAATAGAATGTAAATTTTAATTTCTACTTGCGGGATTAATAAAGGATTTCTTCTGTTTTCAGCAAGCTAGTCGGTCATCTGTTGAGTGTGGTAATCTTTAAGTAATTTAAGATTTAATTGAACAGCTATTTACTTTAAATGCCTCTGGGGTCTGCAAAACTTTTTTGGTGCATCATATAAATTAGCGATGGTACGGAGGCTATAGTCCTCATCGCAGTGGCTGTGGGTTGGAATCTGGCCTCGGACCTTTGCTGCATATCATCCCCCACTCTCTCCTCCCAACATTTCCTGTCTCTCTTCAGCTGTCCTATCCAGTAAATGCAAGAAGGCCCCCCTAAAACACTCTCATTTAATATAGTGGTGAAAGTAGCGCAGTCCACACTTGATTTAAAAGTAGAGTTGGACTGAGTAGATCAAAATATGAATTGAGTTCGAGAGTTTCAGGCAGCAGTCATGGCATTCTCTTGTGACAGTTTCAGTCAGTCTGTTAACTTGACAGTCATATTGCTGCAATAAAAGCTAATGAAGTGAGATGAACAGCCTGGATCCTCATCTTATTAGAGAAAACAGATGTAGCCATTTATTCTTTTGGGAACATAAATGGCAATAAACACAATGGCAATACTCTTATCGCAGTAACATCAGATCATGACTGAAGTATTAAGCGCTGTCTGAGACCAGGTCCTGCTCTCTCTCAGCTTTACTGTGTCACATCCTCCTCACCTGCTTCACAGCCAAACAGCCTCCCTGTGAGGCCTCATGGAGGTGAAAAATTGAAAAGTGCTAATTAGCAGTGCGGCAGGGGTGACATCAGCACACAGCCTGTCGGAACATGCGGATGGACTCTCCCTTGTGACCCCTGACGTCCTCCAGGGGGCCAGAGGAGAGGGAGGGGAAAGGAAATGGAAAACACAAGAATGGGCACAGATGAGTTGCTCAACGATAACTGAACACGTGAAGGCAACATGTTTACTTGGCTGTGATTGGTCCAAACCTGAGGGGAAAACATCTCCCGTCATAGTTTCACTGTGCTGTTTGACACAAAGTGACAAAGTGTCCTAAACCTCAAAAAAAAAAAAAAATACATTTCTGATCTCAGCAGTATCGTTTTCCTCCTGCTGAATAAAAAGAAACAGTGATGAGCTCTTTTCCTCTATTTGTATTCTACGTGTTTTACCCCTGACCACAGCACTGTTTGTAGTACTGGTCCCCTTCAGGGCTTTGTAACAAAAGCACAGTGTCTTTCTCCTTTGATGTGTTCAAGAGCCTGCCCTTTAGTCATCGTAATACTTCCCTCTCTCCTCTCAGAAAAGATGAAGAGGGGAATAGAGGAAGTAGGCCTAGTTTAATTGATTGTTACTGGAATATTGTATTGAATAATTTAATAAGTGTTGTCTTACAGTTTTAATGGTAGACAAACAATAAGTATTTTGTAAAATAATTGGAACTGACTGGAATACATCACCACAGGAAGTCTTTAAATTCACACTGAGGCAGTCATTGGTGTTTCCAGTGGATGACGATATCCTTGTTTGTTCCTTTCTTTTGAACCCTTTGTTTGCCCTGTTGCTTTTTAATTATTTGTTTTGACATCCGAAGCTGGTCTTGTTAATGTGAGGCTTTTGCTCTCATTAGTGCTCAGAGTGATCCATCAGATGGATTACAATGTGACACTGAGTGATACAGCTGTTTAATGTGGTTATTGCTTCAATGCAAGAGCTTCATTATTAAGTGAGGACAGTAGCATGATATAAATCCACACTAAGAATGTCTCTTATTATTACGCCATAAATACACTGACCTGATTTGTGTTTGCTGAGGAGCCTGAGAGCCCACAGGTCTGCACAGATCTCAATATCCCCACATCGAAAGAGGAGCAGGAGGAGTATCTGCAGTGGAAGAAAGAGCGTGAGCAGATCGACAGGGAGAGAGTCGCACGCCACAAAAACGCCAAGGGCCAGTGGAGACGGGCGTGGGACATGGACAAAACTGAGAACATGTAAGACTTCTGAGCACTCACACACAAGGCATGTCTTAATCTGCTTAAGTTGCACTCATATTATAATAATAAAATAATGTATACTTGATAGATTCCATATGCAGCATATTTAACACAGCGTTAACACAGATGTTTGAAAGACAAAGCACAAGCAGGATACTAAAAGAGTAGAATAACAACGGGAATCCAGAATCTAAAGCCAAACAAAAGCTCAAAAGAAACAGTCGTAAAAGGTTAGAGCTTGAAGACAAAACACATAAACACAGCACATAGATCAGACAGATTAAGAAAGAAGAGGAGGGCCAAGGAAATGAAACAAAAACTTAAAAAATGTAGAGTATGAAAGAAATGAAAGGAATACATGACATAAAACGTTTTTTATGGTTGGACTTTTGGTTTGTGTTGATTTAGCTGTGACCAAATCTGTCTTTGCTGATTTCTTCCTGTACAAGCATTAGTAGTTTTTCTTTTTGAACAAAATCTCATTCCTTGCTTTGGAAATTGTAAAACAAAAAAAAGTCTGTTCCTGCAGCACACAGTTCAGCACAGTGATCACCTGAAGACTACCCCCTGGAAGCAGTTTCAGACATTAAAAATAGATATATAGAAAATTCAATCTTTGTGCCAATGTTCCAGTTTTTCTTTTTTAGGTCATAAAGAGACATCAGTGTAAATCTCAGTCTGTGTCATAACAACCAGCTAAAATCTCAGGAGCTTTAATATGAATAATAAAAATGTTTTGTGCTTTTGTTTTATAAGGAGTCCAATGCTGGATCCCTCTATATTTCTACCAAAAACCTTATTTTATTACAGTGTAAATATCCAGCATGAGAGAGGAACAGAGCTATGCTAGCTATTTCTTCCTGCTTGCTCTGCTAGTGGTATCAATCCTTTAATCTAAGAAAGTGCAAGAAAGTAAATACAATTATTTTGAAAAAGTTATTCCAGCCCTTACAATCATACATTTGTGAAAAGATATTCTATAGTCTTAGTACAAACTGTAATTAATTCATATGCTGTCTTTCTGGCTAGCGCATTTATTAGCTACTCCTCGTTCTAGCTAGCTAGTTATTTTAAGCACCAATTTATTTCTTCTCCCTCGATCTTCTACTTTTAAACTTTGTGAAAAGCTTGATTTAGCTTTGGTGCTCATGTAGAAAAGAAACATGATGACCTTGAAGAACAGCTTGTTTCTGTCTCGTAAGATTATTGAGCAGAACAAATCCATTCAATGAGGTTTTAAGACCACATGATCACAAGTCACAGGATGTTGCTCAATGATTGCTTGACAATTTGATTACCGGTACTCTTATTGTAGTTTTCTGTTACTGTAACTTGATGTGTTTCCTAACACTTTAACGTTTGATCCTAGGAGGATTATGGTGAACAGACCTCACAATCTTGAAGCTTACACATACACGCATTTAAAAAAGAACATGTCACATCAGCAGATTCATGGATAAAAAACAAAACCTGATTAGTATCTGGTACCATAAATAGGGTCTCAGCCTTATTTTCATCAACATCGACTCTGACTTTTTCTTTTCAATAGAAAGTTAATCAAGGGAGCCTAAACTTCTCCTTCTTTCTTTTTTCAATGCAACCTTAAACTTACTGCAGATTAAAAAAAAAAAGCTCATTTATTTGATGTGTGGGATAGACTTCAAACCAAAGCGCCTGTAGTACAGCGAGTGACCAAGCTGCAGAGTAAATGATTGTGCTGTTTAAGGAAGCATCAAAACGTAAAGAGACAAAGGAGGAGCAGTTATTTTTAACGTGGGATAAGGGATGGAATTCCTTACCTTATTTGGTGAGGCTTGAACAAGGCCCTGTAGTAAGAATAGAAGAGGAAATGTGTTTTTGATTCCACAATTTTTATTGTACCACTGGCTGTTCAATGCAAGGATGTGACTCATGGAGTTAAAATCTCTTCCTGATTCTGCAAATTCTCATATTTTTGGCTCATTTTGATCAAACTTTGAGGGTACTTAAAAGTCAGAGCCTCTAGATGTGGGTGTTGAGGAGCTATTATGTCATCAGAAATAAAAGTGATACATTTGACATGAACATCTCCCTTAAATCATTTTTGTGTTTCTGTCTAAAGTAAACCGATATTTTGATTTTAGGTTTTCAGGCAAAACCCTTCCTGACAGGGACTGGGGGCCTTCAAGCAGAGGTGAGACATGCTCTCAGTCCAAACTGTATTTTTACCTTTTGTATTTTTCTTAATATCTAAACGATGTTTCAATATTACAGGGGGACGAAATGCTAGAAGAGGACAATCAAGGGCAGGTGCTGACTCAAGAGGTATCCCACAATTATTGAATATCTGTTCATTTTAAACACCGTTAAAACATTTACATAAAGTTAGATTAAAAAAAACAGAATGTATTTTTTATAATGACCTGAGCGATACCTTCCACTGTAATTTGTATGAACGTTTGTTTCATGTAAAATGCAACAATTGTGACTTGAATTGTCAGTATTTATTTGTCCTAGGTCATGATAAGAGGGGCAAAGATAAGGGAGCCAAGAATGTGCCAGCGATGAGCAGCAAAGCAAAAGGAATCGATCGTCTGACTGGGAGAGCCCGGAGGTAAGTTACAGTTGAACATATTCATGAAATGCATAAAACGATCACAGAAGGCTTTCTTTTGCCACACTGTTCTTTAATTACCCTGAATATCATGAGACTGGATTGATGAGGTCAACCAGCCAGAAGGCCTCTTTCAGGTCTCACAACATGCATCATTGTCTTTCAGCTTTTCCTCAGTTTGAAACAAGTTACTGTGCTGTTAGACAGAACGCTAGCAGGATGTGTTGTTACATAATCGTAACTAAAAACTACAAGGCCAATAACCTGGAAGTGCAGGATTATAGCCTTTCAGCGTGACATTTTTATGTACCAGATGATCTGCTCTGTGTGTATCTGGTGGATGGAGGGGGGGGGGTAAAGGGTGCAAAACAGCAGTGGTAGTTGTGGTATCAGCTGCTGATGCATCATAGTGTAGAAAGTCCACTTGAAGGAGCCTAGCTAGCTGTTTTTCCCATTCGTATGCTAAGCTAAGCTAAGCTAAGCTAGCTGCCTAACAGCCTCATCTTGATAGTTACTGTATTTTTAACTTAGCAGAAACAATTTTCTCTGCTATCATTGTGAATATTTCCAAATAACCAACTGTTTTTGTTGAGACAACTTTGTGCTATTTATTGTAAGAGACAAAAGAAAGCAGAATTAAATACAACTGTTTTAATATTGTAACAGAACAGCTTTTGATTAAAGACCCATTTATCTTTTAGATGGCAGGGAAATGAAGAAGAGAACTCACAGGTAAGATATCAAACTTGTGTGTGTGAATTGGATTGTAAACGTTACATTTGTGATGATTTTCTTTTTTCATCTCATCCACCAGACTCCTGACACAACGTTAGAGGAATTCCTGGAGGAGCTTGACACGCTAACAGATGCCGAAGTAGAAGATCAAAAGGATCAGGAGTCAAAATTGAAACTGTCCCTTAGCACAGATTCAATGAGTACATCTGAGAAAGTGTCAGCTGCAATCCTGAGAGAAGACACCCCCACTCAGGGGAAGGCAGAGGTGT
The DNA here is from genome assembly GCF_963584025.1 of Labrus mixtus. Classification (NCBI taxonomy): domain Eukaryota; kingdom Metazoa; phylum Chordata; class Actinopteri; order Labriformes; family Labridae; genus Labrus; species Labrus mixtus. The sequence continues at coordinate 11,128,651 of NC_083629.1, forward strand.
CGTCCCCTCGGGGTTTGGAAAAGAAAGTGCGCTTTTCAGAGGAGCTCATCCCGGCGGCTCATACAAGGCAATCAGGCTCTCAGGACTCTGTTGGCTCAGAATCAAGAAGTCTGGGCTCTTTAAAAGCTTCCTCGCCTAAAAAACAGAAACATAAAGTGCAAGGACCTCAGCAGCCTCTTGAAAGTGCCAAGCAGGATGATGGCAGTCCTCAGCATCAGGAAGGTGGTCCGTCTTCTGTTCCCCAGCAGAACGCCCCTGAAACTAAATGTACAAAAAGAGACACCACTCTCCCCACAGCTACCAGCGCCCCCTCCCCTGAAAAATCGTGTGCCTCTTTACAGGAGAGCTGTGTCCAGCCTGTAGAGCTTGCCAAGGGCAACATAAGCAACACAAACACAGGTTTGCAAAACATATAATGGCTTGAAAGGGATAGTTCCTTTTTTTGTTTGTTTTGTTTTTCTCTTCGAGGAGAGACCAGCAGGAGTACCTGCACAGGAGATAGGCCATCATCTGTGCAGACAGGGTCGTTTGCACCACTTAATTTAGCAAGTTCATCAAAACAAGCTAAAAAAACAACCTTGGGGTAAACGTATGCTATATTTAGAAAACTCTCAGTGCTTTACTCTTCCACTAGCAAGCCATTTAGGTTTGGCTCTACATCGGCACATCACATACGTGTTCCTTTGCCCGCATCACACTGATCAGCTGCTCGGGTCTACAGTGTCACAACTCCACATGAATTTGAACAATTAGACTGATAATTAAACTGTGTATTTTGATATGACTGCAGCTCTGTAAAAATGATCTCACTGATACAGCACAGCGCCGACTATAGAGTTTGTTTTTCTAGCTTAGTTTTCTTCTTCAACAACAGACACAGTGTGTTTTGATCAAGTGAACATATCCTGCAGACCATGGGTTGTGTTATTATGCATGTCGTTACATTTTTTGTTTCATGTATTTGTTGTCTCTTCCCAAGGCCGCAAACTTGATGTAGTGTGCCAAAGTAGTTCCAACACAGAGTGCCTTGCTAAAGCTAAAGTAAAGCAGCTAGAATTTTCTCAGTGTGGTGTACATTTACCTCATCAATTAAAAAGTTAAAAAGGACCCTATCTGCAGCCATGTATAGCCTAGGTTCTGTGCTAGCACTCAGGCCCTCCGGTCTCTCCTTAACAGGACCATGCTGACGGAAATATACTTACTGTACTACTGACAACTACCTCATACAACCCAACTCTCAAAATACTGAACTATCCCTTTATTTACTTTTCTGACTGAACACTTGGATGATATATACCTAAACCAATGTCTGTTTTTCTTTCAAAGAGGAACGTATAGACTCCAGTCTATCTGTCCTGAGCCTGGAGTCAGGAGAAACACACCCAACACACTCCACCAGCAGCGACAAGGTCAGTGTGAGAGACAGGAAGACGAATGAGAGAATCGATAAATGTGTAAATGGACCGGTGGAGGAAAGTGCAAATGGATAAAGAGCTAGAGAAAGACAGGCAGCACATCTGCAATGCAATGGCGTAATATTCAATTTGGTTTGAAGTACTGTCAGCACCTCTGCGACTTGTTGGAGTGCAGGAGAAGTAGTCTCATGAGAGAATGCATTTTCTTCTCATCCACTGCTGAAGCAGCATGATAATATATCTAACTGCCTGCGTAAATCACTCATGTAGAAAAGAGAGGTAGAAGGCCCTTGATTCATAAGATAATTACGTGAATTATGGAACAGGAATCAGTTGTCACTAGGGATGTCAGCATTAACTAGTTAATCGCGATTACTTAAGGTCTGAAATTAATGCATTCATTTTTTTAAATCGCGATTAATCACATGCAATTTTGTCCCTTTAGGCGCACCGTGGATAAGCCTTTGCAGTGTCTACCTGTAGTCACAGTGATGGAAAAGAACGACCCCGGTGCGTTTTTGAATGTCTCATTTCACTTTAAAAAAAACTCTCAGACAGCTCAACTGACAAGTCAAAAGTAATATCGATGATCATGACATCAAACATTTCACTTTTGTTACCGTCCTCTTTAGCTGTTTTCATTAAGTTATTGAGCCGTAACAAGTTCCTTTTTCCGAGGTCAAGTAAATGTCATAACCTTCGCTCAGCCAGAAGATCCTTACCTTGTTTCAAACAAGTCAAGTACTCTCAGCTTAAGACAGTACAAAAATTCAAAATAAAAGCACAAAGATTTTTATTTTTAAATGCAAAATAAGGGAATTTATAATATGCGATTGAAAATACCATGAATCGTGATTAACTATTGAAATTAAGTGATTAATCGCGATAAAAAATTGTAATTGTTCGACAGCCCTAGTTGTAACTCATACTCTTGTGTGTCTTTCTCTGTTTTTTGTTTTGTTTTGTTTTGCAGGCAAGAGAGCATGGGAAGATTGTTTGATCGCTATCTTTCGGTATTTAAATACTGAAACCAAATCACCAGGAACACAGAGCGTTGCCTCTTTTTGTTTGGATGCATCATTTTGCTTGAAACAGCTATTTTAAGAACTCTTGGTTATGGCTTACTCTTGAAACCATGGTCTAGTTTTGCTTCGTAGGAGTTTTTAAAAACCTTCAAAATTTGATATAGGAATGGTGAACATTTTCCCTACTTACATTTTGAAGTCCGAGCACTTTATTAGTATAAGAGTATGTGACACACTATTAGAATGATGGTATGCTACTTGAGTGCAATATCATTGAATGTTTACATTTCAAGGTACATATCAGTTAGCTAGCGTCTTTGGTAGCCCTTGAATTAAACTTCAGCCACAGTCTAATGATGAAGAAGCTGATCTGCCTTAGAGGTATTTGCAAAATGAAATGAAGTCTGTATTTTATGATGATACATTAGTGACAGACCTACAACAGAGTCTGTATTCTCTAAAGGTGAGTAGATATTATTTGGGAGCTGCTTCCAGGAACAGTCGAAGGCCTTTCAAAAGTCATAAATCAAAACATGATTATTATGCACATTTGAGACGTTTTGTACTTATGCCCTATGTGGAGGACTTTTTTTTTTTTTTTAAAGTTTTTCGTGTGGCAAAAATGTATTTGTTTGTAAAAACATTTAAGCCAGAACAAAAAAAATGTATCAAATGTTACTCATACTGTTTTTGAACAACCTGTGTTTTAAGTTCATAATAGCCTCCAACCTTTTTCTCTGTTGAGGCTTTTGGCCCCTGTGGGGCCAACACACATGGCAGGTTGAAAACAAGTCATCCACATCCATGAGGCCAAGCCTTTAGTTCACATTCAAAACGCTGGGTTTCAGCTCCATGTCCCTTTTTGTTTGTCAGATGTTGTCTTTTATAATTATAAAATAATTATAAACAACATATTTTTTAAAAGCTTCCTCACTTAGAATAGAAAGTGGTTGTGCCTTGCATATTGTCTTTTTCAAATACTGAATATGTTTATGTCATGGTTTGTATCATAACACACAGTAGTGTTGAATGTACTGTACTAACAGTGCAGCGTCAGTATTGATTTGTATTTATTTGCCTCTCCATTTGGAGAAAAGAATGTTTAGAATGATTTTGCAAATCTAACAAGTGCATTATAGCAGCTGTTTTATTCTGTGACATGCACAGATTTATTTGTATTTATTGCCAATCAATTATTTTGATTCTTGGTATCAAGTGACTACTGCATTAAGAAGCCTTATAAGAACTCATCGAAGAAGTTTTTGTCAATGCTACTGCATAGTAAACAGTTCTGTAACCGTAAGTAGAGAGCATTAGTGAACATGCTCTGAGCTGCAGGGCACCATCAGATTTGACTCTGGATACATAAAATCCAAACCATCAGCAATCTAAAGGAGAACATCAAGATATTTAATGTGTTTGAAGAGGCCTTATACTAAATTATGGAATGGCATTTCATACAGATTACCTCTGAAATATTTAAGTACCCCATGGGATTCAATTTAATGAAATGAATCTAGGACCTACAACCGTTGAGCATTTGAACATTTGTCCTTGTTCAGCTATTAAGACATCTGCATAATCACTTTGCTTAAATGTCAAATCTAAGAGGTGCCTGTGGTCGTTTTTTGCCCCCTGGGTGTCTGTTGCTCACCTTCATGTTTTTACATGCACTTCCAAGGAAGAATTATTACTCAGTGCCTGTGTACGACTGTGTCAAAATTTGATCCTAACTTTACAATTTCAGAGTGCTGATTTTGTTTGATATCTGTTGGCAAAGTATAGCTTCGTATAGAGTAGAACATTTTAGAAGAAGGCATACAGATCATCAATAAAGTTTTTCTGTGTTTCAAACTCTATTCTTTATGGTGTTTGTTTGATGTACTGTCACCTTCCCCACCTCTAACAAAAAGAGGCACCAGCAATAACACAACAAATATGTAGGAATATAATAAGAGTGTAGATGTGACAGAAACGTGAGGCACATTGCAGACCAGACTGTCAATAAAGCTACATCTAGATTCTCTGAGTCCTGCCTTAGTGTAAGATTTGATTAATTTGGGATGAGTTCTCTGCAGACCTGTTTCATTGGAAACTGCCCCCTCCCAGCCCTACAGGTGGGACCTCCCACAGGTGCCACTATTTTAATTATCTCCTCCTGAGGCTATCTCTACAGCAGCCTTCTGCCACTGACGCTGTAGGGCTTATGACCTGCTGTACACAGTGAGCAGAGAAAACTCCCACCCTTGTAAAATGTTCTGTCATGCTCTCAAAGGCTTTTGATCCCTGCAGTTAATATTATAAAACCCAGTCCATAACTATCCTGGTTCACATTAGTGCTAAGCTAGCTAATAGTTTGAAGGGTCTGACGCAATAGCACACTACAGTGGGGGTGTTGATTTTATGGAAATAAGTACTGTAGGCCGTGTTACAGGATTGAAGTGCAGTGTAGGATTTTGTCAGCTGCACTCTGCAGCAGAGAGAAGCTTCAGAAACGTTGAGGGGGGGAAATTCAACTTTTGGTTAAAACAGCTTTAAAGCAATGTGGTGAAGGGACCTGTCAAAGTAGAACTCTTAAGATTGGTATAAAAAGCTTTTTGATTTGGTGCTGGGCTAGAACCGGCAGTGTGGGGGGAAAAAGGCTTTCTCCAAAATACTGTCACTAAATCAAACCAATGCAAGGGTGTTCAAGTTATCTTTGACTGCAGAATTAATTCATTAATTTTTATTTAGAAAAATGTAATGGTTGCTATTTGCACCATTTCCCAATATAGTGCAATTTGCATTGAATAAACTGAATAAACCAAAGATAACAATATGTACCTAAAACATAATTCATTTGGCAGACAATATAGCCTATTTAAGTCCAATAAATGTATTTAAACTTAAAGATAAGCCAGTGCAAGTACAAGTGTATCCATTTCAAACAAATAAGTAGGAGCGTTCCCTATGGCTGTGCAGTGCACTGCTCAGATTTGACAAACAAATGGAGACACAGATAAGTGCTAGCAACACGTTTCACGTCAACCCCACAGTGACAAGACTCCAGGACGCCACTCTGTCCAGGTAAGAAAATGCCCTAAAGATATATTTAAAAAACGGTCCTGTTCAAATTTTGTGCAACAAGCTACCTATAATTTGATACATAGCATAGTGAGATTTAGCTTGACAGTGGAGCAGACTTTTTAATTATCATACAGAGCTAGGCTAAAGTAGCAGGTTTGATATTTTCTAGCTAACAGGCTACCAGAAAAATATGAGAATGATATCAATGTTGTCAGATAACTTGCACTGAGAGCGTCTATAAGCATATTTCAGAAGTTATATGAACTAAAATTGCTACTGAAAATGATGTGCTCTCTCATATAATGGTAACATATGCTTTGATGACATTAAACCAGTAGTCAAAGGATCACATGGTTTTTCATTACAGTTGATGAATGTAGGTTAAGTGGAAGCGAGGTCGCCCCCCTCATCCCTGATAGAGCCTTACACACCTCACATTTGCAGTCCCTACTTAACGTGTGCGTCATCCCCCTAAGACCTGCCATGGTTCAGGATGTAACAACCACGCCTCAGCAGCTGCCCTGATCAAGGAGAGTGACTGCCCCCCTATTCCCATCACACCCCCTGCCAGCATGGAGACAGGAGGCTGGGCTGGGCTGACAAGGTGTCCATGTCCTTTGTGCAATATTGATCTGAGGTCAGTCATTTCTGTTAGCATCACTTAATAAACCTATTGGAAGGCCTGTCTGTATAGCAACTGAATAACCACAAAGAGCTGCAGAGTTGGAGGTGCTCTGTCCTAATCGTCATAGATCACAATTTGGCCCTTGTCAAAGTGCCTCAAATCCTTTCTATGCCCACTTTTCCTGCTTCTAACACATCAACTATGAGGACAAAATGTTCACTTGCTGCACTGCATAACATATCCCAGACAGGTGCTTGTGAACAAAGAGATTATCAATATTATTTACTTCACCTGTGAGTGGTCAAAATGTTACAGCTGATTGGTGCATGTAGAAAATGAATCTTTAAACTATTTTGCGGCATACATTTATTTATCGTCCCATTGGTATATTGTTATTGGGTAACAATTATTATTGCGTCTGGTAAGTGACCTGATTTTACTTTTACAGTGAATCTTAATCAGCTAACACTTGTTCAGTGTGCCAGACATCACGTCCCACCTCAGAGGTGCACTGTAGAGTTTAGGAGTAAATACTCAATGGTAGACATATTTGACCCTTTGACCTTGAACCTGTCACACAATGTTTCATTGCTGCATCAGAGGCCGATTGAAGACGTCGCCAGAAATTATTCAAAAAGTCAGGACATAAAATCATTAGTAGAAGCCCTCTCCCCAAATCTATAAATCGTTTGCCCTTTTCTTAATTGGAAAAGCTTTTTGTTTGCTGCCCACATTTTGATCTCCTGTATTGTGAGACACCATGTTCATATTTCCTGACTTTATAGGATGGTGTCTTGCTGAAACAGCGGAGACAATGACAGGCCTTTCTTTCCTCCAGCTTTGTTTGAAAGGTCTCGATGTTGTATTGTGTCACTGCCAAACACAGCACATCTAATGAGGACAAGGTTTCTGAGAAGCAGAACTTTAAATAGTCTTTCTGCTGAGATGTTTTTAGCCTCTTATCAGACTGATTCGAGGAACACTGTACGCTTGTTTTTATATTTTAGCTGAGAAAGTGAATATTTTTTTATCACATTAAATCTTATTAAAGGACAAGTACGTACTTGTTTGATTTCAAACATCATAGACAATCAGGCGTTTGAAAGTTTTGAAACAGAAGGAGAGGCTGTAATATAAAGAGAATGATTGTCTTCTTGTGAAATAGTGAATCAGACACAAATTTAAATGTTTTTCTGTATTACATACAAATGGGCTCGTTAAGAATTCTTTATGTCTCTATGTCTTATAATATAAGTTGTGCAATTGTTGCTTTTTTGGACAAATCTGACATTAAAGTGTGCCCAGAATAGCTGCAGTTATCATCAGTTAAGAAGCAATGTATTTTTAAAAATGGCACAGTAAGCATCTTTGAGGACTTGAATGTATATACTTATATGATTTGACAAATGAACTGTTTTTGTCATTCCTGTTTAGAGAAAACATGTGATCCATACATCCAACCAATCACGTACTAAGCTCAATTGTACCATATGACTGACTTCACATCCGATAATTATCTTTCTGGTCTAACGGGGTCAAAGAAGTCAGAAGGTCGGGTGCTGGGTCCTGACGTACTTTCAGGTAATAACTGTCAGTATACTGATGAACTCCTTTATCAATAGGTCACTCATTACTCCTCTCATGTATCACAAGAAGCCGTAAGAGCCAATGGCAGCACATCTGTCAAGGCTGTGCTCGACACAGAGACCAGTGCAGCATTGACAGGCCTGTCTCTGTGTCGCATACACTCAGTGTACCGCAGAAAACATGCTTCAAATTGTAAGCACTGAGATGTTTGTATTTTGCAATATTTTCCCTGGTGAATGGTCTTCTTGTTTAGCTCAGCATGTTTAGCTCCTTGGCTTTGCTTCTGAAAAATCTGTCATATCAACACAACTGTACGTGTCATCACTGTTTACATCACAGTGTGCAACATTTCTGGCTGCTCGGCGGAAATCAAACTGCCTTTACCCTCGTAGTGATAGTAAATGGTGCTTGTCATAGGTAGCACAGAAAAACCGAACCTTTAAAGCAGAGCGAGTCCCTATCAGAGAGAGTGGGATCAAAAAATAGCACCAACGGCATTGTGTAATGTGTTCTTCTCTGTTTTCTACAGTGCAACAACAGAGCTCTCAAATCGATAACGCCTCCCTCACATGCTGCTGAGAGAGCGCATGGGGTGCTCGGTCTTATTTCCACTTCACAGTTCGCCACATGTGACTGTGTGAAGAGGTTTCAGTGAGTGCTGCAGTGACTGAACTGTGGCAGACTGGGAGATGAATGCTTCTGTTCCCACGGGAGGCAGACACACGGGGCAGGTCACCCAGGTAATTACAGTGCTGCCCCGATCTAATTTGATTAGATGTCCAGATCACTAGAACATACATAAATTCAGCTCTTCTTATACTTGCACACCTATTACGCCTGCTCCTTAACATAGGCAATAAATGTGGGGTTTTCCACATTAAACTAATCACTTTAAGTGAACCACAAAAAATTCAAGCCATCTTAGTTTTTCATTTTCAAATGAAATTTCAGATGTTAGGAAAAACCTAACATTTATTTGAATATATATCATCCATTCTGTCTCTGAATAAATAAAATATCATGAACATACAGGATAATATCAGCGGTTAATTCATGATGTACATAGATCTATTATAAAACCATAAAAATGAATCTTTTTCTAAGGATGTTTATTTGTAGCTTGTGATATAGTTATAGCTATATTATACATACTGTACCGTTAATAAAAATCATCTAATTACACTAAGAGTTCATCTATAGGCCAAAAAAGGATGTATGCCTGCGCTATTTGTACATGTCCAAATCACAGTACATTTACATGGTTATATGCACATACCTGAGCATAACTCAATAATGCAGGTTCTTCTACTCGAATCCAGGTTTGATCCATGACAGAAAAACACAGCCTACATGTTAAAAATGCAATAACGCAGAACTGATTGAGACCAGCCGATGAATGGCAGTGATGTTAAGCGCTGAGTGCCTTTGAGATATTTGTATATCCTGCATGGACAAAAGCATCTCTGGAGCCCGGGTCTTTAATTTAACAAAATATCTATGCCAGGTTTGTCCACGGATACAGGCAGGTTATTGGCCTCAGCTGTCCGAGGTATAGAGTAGACACACATTGATTTAAGGCATAAATATGGCCTAAAACAAAACAGCATTAGTATTGAAAGGGGGACGTGAAGATTGCCAGGTCTCCTCTTTTTTTTTTATTTAAGTCATGGTGTGCAGATTTTTGTTCATACGTGCAGCTCAGCATCCATAAGAGGCTCTGCAAAACGAGTTGTAAGAAGAGGAGCTGTGTGTTATCCGACCTGCGGCATTAAGTCTGTAAACACTCCTTGTTGGGGCAGATTGTGTGTGTGTGTGTGTGTGTGTGTGTGTGTGTGAGAGAGAGAGTGTCTGCGATGTCCAAGAGGCCTGATCAGTCGTCTCTCAGGCCCGGTGCGGAGGATGGAGGACCAGTGACATCTGGATCGCGTTGGTCATTTCCCCCGTCGCTCCGTCTGTGCGCCCCCCTCTCCTCCTCCTCCTCCTCCTCCAGTCCAGACTCCCTGTTCGTGGACTGGACATAGTGGCTCTTTCCGGGTTGAAACCCTTGTGTCTCTCTCACCGATCTCTCCGCGCTTGTGTGACCGTGGGAAGACGCGTACCGTTCTTCTTCTTGCCGCTGCTGCTGCTGCTGCTGCCGCTGCTGCGTGTGCGTGTGCGCTGTTTCAGCTCCGGCACCGCGCGGAGACACGGACGCACTCTCGGCTCTGTTGTCCCACTGAAACGGCTGACTGTGCGGGTTGGCTGTGCCCTGCCTACTCTGGTTCAGAGATTGCAGCCCTGTCTGTGTAGAGTTCCACTCTGAGACGTTGTTGCTTGAGGAAATATTAGTTGAGATGTTTGCGGCGGGGGTGACCTCCTCAGGCACTGTCGGCTTCCCCGCAGAAGAGGATGCACTGGTCGGTTTCCAGATCAGGCTGTAGTAAATAGCCAGGATAATGGCTGCTAAAGACACGGACAAAACATATGCAAAAACAGTAGCTAGTCTCACCCACTTCTTGTTCGTCTTAGCAGCCATCTTAGCCTTTTTGTCCCCCGTGTAAGTAGCAGGTTTACCCCTCTCCATATTGGGCATGAAGTCCCGCTCCCTCATATTGCCCCTATTTTTCCCTCGATGCTCCACCACCCCCTCCGTCTTGAAGGCTTCTTGTTATCCACAATCCAAGAGAAGTCAGGAGGCTGAGGAGAAAGCTGCTGGACCACCGTGCACCGAAGGAGAATCTTGCAGTTCAATTGATTTCTTCTGATTCATTTGATGTGAGAAACGCAGCGCCTATTGCTCGGTACCCAGTGCAGAACAGCGTTTCATAATGGACATCAAGCATCCACAGGCTGATTGCGCGTTTCAGCATCCGACAGCGATGGGACAAATGTCCAGCCTGTGTGGCATTTCCAGGTAACAGCTGGCTGCAGGCCCTTAGCAAATCCGCAGTATACGATTTGATATATTAGGACGAATAAGTGATATCATACGGTACACAGCTGTCTGTCTTATCCAACAAATGAAGTGGCTGGCTCAGCTAAAAATACAGGAGAGGGGGCGGGCGGTGGCTCTTAAAGAAGCAGCAGCTGTGCAGCAGCCCAAGAAGAAAGCAAGGGGGGAGGAACGTCCACACATCAGGAGGCTTGCGCCGCACATGGAGAGCAGGATGTTGTAGCGGAGATGAACAGTTGTCCAAGTGACGCTGCAAAGTGTTTACATTACACAGCCAAGTGGGGAGGATGTTCTAAGTAATCTGCAATGAGTGGTGATGGATGGAACATTTTAGCTGAATCTGTAAGTTATGTAATGTTCATCAAATTCACAGGTATTATTGTAAGCCCCCCCAATAAAAAATGATATTTCTATATTTTTAGATCCGTTTTGCCTCATAGCTGTTGCCCATTTACAGCGCGTCATTTCAGCACAATGGACAGCGCACGTGGTCTGTGTCATTGCGCATGTCCTCTGGGAGTTAGTAGAGGTCAAACAGGTAAAGGGTTAACTACAATTGAGCAGTAAGGTATTCAAATAAAAGATGTTTTAACAACAGTTTGCTCAACATCTCTTTGCATTTTAAACCTCGTTTGCTCCTATATTTGGCCTTCTTCTTCTCCTTACACCTGTTAGTTTGTATTCAAATGTTAAATTATTTTCTTTACAAAAATGTTTTGTTTTTTTTCCAGTCCATTTCTGCATCCAACATCTAAAAATCCAACAAACCCAGATTATTAACACGTTACCAGGGTGTCACACAATTACGGTGGCCGCGCGGGTCAAATATTTTACAAAACGTGTAAAAATTTTGACAATGACATTTCATGTGAACACGATGACATTCTACAAACCACGATGATATTGACACAACATTGAAATAAAATAAAAACCTTTCATAAAACTCAACCACATTTGAATCTCAGCAACATAGAAGAAAGAAAGGCATTTTCATAAATCATGCTATTTCAAGTAACACAATACATTCCACTAAACAGAGCTACATTTCATCAAAAAAAAAACATCGAAAAAAAGACACAAGTATACTTTAATGACTTTCAATTTTTATTTTACAAAAAACTAATCAGCTATATCACATGGTATACAGTGCAATCTCTTACAAATACCCCCTCCCCCAACCTATATACACTAAAAACAGTATCCAAGAGGGGCTCTTTCATCTTGAGTTGCTTAAAAATGAAAACATACATTAAATAATAAGGAAAAAAAACAAGTACATTTTAAAACAACAACAATGAAAAACAGAGCTTTATTTTTTTTTAAAGTTTTTTTGGGGTGCTTTTTTGTACCTTTATTGGTGAGACAGGACAGTTGGAAATCTGGGACAGAGAGTGTGGAGAATGTCATTTGGGAAGGGAGCCACAGGTTGGATTTAAACCCGGGCTGGCCGCTTCAAGGACTACAGCCTCTGTACATTAGGCGCATGCCCTAACCACTCAGCCACCAGCGCCCCACAGAGCTTCATTTTTAATCAAATGAATAATACTACATTTCAGAAAACATCATCATCAGAACATCACAACAATTTAAAAACCATGCTCATAATGTAACAGCCATGCCTACATTTCACAAAACCTAACAACATTTTACAGAACACTGCAGAATATTAGGAACTCAACATAACCGAAAAAAATACAACAACATTTCACAAACATAGAACAAGAGTTAATAAAACTAAAAAAATGTATTCTGTGAAATGTTGTCCTCATATACATCTTTATTTACCTGCTGTCACCAAACTAAACCACCTGCATCTACAGGTGGCTGTCAGTGTAATGGGTGATACCTTCATACGACACAAGCAAGTCATCCCACGTACCCAAACACACCCACAGTCAGGTGTTTATCAGGTTTATTGTTTGTCTCTGTTTGTTTTTTACGATGTGGACACTGGGCGTAGGAGGCTGATGAGCTGTAATCAGGGGTTTTCTACACCATATTGATGAGGTTGTGTGTGTTGCTCCTTTGTTTTGTCATTATTATACTATGATATAAAACATCTGCATCTTCAATAAACTGACTGTGAGGTGGTTTACTAAATGTCGCTCGTCTGTCACCTGGCTGGGTGAACGTTTGCATTTGATATTACAAGACCTTAGGTCTTAGGTTTATTTGAATGATATCCAAATGACCAGGAATCTTTTGTTCAAACAGCTGCCAGTGTCCAGCCTCAGGTAATAAATGACACAACATTATGACCCTGGACTTGCGGCGTCGGCTCAGGTTAATGAAATAACCAGACCATGAGTAAATCCTCCCATAGAATTTACTGTTAATGTAAACAATCCTGCATTGTGAACTGAAAACTGACTTTTAAAAAAAACATTAAGCAGGAAATCAATTAAATACAGCGAATGAACATTAAAACAAACAGCACGCCCTCACTCTGTTTTAAATCCTGTTTCTTCTGTTTCCAGGCAAATTGTTCTTTTTTTTTTTTAAGCATAAAAAAATCAACATGCTATTAGCAAACAGCATTTCTTACAACGGGTGTGAGAGAGAACTCTGAAAGTCACTTAACTTTTCTCACCTGTCTTTAGCCGATTCCAAGATTTAAGAAAACATGTCAATATTCTGACTCTGCCTGGTTTATAAAGCTTTGTCTGATGCTCAGAAGAGAAATATCTATTATATAGAAAAATGTATTTAAACTAAATACAACATGAACCGTGTCTCTAATAGTTAGAGACAGAACACATCCCCCAAAGAAAACTCTTCATATGATGTGTGTGAACAAGTAAAGGCTCTGTTTTTAGAGGGGAAATGTTGAGATGTTTTACATTTCTTTATGACTAAAATTTTACTCTCATTACTTCTTTCTGCAGGACAAGTCAGCAGCACCTACACGTATATCCTTTTTTTCACTGGCACAAAAATCAAGCATGGATCACTTACAAAGAAATCATTATTTTAAAAATGTTATTTATAATTTAGGTCTTTCAAATCAGTTTTCTTTATTCATTTTCGTCCAGAGTTGGGATGTTCACCTTTCGTCAAGTTCCTTGCTTTGTTTTTTCTCATCCTTATTTGCAATGCATATCTGCCGGGGTGTGTCCTAGGGCAGTCAGTGTCTATGCACTAAGACTGCACCTTAGTCTATATCGTGGATACAGATTGAGGGATACGCTGGCAGATAGTTGTGACAATGGTGCATATGCAGAAAGGGGATGTATCAGTCCTATAACATTTAAGTGAAACAGAAGCCAGTTCAGACGCTCAAAATGAACAAGAAAAGACACTTTCTGGAGCCTCCAGAGGTCAAAGACTACCTGGTCAAAGGAGATAGATTTACCAAGTGGTCAGAGGTAAGTCAATATGTTGAGAAAATCTAATCTTTTAAGAATTTAATACCAGCTAAAATAAAATATTGGACCATATACAGATCAAATCTATAAGGTTCAATCAGTAAGTCTTCATTCTGATTGTTTGTTGAGCAGTGTGAATGTTTCTTTTGATTTTTATTGATTCTGATGACAGGCAGATTTGTTTTTTCAGAGGGTTTAACTCAATAGATGTTTCCATCTCTTTTCCAAGGACTCGACAAAGACTCATCCTGTCACCATGAAAATGGATCCCAAAGGTTTTTATGTCTACTGGATCAACCAAAGCAAGGTAATCAATACCCTGAGTGTCAATATGTCATAGATGTAGAGAGGTGTTGACTCCTGTTCAGAGGCTCACAGAAGTGAAACAGCCTTTTTTTCTGTGCATCAGACAAACACAACCTGACAGCATATCAAACGGAGGTAGTTGTGTTTCAGTGACTCACATCCAGAGTGTGTGTAGAGTGCAGAAGCTGAGGCTCTGCCAAAGCTTGTGGGTTAGCTCAGAGCCGCATCGCACCTTCCGGTCCCAGCAGCTTTGTGGAGATTATCGATCAGTGCTGATGTGGGCTCACCATCCTGCAGCAGCGTGCAGCTGAACTGTGATGCACTCCATGGAGAAGACTATCATTCTCATGCTTCATCTCTTTCCATCTCGCTCAATGAAGCACCTTCGGGTTCCCACAACATCACAAAACCAGTACATCAAATGTGTGTCTCATGTGTCTGGGCTCAATCGTTGTAACATTAAAGTATTTGTGTGAAGTTTAGATCAAAATGAAACACAGCAGTTTCCAACATGAATGTTCAGAGACATTGCATCCTAAGTTTCCTCACACAAACAAAGTCAATCCCCTAGTTTTTTTGCACTTTGCCAAAGGATGACTTGTATCTGAATCCATATTTGGACTAGCCCCTTCACGTTGAAATAATAGTTGAGATGTACCTCTGCTTCTTGTTTCTAGGAGACAACGTTCCTGGATGTTGCTACCATCAGAGACACCAGAATAGGAAAATATGCGAAACTTCCAAAAGTGAGTAAAGAGTCATTATCTGACATAAGCACCTTCTTGTCGATCAAATTAAGTTTAACTGGTTTGTTTTTCCATGAATCTCGGCATGCAAATCTGTGTTCAAGCCCTTAGTTTGCACATTAGTTGGACAGGCAGATTTGCATTGCAAAAAGGGCAATGGACACATGCACCAAAGCTGCTGCCCTACTATAGAAACACACAAACAAACAGAGATACACACAAACCAAGTGCCACACATTTAGTCATGATCTAAGATTTGTGTGAGGGGAGCTCGTGTGTTTGTTTTCTTTGTGTCTGACTGCTGCAGCTCCTCTCCACTTCCTCTCCGGCATCCACAGAGAGTTGCACTATGCAGCCTCAAAAGTCGATTCAGAAATCTTCTCCCCTCAGGGAGAGCACTGAGCTCTGCATCATCCCAGCTGGGGTGCTGATGGAGAAAAAAGGAGATGGAGAAAGCAGCTCTGATGCCGACATTATGTTCGCACCTTTGAAAGTAGCATGGGAGTGATTGATTGAAGAGTAGCAGATGCAGGAAGTGGGTACCTAGAGCTGCAGTGTTGTTTATGTGTGTGTGTGTGTGTGTGTGTGTGTGTGTGTGTGTGTGTGTGTGTGTATGTATTTGTATGCATATTTTTGCATGTTTTGGTTGGCAAATTTGCCTATGTTGATCAAGCTCACAAGCGTACAAGTGCTGCAGACTTGACTTGACCTCTTCAAGCTAACATAGGAAAAACTTTTTCTTTTCTTTTTTTTTTCTTAGAAATGTGTATCTTTTATTGATCCAGGATACGTCTTCACTGACATTTAATGAAACATTTTTAACAACAGTCCAAGAAAGCATGCTAAATTTTCTTACAGAAAAAAAAAACAACAACTTTCAGTATTCACAGCCCAGTGGAAAAAATACAGTGGATGCAACACAGTTTCAGGTTCTTTAAAAAAAAAAAATCCAGTTTATTTAAAATATTTTTTTCTTATGGTTTTGTTCTTACTCTGACAGCCAATTTCTATAGCATATTGTGTTAGAGCAGTCACTACTGATTTTGCTTTATTTACCTGTATGTTAACAATAAAGCACAGTTAAAACAGATTTTTTCAGAGTCTAAATATTCTGTAGGCACAGAGCTTGTAACTTAGCTTTTGCAAGAAATGCACAGTAATGAAAAGATTGCCACAGCAAGTAATAAAGTGTAGTGTACAGTGGTATGCAGTATTGAGGTATATAGGTAATGCATTCATAAAGAGCATCCAAGTGATGCAATATTGATTAAAAAAAAAGAAAGTTTGCCAAAATCAAATATCTCATTTCCTGAGGGGGAAACATGCTTTATATGAAGAAAAAAAAATGAACGTACTTTTACAAAAGCATTGATTTATTTATCAGCTTGAAATAATGTTTTCAAGGTTTTCTAAAAACGGTACCATTTCTCTGTGGTCAGTTCTCTATTAAATCCATCATCTCTCCTTTGCAGCACCCTAAGGTTCGCAACGTGTTCAACCTCGACTTTCCAGACAGCAACCACCTTGCCAAAACTCTGACCATCGTCTCAGGTCCAGACACTGTGAATCTGACCTATCATAACTTCTTTGCCTCCAAAGAGAAAGTGACACAGGTAATAAACCAGTGCATACACTTGGTATTGTGTGTGTCTAATATTTAGCTGTTTACAGTCCTTTCTTCTCTGCCAATGATCCCCTCTGATGTTCAAACACAGCAATGGGCCATTATAGCCATTACACAGAGAGCCATCCCTCCGATAAGGCGCCCTCTCACTCCCCTTTAGTCCTTATTAGACTCCATGACTCCAATATCCGGATGTAATCAGCTGTAATGAAATCACAACGGTGCTTTGTTCAAATTCAACATGCACCACTTTCATTTCCTGAGGTGCTTTTATATTAACGCCCTCTAGTGGTGAGTTTGTGTCAATTTCAGAATCAGAGTCAGAATCAGAAATACTTTATGAATCCCATTTTAAAACCTCTTGCAATGCCATTTAATGACATTTCAAGCACAATCTGTGTTAAAATTTAAATAATGATTACCCTTTTTTTCTCATTTAATGCACAACAGAATTGGGCAAATGAAATCTTTGCAATTGCATACAATGCTGCCAGGAACAATGCATGCAGACAAGTCTTCCTGGAGAAAATGTAAGTGAGCATGATGAGTTAGACCTGTATTGTTTCTGAATGAACACATCACACATATAATACAGCACTGGACTATCAAAGTTTAATTTGGCCTTTTTTGTTTGATTGTAGATACGTGCGTATTTCTCTTCACACCAACAAGGACGGCAAGATCCCAGTGAAATAGTAGGTTACATTAATCCATGTAAAGGTGTAGGATGGCTAGTTTTTACAGCAGATTTTTTTTCTTCACATTTGGCTATTCAATGTTTCTCTGTTTATTTCTGTCAGTATTTACAAGATGTTCCCTGCGGATAAGAAGAGGGTGGAAAGTGCCTTAGCATCAGCACACCTCCCTAAAGGAAAGGTCAGAAAAGAACAACCTTTTTGTGGGCTGCTTGTCTACTCTAAGTCCATCTTTCTTTTGAGATATTTTACAGCAATATTGATATTTTGTCTCTCTTCACTGTAGTGATTGTCGTTAGTCTTTTAGTATTTCAGCTTAAATGAAAGTACTCAGACACCTGCTGAATTACTACAAGATTAGGTCAAACATTTTTTACAGTGGCAAATAACATAATATCTTTTATTATTATGACATAATGTACATGCTTCAACATTTCAGTACGACTCCATGAAGCCGGATGTCTTCACTGAGGCTGCCTATAAGACCTTCTTGACACATCTCTGCCCTCGGCCTGAGATCTACGAGATCTTCACTTCTTAGTGAGTCTGCTTCACGATTACCTTCCGCTGAATCATCCTCTTATCATGTTATATAGGGATTTTATATATATACACCTGATCCAACTTACTAACACATTTTAATCTTGAGATATATCTGGTATGTACCTTTAAATACTTTTTCAATGGCTTGGCCAAAAAAAAAGAAATGTATTTAGTTTGTTATGTTTTTCCCATGTGGTAAACCCTTCAGCAGTTTACTTATTCTAAAAGGCTAGATAAATGATGTGCTGTAGTTATGAAACCAGAAACTTGTATTTGTCATATGACCGGGGCTCAGGTGGGCTGTATCAGGCCCTGAGAGGCAGAAGCAACATGACGTGCAGATCTGATGTGATTGTCATGCATCTCTTTGCCCCGCAGCTCCAACAAACCCATCATGACGAAGGAAAACTTCACCAAGTTCCTCAACGAGAAGCAGAGGGACTCTCGCCTCAACGAGGAGCTGTTCCCACGTCTGCGGCAGGACCAGATCAAGGCTTTGATCGACAAATATGAACCCCTCTCTGCCAACTCGAACAGAAGTGAGATTCTTTGACATTGGCATTGATCTATGTAGGTTTTCAAAGGTGGATAATGCGTTCCCTCCTCTTGTGCATCTTCAGATCTGATCTCTCCAGAGGGCCTGTTGTTCTTCCTCATGGGGCCAGAGACGTCAGTGGTCGTGCAGGACAGGCTGGCCAAGAGTCAGGACATGACCCAACCCATCCCCCACTACTTCATCAAGTCCTCCCATAACACATACCTGACAGGTCACACACACCACACTGATTTTAACCCAAAAACTCTGATACGTTACTCATCTTAGGATCATTTATGGGTCGTTTCATTCTTTTCTTTCTGCGTGTTTCTCTGCAGCTGGTCAGTTCTCGGGCGTGTCCTCCCCGGAAATGTACCGTCAGTGTCTGCTGTCCGGCTGCCGCTGTCTGGAGCTGGACTGCTGGAAGGGCAAACCTCCAGATGAAGAGCCAATCATTACCCATGGTTTCACCATGACAACCGAGATCCTATTCAAGGTAGTACTCAGAAGCATTTAAACTTTTTACATTGTGGTATTTTGGTTTCCTTTTATTCATTAGCCCTCTGCATCATGCACTAAAACAATGGAGAGTTTGACAAATATAAATCGATAATTTGTCTGAACAGATGGAACAAAATCTGCACTTTTATCTAACATGTTTATAGAAATATATTTTATCTGCTCAACTTGGACGTAAACTTGAAACTTAAGAGCTTCAGTTATGGATCTGAAAATCAAATAAAAAGCCAGAAAACTTTTTCAGATTTTTTCAAGTAGCATGATCTTTTTATTAATTAATACTCTATTACCCTCAATTTAGTTGTGACTGCCTCTCGTTGAATACACATCCTCTGTTGAACAATATACATTAGTGCCCAGTTTGATATGCTGTCTATCCTTTTTTCAGTTTTTGTTGTAGACCAATCATGCAAAATCCAGATTCTGACACTCAGAGGTTAATGATTTACAGATAAACCACCTGTTGCAAATAATGCAGCTTTGAGAATTATAAAAGGCATTAACTTATCCCAGAATGGGAAGAAGTAAAGACCATTGACACTACCTTTGGTGTGAGCTCAACCCCTCTCTGAGGAGTATTTCCCTGCAGTAGCCATTCATCTTCGGCCTTTTCTAGTTAAGACCAACCCCAGTTCCCTGTGAACATAGTTAGCATTGTTCCAATAAACATCCTGATGTTTACATTCACCAGAGGACCTTCATGTTGACCAAAGAGTGCAGGCGTTTGATGAGATGTGATATGAGAAGTCCATGCACACATTTAACACACACACACACACACACCCACGCACGCACACACACACCCACATGCACACACACATTGTCACACACAGTCCCCCTCTCACACTCAACACTTCCATTTAAGGGCATCTGGAGCTCTGCAGTCACCGGGGCCAGCACACAACACCTCAGTTCATTTTACTGTCAGTACATGTGAGAGCTTAAGAGACGGCCTAACGCTTTGGAGTAAATATCACAAGTTTATGATTTGTACCCATGTTTTTATAGTTTTCTACTGGATTGTCCCCTTTATTTTATGGTTTTCTACTGCTCTTTTGCCTGATGCAGCACCCCTAATCAAATTAAAGTCTATTAAATGCATATTAAACAAAAATGCATGTCTCTGTTTGTTGTGTGACAGGATGTAATTGAAGCCATTGCCGAGAGCGCCTTCAAGACCTCACAGTACCCGGTTATCCTCTCATTCGAGAACCACGTTGACTCGTAAGACCCGGCTTTTCCATCACCTCATGCTGTATAATATTATAAGCACACTGTAATAATGTTCTGATGCCATTATCCCAAATGAAATATGGATGGAACATATAGAGAATGTAATTGAATCTGTGTTCCTGTCAGTAAAGCACACAGTAACAGGTCTGCTCTGTCAAAGGGTGAAACAGCAGGAGAAGATGGCAGACTACTGCAAAACCATATTTGGTGATGCCCTGCAAACAGAGCCACTGGACAAATACCCTGTGAGTACACTGCTGCAACACAGCTAACTGAACAAAATTGTGCCGTTAGATGCAGTTTATTCATTGAGAAATTGTCCAACAGAACACTGATGACTAAATGTTCAACTGTGAGACTCTGCTCTGTTCTGCAGTCTGACTGCATCACTTTGCAGGAAACACGCAGAAACATGATAGTTTAATGTTTGTCCTCTTTCTTATCTCTGTTGGACATGACCCTCATTGGCTCCTGTGTACACACATGTAACTGGTTTATATCAGCAGTGACTGTCTGTTTACCTCCTCTCAGCTTCGTGCTGTGTGGAGTGCGCACATGTGTTTGTCCTTCTGAGGCAAAGAGAGGACGTGTTTAACTGTCTCAACTTAAATCAGGGCTGCAGCAAGGACTTTTGAAAGGCTCAAATCATCAACATTTCCAAAAAACCTAATCCACTCAAATTTGACAGAAACAAAAGTTTTGTTTTGTTTTGTTTCCAATCTTAATAGCCTCCACACACATACAAATACAATTTTACAGCAAGGAAACATCAAGTCCTTTTTGATCATTTCATTGAATTAATTAAAACAAGCTCATTATATGCTTGAGCTTTTAGATCTACTCCCTTCCAATGAGGCTCTCTGTTGTGCATTGCTTTATCTTAATTTTGACATACCAATAATAAGTCCATTAAATTCCGTCATTGACTCTTTAAAAAGCTTCCATGTATGTGATTGTACAGTAGCCTATAATGTTATTACCTTTATTTCTTTCTTTCTTTATTCATTTCTATTCTACAGGGACATGCATATTAATAAACATTTCTGAAAATATTCCAGAGTTAGACAAAAGGCACCCGTGGACAGATTTTATAAAAGGCTCCCTAAAAAAGAATAAATTCAAACCTTGCTAAAAGCTACAAATAGAAATATCATGACAGTAATGAAGCAGGCAGGTAAGTAGCCACAGGTGAAAATACATAAACCATGCAGGACAAACAAGAGGCAGCACTTGTTGAATATTAAGAGAAAATACATAAAACATGCAGGACAGACGGGGAGCAGCATTGAGCCGACATAACAATATGTAATTGAATATACTATCAAATATAATCAACTAGTTTGACGTTTCCATCTTGTGAGTAGCAGACTCAAAACCGTCTAGAGCTAGCATTTCATTTGCATAGCTTAGCTTAAAGACAGGAAACACATGGTATCTGCTAGCTTGGCGCCATTTTTTTTTAAAACATACTTTATGAACCCCCTGAGGGGAAATTCTGGTTTTACACTTGTTATTGAGAGACACATAATCCCGAATTACACACATGCACATACAGGACCTGTGGACCCTGCTCTAGGGCAACTAGACCAACTTTGATATTTTGGTCTACAACTGGACTGCAGAGAGAGAATTTATTCAGCTAGCTGTATCTCTATGCTTCCAGTCAATGCACTAAGATATCCTGCTTCTGTCTGTGGCTACATATCAATCTCCAAAATATCATTTTATGCATTAAAATCCTGATTTTTCCAAAGACAAAACCAAAGCGTGTTTCCTGAATAGTACTTTTCTTACAGCCCTGTATGGGCTGGCTATGTATTGTTTTGTCACAGTTGACCCCATGCTACTTTAGGGTGTCTTATTTTATGTTTTAAATTCAGCTAAAGCCAGGCCAGCAGATCCCCAGCCCATCTGAGCTCATGGGCAAGATCCTAATCAAAAACAAGAAGGGCAGCCATGCAAAGCCAGCCCAGAATAAGAAAACCAGCACAGCAGCAACTGACCAGACCACAGCCACAGCTGCACCCACTCAGGACCCAAACATCTCCTCCACAGATCCTGCCAACCCAGCACCCAGCGCCCAGGAGAACCAAGGTAGATTCGATAAACTACAAGCCAAATGAGGTTACCAACAGTAACACTAAGTAAGTGTTAGCTGTCACTGACATTATGTTTACATGCTTCACCAGAGGGGGACGCAGCTGTGGAGGACAACGAGGAGACGGAGGAGACAGACGAGCAGGATGAGGAAAAAATGAAGACATCGGATGAGGTAGAGTGATGACAGTTTTATTGCTGTACATCATCCGTGTCTGTCCAAAGCCATTCAAACATCTGTCAACGTCCTGTCAATCCCCCACAGGGCACAGCTGGACAAGAAGTGACAGCATACGAGGCCATGTCATCTATTGTCAACTACATCCAGCCAAACAAATTCATCTCATTTGACAATGCCAGAAGTATGTGTCCATGAATTTAACTCAAAAATAGATTTTACACTATATACACCTTTAGAAAAATCACAGGTAAGCAAATCAAAGTCAGTGTGAGTTGTGCAATTTTTCCTCCTACTTTATTCCTCCTTCACAGAGAAAAACAAGAGTTACGTCATATCATCTTTTGTGGAGACCAAAGGGGAGACAATGATTGCCAAGACCGCTGTTGAATTTGTCGAGTATCCTTTAAGAATGCTGGAGAGGGAGTCGAGCTCCAAATGATGTCTTAAATCTGCTTATTTCTTTTGACACTGTGATGAGGGTGTTGTAGAGCAAATGCAAAATACAGACATGCAAAATTGGGCTTCCTGAACCGTCTTCCTCAGATACAATAAAAGGCAGATGAGCAGGATTTACCCCAAAGGAACAAGAATGGACTCATCCAACTACAACCCTCAGCCATTTTGGAACGTTGGCTCCCAGATGGTGGCGCTAAACTACCAGACCATGGGTAGAAATGCAAACTCAAAGCACTAAAAAAACCCACTTTAAAATACATACATGTTGCTGCACACAAGAGAATGACAGGACTAGCTTTTTCTTTCTATTCACCTCTTCAATTTGATCTGTTGTTTTCTTTCCCACACATGAGGCTTCTGTTTTACACCACAGCAGGTCAGTGTTGCACCTCTTTGTGCAGCACAAGGCCCCTGCTCCACCATGAGCTGAAGAGAGGGGGCATGAATGGGTCTGTTTGTGTCTTTTTTTTTTCAGATTTCCCCATGCAGCTGAACATGGCTCTGTTTGAGTTCAATGGCAGAACAGGATACCTCCTCAAGCATGATGTGCTGCGGCGCAGTGACAAAAAGTTTGATCCTTTTTGTGACAGGATCGACACAGTGGTGGCGAGCACACTGACAATAAAGGCAGGTTCATGGTCTTATCATGATTATGCTTTTCTCACTTAATCCACCTCTGTGGTGCACAGAATCCATGCAGACTAAATACAAAACAGTGTAATGGTGAAATGTCTTTAAGTTGCATCATTAATGATATTGCATAGGAGGGAAATCGTTCAAAGCTGTTTTTGCGATTAAATAAATCATTGAATAAGCCTCAGTAACCTTTGGGAGCTTGTGTATGTGCAGCCGTGTTTGCTTGCTTTTAGAGTCTATAATTACTTAGGCGTACAGCTGAGACTGACACATAGTTCCTGGTATTCATCTGACTCTGCATGAGTGAAAATCTCGGTTCTATTTATATTCTTTTTGTCTAGAACATGCATCCATGCACAACAGGACACATCCACATCCATTTTGATTACCACTTCATACATTATGTGTCATGAAATCCTATTCACTTGTCTCCATAGATCTATTCAGGTCAGTTTTTGTCTGACAAGAATGTGAAAACTGGAGTGGAGGTAGAGGTGATCGGACTGCCAGGAGACCCCAAGAAGAAATATCGCACCAAGTGGTCCACCACACCCAACGCCATTAACCCCGTGTGGAACGAGGAGCCTTTTGTTTTTGACAAGGTGTGATAAACATATGACCAAATACACATGTTTAGGCCAGTCTGTTGTTACTATTCTTTATAATGTATTTGTTGTTGTTATGGCGGATAGATTCTGCTCCCAGAAATGGCCTCTCTAAGAATTGTAGTTCACGAAGAAAATGGTAAATTCTTGGGACACAGGATCATCCCACTTGATGCCATCCAATCAGGTCAGTGAAGCTCGGGGGGGGGGGGGGGGGGGGGGGGGACATGCTTCATCTGATCTACATAATTCAAACACCTCTGAGTCATCCAAGGCCTCTGAATGTTTGCGAACTTGTTTGTGCCACTTTCACTGGGGTTTGTTTTCTGCCCTACAGGTTTCCATCACATCTGCCTGCGCAGTGAGAGCAACATGCCGCTCACTCTGCCTGCTCTGTTTGTCTTCATCGAGGTCAAGGACTATATCCCTGCTGCCTTTGCAGGTGCTTGGCTTTTTTTCACTTTCTGATTTTTGGAAAAGAAAAATCTTCTGATGCAACTGAATGCATGTTGTTTGAGTGATTGAGAGGACAAGGCTGATTCAGTTTGAAACTTTGTTGCTTGGTAACATTTCATTTGCATAAAGAGTAATTTGCTTTTCATGCTATCCCAGATTTCACAGATGCTTTATTCAACCCGACAAAGGGCACAGAAAAGACCACAAAGACCCCAAAGGAGGTAAAAGCTACTGATACTAAAACTGCCTTTATATACTAAAATTTAAATATATATAATTGTTCTTAAATCCTTAATAACACTAATTAACTTCCTGGAAAACCCCTGATGTTGTTGTTGTAGACTGTGATGTTCCTGTTCTTTCTGTGCTCACACAGTCATCCTCGGACTACGTTTCTCCCTACGAGATGCCTCTTGTGGCCCAAACCGCTGCAGTCGTGGCTCAGGAAAGTGAAGCCCCAGTTGCAGGTAATGAAGCTCATAAATGGGAAACAGTTCAGAGTTTATTTTTGTAGGATGCAGTGTCTAAATATGGCTCTTATGTTGCTGATTTAAGAGGTCAAACTTCCCCTCTCTCCCCAGAAAAAGTAGAATCTGAACCTGCACTACAGGTTGATGCCAGTGAGCAATCACCAAAGTCTCCAACGGATCCTCCTCAAACTCCTGAGGAGGCCCCTGTTGAGGATCCAGCCCCAGATGCAGAAACCCTTCCTGAAGCTGTTCCATCCTCTGAAGAGCCGGCTGCTGTAGAACCAACCCCTGAGGAAAAAGCCCCTGAAGATCCAGCCCCTGAAGAGCCGGCACCTGAAGAGCCGGCACCTGAGGAGGAACCCGCTCCAGAGCCAGAGGAAGCTCCTGAAACTAAGGAGGAGCCTGGGACTGAGTCCACTACAAAGCCAGATCCACAAGACACAGAAGCTGCTGAAGAACCTGCTGCTGTGGTCCTGCCTGTTCCAGCAGCAGTTGCATCGCCTGAGTCCTTAGTATCAAATGAGTCACCTCAGCCGCCCACGTCTAGTGAAGGTACCTTTGAAGTGACATTGTAGAGAAGGATCCAATCAGGAAACATGCAGACCAGTGAAGAGATTTTTTTAGTTGCACAGATGGGAAGTTGTAATAACAAAGCCCCATGTGTTTTTGCTGCAGAGCCTTCGACTGTTCCCACCGAAGAACTGACACAGCACAAGAACTACCTGAAGGTCGTCAAGCGTCAGGAGAGAGAGATGAAGGAAGCAGAAAAGAAGTATCAGAAAAAAGGAGAGGACCTGATTCAGAAATATTCTGACTCCTTCAAGGCCATGAAGAAGAAGGCCTCATTGAAGAAAAAGGAGTAAGGGCAACATTTTTGTTTCCCATGGTCATTTTCAAGATTTTATTCTGTTATTATATTTTAGGTGAAATAAATAACTGACAAAAGACTGTCAGATTGTGTTGGCGGAGGAAGGAGTGTCATGTAATAAATTCAGAGTAGTAGTGTCCATCTGTCCAACGGTTTATGTTCAGTCATTCACCAAAAACAATGCCTGTGAATTCTACAGAATATTAATTCTGACCTTCTAATGAAGATGTTATTGTTTTGGCCAGTATTAGAAATATTTAATTAATAAGCATAGAAAATACTCCATGATTAATGTACTGGTGCAGAGTAAGAGAGGATGAAGGGAACAGCTGAATGGATACGTGCTGCAGTCTTTTTTTTTTTTTTTTTTTTTTTACAAAACCCACCACACAAAGCCTTCAGGACAAAACATGTCGTTCAATGACAGAAGAGAAATTCTAAGACTTTCTAATACCCACAGGGTTGTTCAGTGAAATCTTAAAGAGAGAGTGTCTGTTCAACTTGATAAACTCAATTTCTTCTCGTATGTGTCTGTTGCATGATGGTATGTTTCCTTTAGGGGAGAAAAGAACTCCTCTGACTCCAGCCTGAAGACGGAGCGGGTGCAGGAGCAGAAGGACAAAATGTATGTCGAGCTGCAGGCTTTGTGGACGGAGCAGTGCGACCAGCTGAAGAAGAGGAAGGAGCAGTGTGCTACAGAGGTTAGCAAAATACAGGTTTAAGTTTTACACTTGGGGTTGACTCATTCAAAAGCTAAGTTTTGCAGATCAACATGATAAAATGTGGGTAATGTGGCCAGAAACATCCTTACACAAACTAACGCTAACAATTTCTAATGGTTAGATTCATATTTGATGTACCGTACTTCAGCATGTCAAAATGCTTTTTTATACTTCTTCATTTACATAAAGTCACTTGAACTGATTCTGATGATTAAAAAAACAAAAAAAAACGACTTGGACAGTACAACGAAGAAGTAATGTAATGGGGAGGATGAGAGTCAGAGTTGAAGGTGAGTTTTTAGGGATTTCTTGAGGTGTGGGGGAGTCTCGAATGTTTTTTGGGAGAGAGTTAAATGTTGAAACTGACAAAAAAGAATTAGCAGCCCCATCCGCCTCTCCTCTCTTAAACTCATCAAACTCATCAACTTGTAGGTTGGGCTCATTGATTATCTGTTTGGACCATAACTTTACTCTTTTGGTTCACTGTCCCTACGCTCATCCTTTCCAATGCAGAAGGAAGCCATTTTTAACAACAACAAAAAAAGGGCCCCAAAAGCCCCACTGTAAACTCCCTGATCAACAACAAAGTAGACACAGTTAGCAACCAGCCGGTGGTCACAGTTGAGAATTTAAGAGATTTAGAAACAGAAATATTCTTCAGGGGTTGGTTGTGGCTTAATGGGAGGGAATGTTTGGTTTATATTCACAATGTGACAACTCACATGAGTCCAAATGAATGATTATTTTTGCTCTATAATTTCTAGATGTGTAGCTAGCTAACAGATTGCCAACAAGTTCACCTTATCAACACAGGAGTATTGTGCTCCAATAATATTCCTGCTGCACCCAATATGGCCGTCATTTGAAATACCGTGCTTAATTCTGCTATCCCTACGATATAAATGCATCACCGGTTCAGGTTTATAGCATCAAAAATGGCTTTGAAGTATATAAAAGTGTAAACATTGTCACAGTAAGATAAGATCTGCTTGTTGTCTTCCTGTAACCTTTTCTCTGTTGCTCTGCATCAAACCGCTATTTTCTTCTAATATCTACTATTTACATTTACTCTTTATTACATGCAATAATTAACCCGAAACAAAAGCATCAACTGTCACGGCCCAGGATGCGTTTACATCTCTCTTGGCACCTGACTTTCCTTGTCTGTGCTGTGTGTTCGGGACCACGGGCGAGCAGCCAGCGCTTTAGAGTCTCTATTGATTAAACAGCAGACCCAGGGCCTCGGGGGTACTCTTAGCATAAGCTCTGAATCTGCTTTAGATGGAGGGGCCAATCAGGTAATTATTCAAGGGTTGCTGCACTAGTCAGAACGTACTGTTCAGGTGCTGAGGAGTGAGGTGAGAGGTAACATCGAGCTTGGCGGTCTAGTGCCATTACTAAAGTTCATGCAAAGTAGCAACTTTTTTTTTCTAGCTTAATGAAAAATAGACTTTAATTACTCCCATAATGGACTTGGAAGAGCGACTCAGGTCTTGTTTTCAAGCTTCAGTCTGCCAGTGAACGTGTTACTTCCTCCTCCTATCGTGACAGAGACTGGCCAAACTGTTAGAGATGGCAACAGAGAGACACACCACTGAGCTGAAGACCCTGGAGAGGTGAGAGCACACATACAACACATTTGGGACATGCTGTACACACTGAGAG
The DNA here is from genome assembly GCF_963584025.1 of Labrus mixtus. Classification (NCBI taxonomy): domain Eukaryota; kingdom Metazoa; phylum Chordata; class Actinopteri; order Labriformes; family Labridae; genus Labrus; species Labrus mixtus. Next base: position 11,157,023 of record NC_083629.1, read on the forward strand.
ATAGACTCAAGCTTTACTGACTCTATGCAGTCTGTGCCTTGAGATTTTGGTGCAACACTGTTTGATGTGTGTGTGTGTGTGTGTGTGTGTGTGTGTGTGTGTGTGTGTGTGTGTGTGTGTGTGTGTGTGTGTGTGTGTGTGTGTGTGTATGTGTGTGTGTGTGTGTGTGTGTGTGTGTCTCATGTGTGAGACATTTGACATTTTGGAAAGACAATACCTCAAATAAATGAATGAATCACCTCAATGTGCGGGTTCTCTGATGTCCTTGACTGGCTTTCGGTGTTCTGGATGTGAATGTTTGTGTACCTGTGTGTCTGTGTGTGTGTGTGTGTGTGTGTGTGTGTGTGTGTGTGTGTGTGTGTGTGTGTGTGTGTTGCCAATGGGTTTGTTATCCCTGGTTCCCAGCTGGCAGATGGTTAACTCAGGACAGCCATTATCCAACAGGTGTTTAAACAGCAGTAGGGAAGCAAAGGTAGCTTTGGTCATCTACCTGTGTGCACACAGACATGCTAACATCTTACTTAAACTGCAAATAAATGTCAGAAACACATCATCGCCCTGTGACTTTTGATTATTTTTTTACATTTTCAATCAAGCAGGAGTCCTTAGTTTCTTGTCTTTGCCCTGTTTCACAGCGAATCCAAAGAAAACAAGAAGAAATCGATCTCAAAATGTTCCTCCTCAGAGAAAGCAAAGTGAGTGTACAGTGTGACCTTCAGGTACTTTCTGTGTTTCCTTTCATTGCTGTTCCTCTCACAGAGTTTCAGCTTCTCCTCTGTATTAATAAGAAAAAGGGAAATTCAAGTGATAAGGAGCTCATTCGCCTCTGTCACGTGGAATTGCACATTAGTGATGTCTAGATATGTTGTATTTTTGACCATTAAGTACGAGAGTTTCTAATAAAAAATTGTACTTGTCTTTTTCTAAGGCTGAAAAAGACAATGAGCACAGAGCTGCTGGATGAAACAAGTCAGTCTGATGCTTCTGTAAGTAATCTTTTTAACTTGTTATAAGTCGAAAACGTCAAGACTTTTTTGGGGATTAGCATTTGAATATTTTGACATTTTTTGAACACGACTGTTAGATAAGATTCATACCTCTGTTATACCTCTTTGGAAAGTGTTGACATGGAGCTTACAGCTGGTTAGCTTAGCTTAGCATAAATGACAGAATTAAGTGGAGAAAACTAAGCTGAAAGTCACAAAAATTTAAGAAAATATAATCCTCACAACATGTCCTAAACTGCCAAACATCCTGTTTATAAGTATTTAAGCTCATCTAAGCTTACCAGCCAGTGACCTTGTCTTTAACAAACAGATGTGTGTGGTATCAATATTCTCATTTAAACCTTGGCAATGGGACAAGAAAACTCACTTCTAAGGATTTCACACAATTCTTTAAAAATTGAAATAATTAATGACGTAAATCTTCAGTTAAATGAAAGATAAATCTCTGCGTTTTACCGTCATCAAGCCTGTTCCTACATCAATACTAATGTCTCAGAATACACAAACCATTCACATAGTCAGTTCACCACACATTGTATTCAGCAGTGTTACTATGGTTACAAAGAGGTGTCTTGTGATGGAAAAAAAGGAAAAAATATCAGACATGTCAAAAATTCCTTTCATACATCTGCACGCATGTTCACACACTCCCACGTGCCGATCACAGACACACACAAACACGTGAGCACACTTACCTGTTCACTCTCAAAACACACACACACACACACACATACACACACACACACACACACACACACACACACACACACACACACAAACAAAAAACAGACTCACACACACTTACACGGTGAGTAAAGTGAAGCAGGCCCTGAGCATAGGCCAGGCCTGTCCATTACTCAGAAGCTGTTTACAGAGAGAAGGCTAATTCATGTGCAGTCGATGACTCACTGAGCTCTTCCCCCATTCCACTCATCAACATTCAGACCTGCTGTATCTGGGTTAAAGACCTGACTATTTCACTGTCTACTCCTCTCCCATCGACCCAACAGGCTGCCCTCATCCAGCCATACATTATGGTTGCATTGCAGCTAATTCTTCTCTCCTTAATCAGCATTTCCCATTAATTACTGCAACTATTAATGCCACAGTCACCTTTTTTAAATCAGCACGGCCTCTGTATTGAATCACCAAGTGCTATAAGGGCTGTGTAATCAAATTGGACAAGCCCGACCTGTTGTAGCTTCAAATGTATTGATTCTCTTGCTCCGGTTGCATCCCACGGGTGCTCTCCAGATATACACACACATACACTCAGAGGGAGGAACATGAGCAGATGAACTGCTCATAGACATGCTTATAGACAACAGTCTTTATCGCTCACTTGATACCACGTGTACACACACAAACAGACTTACACAAGCTCCTACCACAGATCGATGATGTGTTCATCTGCAGTAACATGATGTAGTGTGCTTTTTTTTGTATTGTTACAGTCTTCAGATAACAGCCCGCAGCAAGAGGCTCTGATGAAGAAACAAGCTGTTACACTGGAGGAGATCAAGACCCTGACCAATCAGGTACATTCACTGACACCAGGGTACATTTTTGTCACTGAAGTGGACTTTGCAATGACTCAACTCAAATACTAAACGTGGGCAATCTATATCAAGATTAGCACTCTTACTATGCAGTGTAGGTTATATGTACATAGATGAAAATGTATGAGCAAAAAGTTTCAATTCTAATCCAAAACCAAACACATTTAAATGTTGTAATTTATGTTTCGATAAACTTTCTTGATTTGTTTGAATTTTGTATTGGCCAATGTAAACGCAGTTGAGGGTTGTGCAGGTCTGATTATTAACATTCTCAGGTGACCGTCATGCTACAGACTTATATGGTTATCTCAGCTAATGTTCCTGTTCTGATCCTGACTATAATGATGTCAAAAATTATGTTTTGATAATTGTCTAAACAGCAACATTTTCAAAATTGTAGTCCCACATTCGTTTTTTGTGTTTTCAATGCATCTGAAGATGGAGGAAAAGTAAATGAAATGCAATAATCAGTTCTGTAACTCTAATTTTTGGTAGCTGTCAACAAAAATACTTCCCACTGAGCGAGGGTTTTCTGCCTGAACCTATCCAACAGTTAATAAATTGGATCCCTCATTCTTTGTACAGATTGCAGATTCCTAAAAAAACCTTGATCCCCTGGAAAACACACACAAACAATTCCTAATAGGTAGACCTCTAGACAACTGGTTCCCAACCAGAGGTTGTCATATTAGGTTTACACACATAAAATCATGTTTAAACATAACTGGAAAATGTTTGCAAAGGTCTTTTGGTAAGAACAGGTGTGTATGCATATTCTGATTTTATCAATGAAAACTATTTAAAAAAAACGTTTTTAAACAATATAACACTTACACAACACAACTGCTCGAGACTCAGACTGGCATTAAACATAACCCCCAACCCTTAACCTGACCATAAACAATACTTAACCCCTTCAATGTGACCATAGTGCTAATGAGCATTTTGTTCTTTTTTAAATCCCAAACACATTGACTCACTTCCTCAATGGACTATCCCCATAATATGATGAATACATGATTAATACAAGAACTTGCACTGTGCATATTCACAAATCTGCAATCCAAACCATTGCAATGAAATATCCAACTTGCGTTGATACATTTGACACATTGGCCATCTGCCTATCAGTGCTTTGTACGTAATACTGAAGAATGACACACAGACTGAGAAATGACAGACCACTCTCCCACCGCTGTAAATGATGTCAGAGCTCTTTTATGACAATGCTTGGCTTTGAGTTGGAGAAATCTTGGCAGTTTGTTTATAGAAAAAGAGGTGTTATATGGATTAGACATTGACGCTTGAAGGCCAGATGGATGGTGTGTTTTTATGTCTCATCAATAGTATTAGCTTACAAATACTGTGTCTGATATTGAGGGAAGCAGTGGGAGGAATTCAAGTGAGTGTAGTAAGAGAATGACGGACAAATGAGGACACCACAAGCTAATCTTTGCTATATGTTTCTCATATCATTGGTTGAGACATTTTCCTAAGTACATGTAAATATCCTAAAAAAAATCCCCATCACTCTTAATTCAAATCAATCCATGCCACTGGGTTCAAGCCAGTTGATCTTTATTTGTACGGGTGCCAGGACAAAAATCCATTCCTTAAAGATCACGATAAGCATCTGGCTGAGAAAAGAAGAAGCTATAAAAACTTCAATGTCAAAGCTGTAACCTTTAACTAATCTTTGGCCTCTGTTGTGTCTGCAGCTCAATCAGGAAGCCCTGAAGGAGCAAGCTCAGAGAATGAGGTCTATTCCAGCCGAGGTGAGGGAGGCCGTTAACGTCTGTGTGGGGGCCCACTTTCCTGAACTGGTCGACCAGTCAGACGGCAAGAAGGTGGAGGGGGTCGGCTTCTATGGGGATGTGTTCCTGGGTTAGATGTGCAGTCTGTTCCCTGACCCATGACTGTAACCTTGTCCTTACTGAATATACGCTCTGAATATAATTGTAGAAGAAGATGATTTGGTTAGGGAAGCTCTGTGTGGAATTTCAATTTAGAGCTGCTATTCAGACAGCTTTTTTTAAGTCATAATAATGTTTTCATGGATGTCCTTCAGACCAAAAGTTTGATGATTTTGAAATGATTTTTTCCTACTCTATTTTCCTCTTTCTTTTTGTTCCTTTTCACCACTGATAAGTGCCCCAATACAGCGACAAATATCCTCTAGACCATCACTGAAAGCTTTAGCTTGGTACTCTTCTTTGTGCTCTCAAAATGAGTGCAAAACTGGGACAAAAACGGGTAATCGGAGTCTGCAGAGTCCATCTGTCAGACTGCAGTTCAGTGTGAGCGACACTCCATAGAGCCGCAACAAGGCACTCACTCTGAGATTTAGTTGTGAAGTAATAGAGGTTAACCTACACAACAAGTGCAATCAATATCTGTTGGTGATGTGATGATGGAAATGCAGACAGGAAGCACGGATGCAATAAGTAGTTTTGTGATTTTGTCCTGTGTGAAAGTTCACAATAAACTGTTTCTTTCCCCGCATGTGTGTTTTCGTCCTTTCTTTACATACAGATTTACTGAATACATTTACATTCCAAGTTAAGTAGTAGAAATATCATGTTCATTTGGGACATAATGATTTCTTTTTTTTAAACTTCTGTTTGCTACTAAAATACAATTTCAGCACACTATCAATGTTGTTCATTATCATATATATTATATTTTACTGGCTAAGATATATACAGTACCTATTAATTAATCCCTCTATTGTTGATCATGCCACACATAGGCCGAGGGGTGTCAGGTAGGTGGGAGTTCGATGCCTTGCTCAATGGAACCTCAGCAATGCTCAGAAAGGGCTGAGATTTGGTCCGCACAGGGACTTGAACCGGCAGCGCTTTGGTTCCCAGTCCCTACAGTCTGAGCCCCAGGTCCCCACTGACAGTTACTCAGGGTAAAGACACCTGTGAAAAGAGAATGATCAGAAACCTGCATACAGTTTTTAAGTGCCTCAGCATTCCATTTTCTTGTAGAGTACTCCCACAGTTTATCCAGGTGTGAAACCAGGACATGACATGTACATGCACGAACTATCGCTCGGATACCTTTGCATGTAATGTGCACTCTTTAGATAATGCCCTGTCCAAACTCAATCTCAGTTTCCCACATCCACATCTGCGATTCTGCCCTAAAGTGTAATGTCAGTGTTAGCTGCTTGGCCGTACTTCATAGCACTGCAAATTAGAAAGAGCAAGCTGTTCTTTCACTTCCTGCTGGTGAAAGGATCAAACTGTTTTCTTCTTTTCATGAGTTGCTTTTCTAACTTTTAAATCAGTAAGTTTGTTACCTTCCAACAGTGCATTATGTACATTTTCAGAACAAAAATGGTAGTGCTAATGACTGAAATGTAGAAAATTACCCTAAATGTAAACCCTTATATTTACAAAAGAGTGATTGCCCCGGCTTAGACTGATTCAAAGATATTGCCCTGTAAAGGTAAAACTACAGTATTTACAAGAACAATACAGAACCAATGCTACTTTGGGGCTCAGGAAGTGATCTGGCATCTCTCCAGCTACCAGATCAACTTCTGGATTTGGTCCTCACTGGGACTTGAACTGGTGACCCTCTGGTCCCCAGCCCAAATCCCTGCAGACTGAGCTAGCACAGTAATACTGTGACAGCTATTATACCGCTTTTTTTTTCAAGTATATTTGCAACAAAAAAGCAAAAAAAAACTGTGGAGTCCAGTGGTACAAGCAGAGGTGAAACGTGACTGGAAAGTTGGAGCTCTACTCTCTCTCTCTCTCTCTCTCTCTCTCTCTCTCTCTCTCTCTCTCTCTCTCTCTCTCTCCCTCTCTCTCTCTCTCTCTCTAGGCTTGCCTCTGAGCTCTTCATTGTCCATTATGGCCACTGACTGATTCATAATAAAATATAATTGCAGTGTCTTCCTCTCCATCTAATACAAGTTCTGGGATGGATCAACAGTCACAATAGCGTCACGTGGGCTGAAGAGAATGCAGGTCATTTGAATGACAAACTAAAACATTTTTTGAATCATTTCAGCTACAGTATGTTTCAAGAGCCTGGGGCAATCTGTTGCATTCATCAGAGAGCCTTGTTTACTTTAATTCGAATACACGTGCATGCATTTATTAATGAACACAGCTTCTCTCTGACTCATCTTTCAATGCAATCTGTCCATTTCTCTATAATTTTCTTTTCTGTATTACACCCGTCTCTTGATCATACATGAATGACATTTGAAGCTGAGGATCTGGAACAAGCCACGTCTAGAAGACACAGCCTGTGCCTGAGAGTCCTGCCACCTCATGCACAACACTGATGAACTGCGAGCTAAAGAGTGTGAATCCAGTCAGCTTTGAATCACCGGACTGATAATCTTACATAAGATGAAGTGAACTCCGACAGATCGCTCTCATCATGCCAGCTGGAAGGGGAAGGCCTGTGCAGGATCTTTAACTGAACGATGACACGTGTAGTGAATCAAAGATAGAATACCTAAAAGAAAGGCCTTCTACTCGGGTCCGGCCTGAGTACTACAACACTGACAGGGATGAACAATCTGCCGTCAGATTGTTGCTTTTTGTCCGGCTTCTTGCTCTGTAACTTCCTCTTTCTCTTCTTAACATCATCTGTCATTGTCCTTTCCCGTCTTTTAGACTCAGCCATTGTATCAAACAGAACAGAGACGGGCTGACTGGCTTGTTTTTAGCTGAAGGTTGATGTGTGATTCAGAGCTTTAAAGCCATTCTCCCCTCTCACAAAAGAACTGCGGCCTGCTGCCAAAGTACTGACAGAATTTTACCTATAGGGGTTTTAAATCCACATCATCATGTCATAAAAACCGTCGTCTTCAAAGAGGATCACAATTTAATTTTGCATGAAAACAGGTAACATAAGCGGATCAGTGCAGTCCTGCTGAATCTTGGCAGCGATTGCAAAGACAATTGTATCCTTTTTCTTTTGGAGGCTGAGTTTCAGGAAGACTATTATTATTACTAGTAATTCAAAAATAACCCAGTGCAATTTAATCTTGCTTTTTTTCATATTGTCCTAGAACATTGTGCAAGATTGAGTCTTTAAGACACCATTAGCAGAGAATAGATATTTTTGTTCAGATGGGAGAACAGAACGAGGATGAGAGATGTGAATATATTCTCTCCCCTACTTGTTTCCTGTTTGAGGAAGCCGACCTGACCCACATGAGGTGTATAGTCATGATCTATAGTTCATCTTCACTCCAAGTGGATGCCATCCGGGATGGATATTAAGAACCAACACCACCCACACACACACCCACACACACACACACACACACACACACACACACACACACACACACACACACACACACACACCACCTGCTGAGGATTCTCTGTCAGAGGCTGCATGTGTGTGTGTGTGTGTGTGTGTGTGTGTGTGTGTGTGTGGGTGTGTGTGTGTGTGTGTGTGTGTGTGTGTGTGTTGGTGTAGGTGTTGGATCCTTGTGTGGGCTGCACACTGCACTTATACTGCTTAAAGACAGTTTTGACCAGAGACAAGATAGGAATAAAAATATTCACTTCTTTAAAACTGATTTACATGCATGCTTTCACCAGTCTGCAGGAAGTTGCTTTATATTCAAGGATACATTACATAATCCCATTGAAATCTCACTTATGGTATTGGTATGAGCAGCCTGATAGGTATTGCAGAGGACTCATCTCCCTGCAGTCAGTCACCCTCTCCTGGGTGTCACATGAGCCACTTCAGGCCTGTGAAGGGCGCCTCCACCTTCTCTCTGATGCTAATTTTTAATTTCCTACGTGTGTTGAGGATGCAGTGCTTTGATTTAGAGAAATATAAAGACGCAAATAATTCACACGCAAACATGCACACATAAAGACACCCACAGCGCCAAAATGCTCTGTCCATCATGGCTAATTGAATTCTGATGTTTGAATTTTCCCTGACAATTTAGAGCTAAAACATGACATCAGGCCCAGGATTCATTTGGCTGTGGCTCTTTGTACCATTTGGAGACATATTCTCCCAATGATATCGCCATTACCTCTCTGCGGTGTGAGTTCAGAGGACTGACACCCTGCATGGCTACACTGTAATGTAGTTTTAATGATACCTGATTTGAACAGCAAATTAATCAACAAAATGACCTACATAGTCCACTTATCTCTATAAAAAGTTCATGGCATGAGTGATGTCAAATGTTATTGAATTTAATCAGTAAATAACAGATTGAATCTGAATCAATTATATTAAAAGGTGATAGTTTAATCAAATTGAATTGGCTCTGCTGGTAATCTAAGTGATATGATTTGCAAACAACATGCATCTAAACATTTCAAGACTACCAACCAAGTTGTTCGTTCTGCTTCTGCAGCGGCAGATGAATGTGAATAAATGGGACTAGTTACTTCTGATGGTCACTTTACATAGCAACCTTCTGCATCACTGTTTGACCTGCGGTGTAAAAGCGCTTTGATTAGTCAGAAGACTAGAAAAGTGCCATACAAGCTCATGTCCATTTACCATTTACCTTTATTGAACATATTGGATGTCACAATGCAGATGCAATGAGGAGAGATACTTGGGAATCAGATATACAGAAGCTGAAATTGTTACAGCTTTACAGTGTGAGCTGCTACAGTACGACACTTCAATTTAAACTCACATTAAAGGACAGCTCTGTAACATGAACCTTCCATTGTCAAGCTCAACATGATTTCAAACATCACATCACAGAGTGAAGGTGGAACAAGTGAAGTAAGAAGTCGTTAGTGAGTGGGGAACTTGATGAAAATACTGTCAAAGCATTATCAGTCACTCTGCTGTATTTTCAGCTGCTCACCTTGAAATTCTTGAGTCCAGTGGCTTTTCAAAATGGTTTGAAATTGTCTTGTAAATGGTGCACTGGACCCCCATTTTATAGCTACAGTGTCACTTCAATCACTCCTAATTCATCAGTTAATTTACCCACATCTTTTATTGTTTTCTCCTGCAGGCAGAATTGTTGGATGTAGAAAGGTTGTGGGCTGCATTAACACCAAGATAGCCATGACAACATGCATTTTATGTTATGTACTTAAGGCAGGTGAGTCACAAAGTGCCTCCTTTGGAAGCAGTGGCAGTCTTAACGGGGGATTGTTTGATGAGAATCTTTTTTTTTTTCTTTCTCTTTACTGTACATTGCACTCAGCTGGAAAAAAGAGCCAGAACGAGCAGCATTTAGGTGAGCGCTGAACAACGTGAGTGGCAGAGCATGTGGTGAGAGAGAATGAGTAGTCGTGGGCTTCTGAGGCCATCAGTTCATTTTAAAAATTGAAGCTCCTACAGGGAACATAGAGGGTTGCCAATTCAAAGAGCTTTTGTATCAAGACTGATACAGTCTTCCTCTGTAAATGTTGCCATCTGTTTTTCTTTTAAATTCAATGTATTAAACATAAAGGTGTCTTAAATATTTAAGACCAACAAAAACATCAGTTCCCGTTTTCAGAACTAGATTAGGAAACGACAGGGTTGGGTAAGGAAATCTGACATCTGTTATTGTCTTATAGCCTCTGGGTTCCTTCTCCTCTGATCTCTCCTCTGACCCAGCCTCTCATCCCCTGTGCTGCTGCATGCTCTGTGGATGTGACTGTTTGACAGGCCTCTTCTCCAGGTGCAACATGTGGCCATCAAACTAAAACATTCATTATCCATTTGTACAATTTATTGAGCTGTCAGTGGTGAGCCGGCCTGTGGGGCCACAAATAAGATTTGTCAGGTCGGAGATGGAGAGGGGGCTGTCTGGCCATCTGTCTCTCCTGCTACATTGGAAGAAAGGAATTTCCATCCCTCTTGATAGACAAAGAACTAAGAAGGGGGCACAGGTGGCTCATGGGAAGCAGCATCAAGGCTAAGCCTGCCAAAAGGTATTTTTGACACAAAATGTCTTGTTCAACAAAAGGCCACTGAGAAGTTTGATTCTTAGCTCGTTATGTTGTATATTTTCATGAAGGGTAGCTAACAGTCTGCATTATTTAGGATTTTTTTTTTTCATATTAAATCAGTTTTTAAGCTAAAACAGATAACAGTGATAGTAAAGAAAAATAGTTAAAAATGTGTTTCCTTACCAAAATGCTGGGTTAGAGAAACTTAAAAAAAATCTAAAGCCTTTCCTGTGAGGTTGTACATCCATGCTTTTTATGTGGGGGCGGTGGTGGGGTTGTGGGGAGGTTAATGCCTTTATTAGATAGAGATAGAATAGAGTTGGCGGCTCTGGCTCAGTTGGAACCGTGGATGTCTCTCAACCGTAAGATCGGGGGTTCGATCCCCAGCTCCTGCAGCCACATGTCCAATGTGTCTTTGGGCAAGACACTTAACCCCAAGGTGCTTCATCTGTGGTGTATAATGTGTAAAAATGGAATTAGTTACTTCTGATTGGCACTTTACAAAGCAACCTCTGCCATCAGTGTGTGAATGGGTAGGTGTGACATGTGGTGTAAAAGTGCTTTAAGTATTCTGAAGACTAGAAAAGCGCTAATCAAGGACAAGTCCTGACATGCAGAAAAGGAGCCACAGGTCTGGCACGCAGACACGAGAGTAGAATTGTTATGAACTCTGTGTAGGACAGCGAGATGTATTTTCCCAGATGTTTTTCGCAGGTATAACGCTTATCAAAGAGGCCACGTCACGCTAACAGTCAGCATTAAAAACTAAGCTGTGCATCTGAGGTACACCAGGATGTTAAATGTGGTGTTTGAGATAAGCAACCAAATATTATGTCACGATATACTTTATGCACTTCCCCCTGGAGTGCTGCTTTCCCTCTTGGACTATCATCTTCTCCTCACTGCCATGGCAAGACAACAGAGGACAGACAGGCTGTAGGTGCTAATTCTCTGTTGTCCAAAATTGTCTCCGCCTGACAACCGATATTAAAGCCCCTTAGATGTGAAGGCTGAAGGAACAGCCTACTGTTTACCATCTGGTTGTGGCAGCCTGGCAGGACTGAGTCAGGGAGATAATTGATGAGAACGGAGAGCGTAATGTCACTGAGCAGCCCATCTCATGGCCAATAACATATCAGGGGTCCCTTTGAGTGGCAGGTCAGAGGGTGTTAAGCTGCAACCCTGTAAATCCATGTAATTGTCCTCTCTCCCCCGTTGCTTTGCCTTTCATCCTTAGTCTTGTTACAGAAAAGAAAAAACACATCAATGTCTTAAGTTTATATTCTTTAATATTAACACTTAGTAAAACTAGGTGATTTAATATGTTTGAAAGTTCATTTAAAGAAAACAACTGTTGACATTATCTTTCTGCTATGAGACAACTTCTATGACCTCACCTCAACCTTAGCGGTGATATACACACCACAGTGACAGCAGGCCAGCTGCTGCCTCTTTCTTGGAACGGGGAGGTGTGCGTGAGATCACCACCGCTGTGTCCTTGTATCAAATCAAAGGGCATTAGAGGAGACGAAGAGATACACATACACACAATAGTTCTTGCCGAAAACGAATGCATCAATTTAGGGCTTTATGTCCTTGCAGGAGATGTATACCCCCTGCTGCCAAAATGACAGGGCTACCTGTGTTTCGTAACTTTGAGGAAACAATGATGGATAGTGTTTTGTTGTAATTTGATATTTGGACACGGGGAGGACACATGAGGCCTGTGATAATAGTGACATGTTTTAGGAAAGTGGCATGTTATCAAGTTATAGATGTTCACTTGATTCGGTTGATTTGGGTAGGGAATGGAAACGAAATAACATCATCATGTTGTTCACATTGTAAGCAGGTGATAGCCTGAACCATGCCATTCTCAGGTGTGATTAATTAGCAGGAAGAGGATGGAAGCAGTCCATGGAGGATGAGGGCATCGTACAGTAAGTCACAAGTCACAATGGATGGACTTTATTGAATCGGGAAATAACTCTATTTCCTGCCCGCTCCTCTTTAATAGTGTAGTCCCAGGTGTTTGTAGCTAAGTGGAGTTACCAAGGGGGGTTAGCACAGTTGTTTTGTTTCCATGAACAAGACTTTCTCGAAGAACCTTTAGAGATTTGTTGATTTGATGGCACTGAAGTTGCTTTTTCCCCCGTGACTAATTACACCGCTTATGGCTCTGGATAACACCTTAACTTGACACAAGCTTTAATTTGCAATCAGACATTCGAGGTGGCTCCTGCCCTGGCCAGCAGCACAATGAATGGGAGATCACGTATTTAGCATGACATGTCCGCTTTATTGCATACATCTGTCTAATTAGCAACCCTCATGGTACCGACTCATTCACATTCTGAACATTTCATCCACATTTCATTCATCTCTGCTGAGTCCATTTTTAACATGGGCTGAATGGAGGGCAGAGTGCTTTAATGTCATGCATGGAAGCAGACTCAATGACTGGTGCAGGGAGGACACATACATATACCAAGGAGCACAATTAAGGAGCAGACAAGATCATACACTACTTTCTATTTTTACCTAAGAATTAATTGTACTTAAAAAAATACTTATTAAGGTCAATTTGATTTCTATTGTATGAACAAAGAGTGACAGTGGGCGAGGGAGAGATAGGCGAGGGAGAGATAGTGGCTGACTCAAGGACTCAGGCCACTGCAAGTAGGACACAGCCTTACACTATCAGCTCTACTTTTCTTTTAAGTCCAAAAGGGAATTATGAAATGATGTTGAGGTTGTGTGCATATCATTGTTTTTGCTTCACCATTTGTTTTTCTGTTATGAAGCAAAGGAGATAGATAGGAGGTGGATTTTTAGTCCCCCATGTTAAAATGACTGTTTTAAGAAAAACCTTATAAACTTACTGTTGAGTGTCCACAAAAGATAATTCTAAATTATAATACAATTACTGACACTTGTGTTACAGATACAACAGAAAACTCAACTCAAAGTACTTGGTCCTTTTCGATTCTCTGTTGAGAACATTGGAGTTTATTTCAAATGTGAAAACACATTCATAATCACAAGTTAATTTATCTAAAGTGAAGCTAGAATTTCCATACTAAAATAGGCCATTGTACACTATTTTCAGGTAATTGTTCAACTTTACAATACACGCTAAATTTCATTTGACTTTTACAACACTTCACATCCACAGCAACAAAGTTATATCCAAAAGATATTGTGACATATTCCATAGTTCGCTACGACCCAGGATCATTGCTGTGTAAAAAACTATCAGCAGAAAGTGTGATCCTGAACACAAAAAATCAGAAGTAGCCAAAAAACTTGAGTAAACTCAACAACCCAAGCACAGATTATAGCCTACGTGTGTGGATGAATGCAGTCCAGGAGGCTCGAGTCTATTTTTGTATGAACCGTCCTAAGAAAAGCAGCCAAAATCTTCCAGCATCCACACCAGTGCAACTGACAAGAAGACTCAAGTGTTGTGTAGCTCATTGTAATGCTAAATGTATGTTGTTATAAGTTTTATCTTAGAGGTAGCCTTAATATTTTTTAGCCTTAAGGGGATACCACAGTATTTAGCTGATGTTGGAGTTTCATTGTGACTATCTGCTGACACAGTTTGAGTCATTTTAATATTGTATTTAAGTACATTGGTCTGCTCCTATCTGGCCTCCCGTGCAGACAAATAATTATAACGTCAAAATGGGCTCATTAGTATGCAGGGTATGCTGTATGTTAACATATGTAGAAGGTGATCTGTAAAAAATATGTGATGTGGCACTTCATCAACATGCATGTTTCACATAGGACCACACAGGGACCACGTCCAATCTGTGGTGTTCATTGTGAGTCTTAAAAGTCTTGATTCTAAGAGTTGGAGAAGAGAATGGACACACCTTGTTTAGTCTTACAGTTGCAACTTTGTAAAAGCAAATGGTCAAGAGGTTCGATTAATGTTAACTATTAGAAAGGCAAGACAGAAGATCCACAGTGAATATGATACGACTTTTAGTCAGTGTAAGATGCCCAGACTCATTTAGGCTTACTGCATGACGGCAAAATATATACTGAAAAGGCTCAATACCATCTTACAAAATCTCAAAGTGGATGATCAAACCAGGAGGTATTCCTCGGCTTAAATCTAAAAGACAAGGCTTGAAAAAGATCTAGTCCGATCATTCTTTGCAAGTATTTTTTTTGTGTGCCTCTAGCTCAATGAACTCTCTTTCCAACGAGTGAAAGCCAGTAGATTTTCTCTTGTCCAACCTCTGGCTCAAGCTCGCTCTCTTTTTCTCTTTTCTTAGGTTTCTTCACCTTTTCCAAGATGTTTGTTTTATCAAGCTATCATTAAAAGGAGTTGTTCACATTCATTACTTGGTGATTGTAACCACTAATATTAATACAAGGACAGGCAAATAAAAGAGTAATTTCTCCAACATATTTTTAAGTTCTTATTTTAGGGGAAATATTAACATAAAGTTGCTTCTGTTTCTGCCATTAGATAATGGTAGAACAGTGTCAGAATTTGAGCCATGTGTCCATTTATATGTCAAAGGCACTGGTGGTAGGAGTGTGGGTTTAGCCAGCATACATAATATATTGGACATGTGCATCAATTCAAGGTCACAATCCATTCATTTTTCATACGTGCACTTCCAGCAGTACCTATAATGCCTCTTTCACATCCCATCACTGCAAGAATATTCCAGGAATACGAAGGTGATCAGATTACAAGTACAGTAACAGTGTCTAAGAGTGCAAAATATGATTTTTTATTGGGTGAAACAGTTTACAACTAATGGATGGATTAACATGAAATTTGTTGTCAGACCTGAATTTACATTTAACCTTAATTTACTGTCATCATCATCCCAGTCCCAGTGCTTTGAGTTATGACTTGTAATGCTAATCTTTTTCGCCTGGGCTGTAGGTCTACTAGCCAGCAAATGTTAGCATGCTAAAATGCTAAAGAGGTGAAGCTGGTTGACATTAAGCTATTAAAGCTGCCACAAGTTAGCATGTTAGCCTGTTAGTGGTAGGCTAGCATTTTCCTCAAAGTAACCTTTTACAGCCTCACAGAGATAATAGCATGGCTTTTAAACTTGTTTCATCAAATACAGAGCTTTAAGTTTCATTAATCTTGTAGGTCTGCTTCTATCAGCACTTTTTAAATGTCATCCTTTCTATCCTGAGGACGTGTCACCTGAAGCTAACATTCTAATATATATATATATTTATTCTGTGGCTATAGTCCGACCTGCAGCTCGTTTCCAGCATCACCAGTCTCACCGTATTTCCTACTCTATCTACTGTCCTAACTCAAAACCCATGTGGCCATTATACTGTAATAAAAGAGATGTCCCAATGTGACTTAAAGATGAAAATGATACATCTGTATAAAAAGAAGGGCCTCCATCCACCGAAACACACCCAGGAGTAAGTGTTGTTCTGCTGATGAATTTCAGCCATGTTTAGATCAGTGAATTGCTCTCACTGCTGTATAAAGGACCCGCTGAGGGTTTGATAAAGCCGGATGGTGAAGAGATAGGAAGGTAGAACCCCGGCAATGTTTCTCTCGCCAACGCTGTTAGGCACAGTTTGGTTCCTGCTGAGATTTATATTAGCAATTGAAATTAAAGTCTGGTCTTGTGGAGGAGGAACAGCTGCGTAAAGGGTCCTTTTCTCTTTTAATAAATGACCCTTTGATAAAGATGCTGAGACAAGGGTTTAAATGTGGCCCATTTGATGCTAATAGTTGTCAGTTTAGTTAATACCAAAAATACAATTGTAGACATTTTAAGACAATCAATCAATCAATCAATCAATCAATCAATCAATCAATCAATCAATCAATCAGTCAGTCAATTAATCATTCTTTTTATAGCGCCAATTCATAACAAGTGTTATCTTGAGACGCTTTACAAAAGAGCTTATGGGATAATAGGAAGGATTTCTCCTTTGTATTCCTCGCGTTCCTGTTGTCCACACTTTCTTGCCGCTGAGGTGGAGGTCAGAGCAGGACGTACATGAATAAGGACGACGTGGTTGTGGGAACGACACAGTCCAATGGTGGTGGCTCAGCATCAAGTTAATATAGAGGCTTGAGACAGACACACTCCAATACCATTACACTATAATAGTTCATGATGTCAACAGCCAGCCTGGAACCGCCCATGTTCGTAAGGACATTTGACATTTATTTTCAATCTTACACTGGAAAGAAAAAGTTAATCATGCAGATATTTTCATGAAACAATCCAGTGCCTTTGCTTGATTTAAGGACAATTAGTGGCATCCCAGATAGACACTGCTTTATTTATTTTATCAAATAAGCTAACAACACAAAGCTTTTACTGCCCTTTCACATTTGATAAAAAAAAAATTCCATAAATAAAAAGACCCTCAGACAAAGTCATTATTTTGAGAAAGTCATAGCACAATAGAGTGGAACAGTTTGAACTTGATGCACTGTATTATAATTGTGGATGAAGCAGAATTATAGAGTGGATGGCTGGATTGTTGAATACATTATTTAAAATAGATTTTGGGGGGAAAATGCTATTCAGTCCTATTCATTTACCCTCTTTTACTTAAAAGAGCTCTAAAGTCCGATTTCATATTTCAAACTTTATAGGTAATAGTCCTGAAAACAGTATTTACTAAAAAAGAACAACCGAATTCACCATTCATTGATTTCACAAAATACTGACTTGTAGTTTTCATTTGATTAATTTAACAGGAATCTCTAATTAGGTACATTTTCCTCAGAGAAAGTAAACATTTGACATTTAAGTTAACCCCTCAGACCTTCATAAAAAAACACTGGCCATGTTTTTCTCCTTGAGTAATTATTCTGTTCAAATAGCATATATTTCTCTCCAGGCAGAGAGGGCTCGGGCTGAATGGATGCTGCCACCGCATAATGGTCCTCAGACGTTTGTTTCCTTGGCAACGTGGGGAGGGCATGTGGAGAGGGAGGTATAAAAACCCTGGCAGCTCCTCACTGAGTCTTACTCCGAGTTGAATGCAGTCGCTGTAAACACGGAGAACCTTTAGAGAACTTGTCACACACTTTCTCTCTCTTTTTATCACAGTGCTTCTGTGTTTATTGGGTAAGCTCAACAAGTGGCTTTTTAAGAATGATGCGACCGAAAGATTTACGCCAGGGCTCTGGCACGAAGACTTTCCTGGATGCCATGCATGGTGGCAAAGTTCACCTGGCACGCTTCATCCTTGATGCCTTGGACGGACGCATCATCAACTCTAAGACAGAAAACAGCCGCACCCCGCTCATGTATGCCGTCTGCCTACAAGATCCAGGGACCAGGTCCAAGTTCACCCGACTATTGCTGGAGAAAGGAGCCGATGTGAACTGCCAGGATGTGGATGGTCGCACCGCCCTGAGCCATGCCTGTGAGATGGGTCACCTGGATGTTGTGAAGCTTCTTGTGCAGTTCAACGCTGACCCAGACACCTTTGATGCCTGGGGTAACAGCCCTCTGATGTATGCCGCCTTTTCTGGTCACAGCCAGGTCCTGGAGTTCCTGGTCCGAGCATTCAAAAGACTGGGACTGAGGCTGGACAGAACAAATAATGCTGGTCACTCTGCTATCGAGGTAGCCAACTTCTTCGGACACAACCATTGCGTGCAGATTCTGAACTTTCCCTGCAGGAGGAGTGTTTGCACAGATGATCCACTCCCTGATTCCGCGACCACTGGTGATGGAGACAACCGGCTGCCCAACAGGCTCCCCCGGTATCTTCTGGAGAGGTTTTCAAAAAAGTTGAATACCAACGAAGACCAACTGCCTGAGGTAGTTCCCAGACAGCTGAAGATTGGAGACAGTAGCGGACTCTGGAACCGCTTCAAGTGTCCAAGGAGCCAGTCTCAAGAAGAGAACCATCCGAGCAGCAGGGCTATGCCTCCTCAGATAGAAAAAAGCCAGATTGAGGGGGATCTCTTCACTGCCAAACAACTGCAAAACTGCACGCTTAGAGAGCTAAGAGGGGCCAAAATGCTGAACTCTTTGCCTGAGCCAAGCCAGAGAGATGTCAGCAGAGACACTGGACTCCAAAAGCAAACACCAGTGAGTTTTCCTCATTGGGGAAAAGCGAAGTCATTTAACCTGGACGTTCTGAGCAGCAGAAAGCAGTCCTATCAGGGTGATGTGTGCGACATCAGCCTGTCAGCCAGCAAATTAAAGAGAGCCTCACTACAGGATGAGAGATGCCTGATAGACAAGATTGAATGTCAAGGAAACACCCGTGGCATGACAAATGATGCTGACAAAACTGTCCCAGTGCCAAAACCTCTTTTAAACAGCAAGAGTCAACCAGGGAGAGCGCTGGAGGAGGATATCCAATCAGAGAAAGACGAGGCCAGTGACACGGCTTCATCAAACAGAAGAGAGCAGCAGAAGAGGGGAAGCTTCGGCCTGAGCAGCAGACACAACAAGCTGCTGTTTGCCCGAGGGGAGATGGAATCCGGGAAGATCGCGAGTAGTGGCCCGGGGTTCGTGGGCCTCGGGACACGACTGCTGCGTCGCTTCACCGCTCCGGAGTTCATGAGGATGGTGATAGACTGTTCATCCAGCTCCTCGAACGGCCGAGGGCGGATGTCCCGCTCTGAGACCTTCCCCTGCTCTCACACACATCAGCAGGTCAACAGCCAGCCAAGCGTCGACAGCATCAGTGGAGTGAAATGTGAGTTTGAAAGCTGCTCGTCTCAGTCTACCCTCGGATAGAAAAAGGACAATTACAGGCGACAGAAAAGGCTGGTAGGGAAATTATTACAGCACTTAGAAGTCTCACAATGCAGTCTAATTGCTTGGTGACATAGTCTATTCATAAAGAGAAATAAGCTTCTACTTGTGTTGCAGTTTATCTGATTTGACTATGTTTATCAATGACAAAATAGGAATATAAAGCTAAATTGTTTCAATCTATAACATTTTTGCTATTCTCTATTTAAATAATGTAATAATAAAAAAATATTAATCTGTGAGCTTCTAAAATAAATAATATTGTTTCACCAACAAAATATTTGTATTGTATGGATCGGACTGTATTTGATATGCTTATGTATTTATAAGAAAAAAATGTTTGTATTTTGCTGAAATATGTTCATTGTGCACTGTATGATTTATGCTGATTACCTAATAAATCATTTAAAACACCAAACCATTCAACCTTGAATACATGCATGCGTAAGTGGGTATGTGGGTGTGAATGAGGAAAGTGCGGGATCAGAAAAAATCCAATTTATTATGCATCATTTATTGATTTATACAAAATTAAAATGTGTAATTCTCTTTTCCATGAATGATCCACACAGAGATAGAAATACATGAAACATGTCAGCATGTATCTGTGTCAGAATACAAAGACTATGTGCAAAGTGTTTTTCAGCAGGTGGACGTCCTGCAGCATCACATGCCAGGCCTGTGTGCTTTCTCTAGGCAAACAAATGCAACTACACACACACACACACACACACACACACACACGCATACACACACACATACACACACGCAGGATGCTCGCACACACACATACACACACACACACACACACACACACACACACACACACACCTTGTGGTTCTTAAAAAGTCTGTCACAATACAAAGAGGGGCTGTATCAGACTACACTCACATTTTAGTTAAGAAAAGTAAAATGTTCCATTCATCTCTTATAATTTCCTGCAGTAAATCAGCAGGAATAAGACCTAATATTCACTATTTTATTTACATTATTAATTTATCTGTGTGTATGTTTCAAGTCCATACATAATAATGAAACCTTATTTGCAACTTCACATCATATAAACAACCCACAACAACACCTTTAGGAAATAAAGAATAAATATGAAAAGAGGAATATTCTACTGGAGATTTTCCAATAGCCCAATAGTAGCAGCTGGGCTTTCATCTACCCATTTATTATGCTAATAAAGGAGAATTGTCTTTCACATCCCAGTTTGGTTCATATTCAAGCATTCACATCAGGCCAGGTGTGCCTCCATTTGGCCATGCAAAGGGTGGACTGTCAGTGTTTGTGGAGTGTGCTGACCAGGGTGTTGTCCAGTTTCCACAGCAGGGACTGTGGGTGTGCAGAGGTAACTTTATCCTTCCGTCATAATGTCACAATGAGCTACTGTGGTTCGTCCTAACAACAGCTGTATATGCTTCCAAATGGCTAGAAAAATGCCCACTATGAAAACTACGTCTACATGAGTACTTGAGTAGTGCATGTAGTTATGTGGAATATTGATTTTCAGTGGATTTGCACCATTCTGTGTTGTGTTGAATCACACTGTATGTAACAGGAAGCTTATTGATATTCGGATCAAACCGAGTTAAGATGTGAGGAACTGCATGCTGCCTTTAACTCACTCCTAAAGTGCTTCTCTCATGCCCGAGACCATGCGGCTGCGCTGCGTGTTAACCAAACTTGCTGTCCTGCCACCATCACTCCAACAGCAACATGATGTCTGGGTCTGCTTCTCTGGTGCTGATCACCCCGTTTCCTTGGGTGCTAGAGGAGTTTGGCCCAGGTGCTGGTTCTGGTCAGAGGCCTGGGCAGGTCAGACTGAAAGTAGGTGTTGGTGAGACAGAGCCCCCAGAGGGTCAGCAACGTGACATGCGCTTGCGGTACTGCTCCACCAGTGGGACTAGACACTGAGGTGAGCCGCTCTGCAGCAGAAATGGGTGCTCCAGCAGGTCAGTGGCGCTGGCCCGGTCAAGAGGGTCCCGAGTCAGCATACGATCCAGGAAGTCTTTAAGAACTGGGGAGATCTGGACCAGAAATCAAAAGCTACATTTATTACAATTATTTTTTAAGTTTAAAACTGCAACTATATGCAGATGAATATAAAAAAGAAACATTTGTTTGCTAAATTCAAAGTGACAATACCTCTGTAATGATGGGATTGATTTAATACTATATATCAGGTTTTAAAATGAATGTGTCAGTTGCATTTTGAGAATAAATAACAGCCCACAGCCATGCTAGCAGCTCTTTACGTTTGTGCTTGGAAACAGCATAAGGCTAACAGCAACTTGCTAATCATTCAGAATGAAAAATGCAAGGGTTAAATCAGATTTTGGTAAATAAAGTTGAATCATAGTAATGTCAAGATCACAATATCATTTTACCCTCATTTCAAATGCTGGATGATTTACTCAGGAGATGACTAAGGTTATTAATATCTTTTCAGAGGGTGAACAGATGAAAAGATGCTCACATGCTTCATGCATTTTAAAATATATTTAAATATATTCCTTTATAGAAGATTGCATTATATTTAAGTATCCGGGAAACAATATACAAAATTACAACACCAACAAACACCATAATATGATCAATAATGATGATTTCATTTTGTAATGAAGTCAGGAAAACCAGTTAAATCTTTTTCTTATTGTCAAAAGGTTAGAAATCAAATCCTAAAATTGGCATTTGTTGCCCAATATTAATTCAACCTATACTGTTAAACATAATATTTGATTTTTGAATGGAAGTTGATACTATGAATTTGCAGGGTAAAATACGTATTATTGCCCAAACAAGAGATATTCTGAATATAATGTTTGTAAAAAAATAAAAAATAAATGACACAAAATTTTCTTTTGGAAAAATACTTCCCAACAAACTCAAACAAAGTGACATAACAAATCATCTAATGGGAATATATTACTCTGGTGAAAAGAAACACATAAAGCTCTAAATACACTCTACCTTAGAGTATTTAATACTGATGGGCTATCCTTATTGGTAATGTTAATCTAAGTCCTTTAAAAAATGAAGGGATCCTATTAATTATATTGTCACTTGCTTTTTTCGCTCACTATTTTGGTGAAAAAAACATGTTGCTCATTCTCTTGAGGTCATAATATTATTTCATGGTTGTGTTGGTCAGGCGTATTTTCCTTGACAATATGGCGAAGAAGAACACACTGTGATTAAGGGAAAATGTCTTTTCTGATCTCGTACCTGGGTGACATTTCGTACAGTTGGAGCTGGCTCATCCCTCAGTCTCTTCATAGCTGCTACAGGTGTTTCACTGAAGTACGGGGGCTCTCCATCCACCATCTCCACCACCATGATACCCATCGACCAAACATCCACCTGGTGCACCACAACACATTTAAAATGATGTAACAGCTCCATGGAACAGATCACTTATGTTGGCATTTACGCTCCATGAGAGAGATCACCACCATTAGTCCGCATGAGGGGGACTTTGAACGTGTGCCTGCTCACCTCAGTGCCATATGGTGATTTGGAGATGACCTCAGGAGCCATCCAATAAGGTGTCCCCACTAAGGACTTCCTCTTTGGGATGTCCTTGCTGATCTGAGCACAGAAGCCAAAATCTGAAAGCTTCACCTGAGGAGAGGGAAAGAGAAACACTCTACATTAAGACTGTAAACAATCAAAAGAAAAAGGAGAGAGGGGGGGAAAAAACAGCAATAACCCACCCTTCCATCTAATGTGAGTAATATGGAGTCACTCTTGATGTCTCTGTGGATGACTCCCTGTGAATGGAGATAGGCCAGGGCCTGGAGAACAGCTTCACAGACTGTGGCAATCTGCTCTTCACTAAGCCTGCAGGATAACGTGCGCACACACACACACACACACGCACACACACACACACACACACACACACACACACACACACACACACACACAGACACACAAATATTTTAGATTAACTTTCTTTTCAAACTTTTCAATTACATATTAAAATGAATCATAGACAGAGGAAGAGTTGAAATCCATGAATCATTGCACATTAAAGGCAATGATAAAGAGAGCAGGGTTCAAAACAACAACTCCCACACAGCAGAATAACACTGCAGGTTCATTCCCCCTCAATCCCTAATGTGACATTGATCATTTACAATTGCTAAATAAAAAAAGAAACAAAAGGCCCTTTTAAAACAGCAGGCAATGTCGGTTTTCCACTGAAAATATCGAAAATACAATGTAAGAATAACCCGAATGAGTGCTTTATTCGCCCCAAACATGATTTTCATTCCATTCAATTCACATATCTAACATTTTATACAGGAATATGTCCTTCATAAATTCAGGCACTTTCTCTGCTCCTTAATTTAAAGTGATTTGAAGGAGAGAAAAAAAGGATTGGACACCAGACTGCAGCCATGCAAAACTGAATAACAAGAGGACTCCTATTCATTGTTACACTATCAACATAATGAAGATCTTATTGCCTGACAGTGGCCGTGACAGCTGTCTCATTGAACATGTCATCTGGCTTTAGAGAAAAAATGTCCTTCCTTTGAGTCAAGAGATCAAACCCCCGAGTTCATGCTTTTAGGATCGGGCCAGCCATCTGTTAATAACATAAAATACAACGATAGCTAAAAAGAAAAACAACCTGACAAACTGAACTCCCAGCTGCTGGTGCAGTTTTTTCCTTGACAATATGGCGAAGAAGAACACACTGTAACACACTAATTTGATTTATGCCATGTGACATTATCAGAAAATAAAGCTTTCTACCAAAATGAGACACTCCACATTGCATGTAAACATGCACACAATTAGTCATTTCATTGAATTATTGATTTGCTACGGAGAAAAGCAGCAGGCCTGGAGTGAAACAGAGCAGAATGGGAGTCTTTGTCAGTCCTCGTGCAGCTGCTCTCCACACCAATCACTTGGCAGTCAATACCACACTACCCCCTTGTGGTTGATTTAGTTATCAAATATGATATCATAACCAAACTGACTCACCAATGAAGCTTTCGCAAAAGAAATGAAGTGGATCTTTTGGTGTTTTTCGTACCTGGTTTCAGACACTATGTTGGTCAGTGCTCCTCCCTGCAGGTACTCCATGATAACCCACAGCTCCTCCTCCACCAGGGCTGACTTAAACATCTCCACCACGTTCCTGTGCTGATAGTCCCTCATGATGACCACCTGCAGCACAAACATTCTCATTACAACCAAAACCTGTCCTGACATAAGCCCTTGTGAGGCCACGTTTGGTTCTCCAAAATGAAAGGGCTGCTCAAGCAGTTTAGAGTAGCACTTATCATAAAAGGTGCTGAATTGGTAAAAGTATTATAAAGTTTACTCCTCAGTTTTGATCAATCTATTCTTACCCTACTTAATAGTATGTTTCTTAATTTTTCCTGTCAAGTAAACACACGATTCTGAGGGTCTCCCGAGTACATCTGAGACAACTATGATGAGTTATTCTCACATCATTTTCATTTAATGCCTTCATGTAGGCACATGAATGTAGCTATTATGACTCAATGTACCATGCTAACTTTCTAATCCTCTGTTTAAGATATGTCTAGGCATTCAGGAACACGGCAACAAAGAGGGGTGCCTCTTCTGCCATTCAAAAAAGCCACTGAAATAAAATAAAACATTTAAAAGTTTAACTGATAGTTTACACACAGAGTGTAGCCAAAAGGAGAGCACACTAAGGCTAGCCACATTACAGGTCTACATCTAGGTCAACTTGCGGCTCACCGAACCATCCTGCTAATTCATCTAAGCCCATCAGCATGTTTACATGTATGAGCCTGATATTCTGTGTTTATAATACTGCTCTCTAAGGAAAGTCAATCCCTAGGAGATTGCTGCAGAGACAACCCCAAACATTAAATAAGTATGGCAAAGAAAGCTTAAAAAACATAAATGAACTGTTGGCCATAATGATAAAGACATGTGATGATAAGACTTCACAGCGCTCTGCTACATTTAAAGGCACTGTAAAGTATCCTCCTCTGTACATTAAGGCTAAGTGGGAGAAGGAACTTAATATAGAAATGACAACAGGATAATGGTTCAAACATACAGTATGTGAAACACAACACACCACTACTAATTCATGGAGTTCGGTTGCATCTTAAATAAAAAGTTTTAAAAACTGGTTCACAAAAACCATGTTGGTAATTGTGTGAGAACTGAGAGGCAAAACATACACACATGTTGAGTGAATGAGAGAAATAACACTTATTTTTGGTGAAATGTGCATGATAGCACATGCATATTTCTATTGCGTCCAGTCTTTGTTTTTCTTTGTCCATCCTGCTGCTGGTAACATATTCATAAGTTAACAGTCACGATACTTGCTTGTATACGAAACAAAAATCAATAAATATTCAAATAAAATGAAAAATAGAAATCTGTAGGCTTCCATAGCTTGGCTAAACACTGCTCGTCATAGTTTTGCAGAATCTCAATAGATATGGTGGTGGGTGCTGTGAAGTAAGCAACAAGGCACAGAAGCCATACTGAAGGACAGTAGGCAAGGTTCAAAGAAATATTGGAACTTTTTTTCAGTACAGAGTGCAAAGAAAAGTCTGAATTCTTTTTTACGTTACCTAAGATTCATTGGGTAAGTTCTTAAGAACAAATTATCCCCACTTACGCACCGAAGTTTTATGAGCTGGTATTTGTCTAGATAAGAACAAAATGTAAGAACACTTGAGAGCACTCTCATGCACATTTGAGTGCTGCTTTGGCAGGGCAAAATGACATGTTGACATGCAATGTTTGATCTAAACTGCAAAATGTTAAATTATGAATACAAATCTAGAATCTAATATTAAGCATGAAATAAAACGCTTCACAACAATGACAACGTATTTCACACAGATATTTAGGCTAAAAGATACATTTTAGAATAATGTACTGTCAAATAGCAAAATTTGAAAAAGTATGAGATATGGACTTATCTCTCTTCTGTTTCCAGTTATTTCCCCCAGATTTAACTGTTTGCCTTTTCTGATTAAACTGTGATGTACATTGCTTCTGATGATAGCGCTGTCTGAACTAGTAACACAATCTGATGGAGTGTTTGTTTGTAGTTTATTTTGTATCCCCTGCTGACGTAACTAATGAATATCATGTCATTTAATCAGCCTGTTTTCAGTTCAAGCAGCAACTGTCTGAATTTTTATAAATTTACCATTCCCTACGTCTCTCGACTTCTCTATTTAATCCATTGCATCTTCTGTGTGTGTGCCATGTGCACACAGCCCTGCAGTCTCGTGCCCTTATATGGGCATAAAAGGTGCTTATTTTTCTGTGCTATTTAGGAAAAAACATGCATGAGCTTCTAGTTTACGTGGAAATTCATCAGTTTTAGAACATAGGTGCACGTCATGAATTTTGACGAAGGTTTTTCTCAGGAAATTTCTTAAGAACAAATTTCAGAACATTTTTAAGAAGATATTGATGAATGAGGCCCATTGTGACTAGGTTATTTAAGCAAGTACCTTGCTGGATACTGTACCTCATTAAAGAGCAATTCTCTCCTCTGCTGTCGCCTCAAGTCCATCATCTTCACTGCTACCTGCCGGCCACTGTGCTTCTCTGTAGCGATACACACCACACCTGTCGAGCCCTCCCCAATCTTCACAAAATTCTCCAGGTATGACCGAGGATCCCCTTTGTCTACAACCATCTGCAGGGCCGCCTTAAACTGCTCGTGGGTCACCTTGGGTGGGTCTGGTGGAGGTCTTGGTGAAGGATGTTGTGGAGGTCTGAAGGCAGGGGAGCAGGTTCCTGGAGGACTGGTGGCTAGTGAACCTGTTGGGGAGGGTCGGGGTTGTGAGGGGCTGTCTTGGCGGGGGTAAGGAGGGTTGGGGCATCCAGAGTGTCTGAGGAAGGGGTCAGGTCCATTTGGCCTCAGTCCAATGTTAGGAGAAAGGCCCAGCGTGTAGCTAGCCGATGAGCGAACAGCCCGCTGGGGTCTAATGCCGCCGACAAGAGGACTGCTGTTTCCAGTGGGGAGGAAGCCTGAGTGGTACCTCACTGCTGACTCTGCCTGCAGGATGAGAGGACAAGAGTGAGAGACATTAAGAGAAAGAGCTGAAACAGAATTGGCTGTCTGCCTGGGGTGTAAGACCTGCTTTAAAAGTGAATGTAAATCTAGTCCTCTACTCATTGTGCATCCACTTCACCTGATAGGACCCACATGAGAATGTTGCTTTACAGACCCCAAGTGTCCTGCTGGGAACTTGCCAAACACACCATATCTCAACTTTACAACCCCACTAAGACTTTAAACCCACATTCCATAATTCAATACTGGAATTAAAAAAATATTCAACCCGAGAACTTTAATCACCTTTAATTTAAGGCAAATCAATATGCTACTGTGATTAAGTTTCCAAAAGCTAAGCATGATAATGATCCACTCAGACCTGTATCTAATGGATAGAATTAAAGCTACTGCAAAAACATGCCACAAAAAAGAATATTGTCTCTGTGACTTCAGCAGAAATATTCATATACGGTTTATTCTGTGAATAATATATAATCAAGACATTATTATCCACAAAGACATGCAAAGAAGATACTGTAATGTCATGCTTACTTTTAGGTCATAGGAGGAAAATGGCCTCCCTGGGCTGTTCTGAGGGTGCATGTACATCGGAGGGTTTGGCCGGAGCTCCGTGGTGACCATCCCTTGGTCTCCATGGGGCGGCTGAACAGTCATAGCAGGGCTGTAAAAACAAGCTATAGGTCTCTGACTAGGTGGCATTCCCCTGGGCAGCTGGAAGTCTCTCTTCCATATCACTCTCTCTTGAGGGCTGCCCACCTCTCCACTCATGTAAGCCCCTTGACTCAGCATCGGGATGTTCTGTGACTGAGCTGGATGCGAGAATCCCTCCACCGAGCTGACGCTCACTTCGTATGTGGACTTGGCCTTTGGTAGGATCCCATTGGGTTGAAGAGTAATGCTCTTTTTCATGCCCAGGTAAGGAGTGTTGGTCTCACTGTGGATGTTCCTGGCTCTTTCCCTCCAGGGGTCGTCACACGCATCGTCGTCCTCATCATCATCCTGGGTCAGGCCCTCGTACTGGTAAGGATCTCCCTCATTCACCTCCCCCAGTCGTCCGAGGGACTGGGCCCTCTTCCTGGCCGAGGGGCTGCTCTTCCTCAAAGAGTTGGAGCTGGTCACAGACAGACGGCTCATATCGTTGATCATGGCTGCGATATAGTCCCCGTGACCGATCATGCTCCCACGCACAATGGTCTGAAAGAGAAGAAGCGTTTATCTTTATCACATTGTGCACGCCATGATCACATTATAGAAAGAGTCTGTGCTGAAAGGAATAATGAGGCTGACATAATCATTGCTCAGAGGCAAGTTAAATTTAGACTTGAGAATCTGTAAAGGACATCTTTGTCATTCTTCAAAGACGGCAACTTAAATCATCTCCCCAGTGGCTTTTGCTGACAATACAAATATATGAAGAAATGGTTTGAGAGTATCACGTCTTTACAACTGTTCCAATGCGGCAAGATTCGGATATAAAATGTTACAGCTTCTATAAACTTTAGTAGATTATTTTGCATAACCAGGAGGCATGCAACTAGAACGGCCTAGACTTGTTCTAACAGAAAATGATCCAAGTTAAGATCTTCTGCCAGAATTGTGTTACCGTTGCAGCTATAAGAGAGAGAGCATGGTGTCTCATTAGGAACTCTCAGGGTGGAGTCATGTTTAGTTCACAGTCAGTCAACAGCCTCTCCTGTTTCTCTTGTTTGGTGCCATTACTTCTGCATGGGGGGGGGGGGGAAGAGGTCAGGTGACATCTCACCTGAAGTAGCACCTCTCAAAGAGAGAGGAATGGCAGGTGATAATGGCCCTGGTGAGATTTTCTATTTCACGAGACAATTGTTTGAAATTTAAATATAACTTGTATCTGATATCACACATCATTCTCCCTTTTACCTGTCAAAATTGGGGGCACAGCATTTGAATATGGTGAGGTTCTTTGTGATGCTACTGAAAGCACAATGTTGACTTTATTTTCTATAGGGTCACAAACAGCATCGACATTAAGATCCATGAAGCATAGAATGCCTTAGATCTGCAGCCTTTATCATTCACTGGCTTTTCCTCTGCTGTACCTGCACTTTTTATCCCTTTCTGCTTGACATCTGTGGAAAGGCACCATGGACAGTTATTAATTGCCTGTGTGGTGTAATAAATCTTGCGGCCCTCGGAGTATTCAACATTGTAGTGTCGGTGTACACAGCAGGGTCATTAGCCCAGCCCCAGGACAGATAAGGATGCAAAAAGATGGGGAGGAGTGCCGGCCTTCCTACTGCGCTGTCATCAGAGGATTATGGCATTTTCTGAGACAGCAGGATCCCTCTGCGTCAATATGAGCAGCAGCGTATCTTTATGCAAAAGCCTCCCCGAGATTACAAAGCAAAACTTTCAGAATGACGACTCATCCTGAGAGCTGGCAGAAGTGCCTACAACTAATTAGTGATCAGTTCAAGTTAAGGTCAGAGGATCAATAAATGGATGGTTTGATGTACCTTCTTTGGCCTCAGCTCCACCTCTGTGATCCTGGAAGGGTCCACCATGGGCCTGGGCCTGCGCAGGTTTTCTATCAAGCTTTGCCATTGGGTCGGCAGGCCCACAAAGCAGCCCCGCTTGGCGTCGAATGAAGTGTGGACGCGGTGCTCAAAGTTCTTGGGCGCTGATATTTCAGGCCTCTTCTTTTTCTTCTTCCGAAACATCCTCAGGTCCAAGAGGGCGACAGCTTGCCTGCTTCAAAATGTTCCTGTAGAGAAAGATATTAAAATGCTTAATAAAAAATCACCAATTATTATGCTCAAGAAACTGTGGTCTTGACATTTGAATATAAGCAAATCTCTTCTGGCCCAGTGAATCAAACAATGTTGCCAATGCCAGACCACTGTCCTTTCCTATCTACTCTCCTACCAGTTGTATTAAAAATAAAATGTGACAACAGATGATCTTTCCACATGGGAGCAAATATACAAATGGCTCATCTAAAAAGCTGTTCCATGTCTGGGATGTTTATGCCCCATGAAGCCTTGCTGCCTGTCATGAGCTTGTGCCTCTGAGAACGGCTCCAAGGAGAGCAGATGCATTTGTAAGCACATGTGTAATGAAGGATATCTGGTCAATTAAGGCTTATTCATTCTGTGTGCCATTTAACTGATGAGCACGCGGCAAAGCTGGACAGCACCTGCAGGCTTTTAGTGCATTAGCAGGAAAAGTAGTACACATACAACAAACACATGCTTATGCACAAAACAACAGAAACACATAAACACAAATATAGTATGGCAGCCTATCCTTCATAAACCCTTATATCCCATCCTCATTAGTAGCCTGTTTGCATTTGCTTGCAGGGAGGGTAACCATTTAATCCTTGGATGGATGGTCTTGCGTTTGGCAAACGGCTAACTCAGGTTAACTGTGTGTTAAGCTTTATATTCCATTCAACCGTAGTGAAATAATTAAATACATTAAATACATCTCATTTCCTCAGCTGCACAGCTGCATGGAGAGATAATCAGTCAAATTAAAGTCTTGTGATCAGAATTAATGCTGTTTCATGAAGCTCACAGTATGGAAGCTGTTGGCTAGTCATACTAGCAGCATGTCTCTAGGGATAGCAGCGCCGGTTTGTTGGTCGGTATGTCGCTTTTTCTATGACAGGAGAGGAGACGACAAGTGATGTAATAAGCTGTATTCGATGACATGGAATAAAGCGTTGCTGTCATGCATATTTCATGCTAGTGGCCTGATACATCATGCACGACAAAGCACTTGAAACACAAGGAATGTTGGAGAACTGCACACATCTACTGCCTCTGCAAGGTCACCATTTGTGCAAATGTGTGAGCACAGTTTTGCTTTTGTGGCTAGAGATGGCGATTTGTCAGTGGGTTCACTTGGTTCCAGGATGAAGTACTTAATGCCATTTGTCAACAAAATACATTAAAGGATGCTTAAGGACACATCATAATGACATTTTTGATCCTTATGCTTGTCTTGTCGAGGTACCAGGGTGTTAAAGATTTAACTGTTTATGAGAACTGTTTTGACACCTTATTAATATCAAATGATATCTTCTATAACAGATGATGGGTAACATTCTTGCTTTTTATTGAAATATCTTCTCAAACACTGGATGGATTTTCACAACATTTGATATGGACATGTTGTGGTCCCCAACTATAATAGCTATAGTATAACTTTTATCCCGTATCACTGTCATAGTCCAGTCCTTTAAAAGCTTCGGCATCAAATAGCCTAGCGTAGCGGTTATGTTGTGTGTCCCATGTAAGGAGGCTTTAGTCCTCATTGCACAGCCGTGGCTTCAAATACATCCCTGCCATTTGCTGCATGTCGTCCCCCATTCTCCCCTCCCAACATTTCCTGTCTCTCTTCATCTGTCCTATCCAATAAAGGCACATGAACGTGCCATCATTATTATGCCGTAAACTGTAAGCATACTGATGAGACTTTTTCTTGTCATATTTTAGCAGGATGTAGAACTTATATCCTGTGATATACATGGCCAAATCAGAGGCCTACAAGCTGCCCCCAAACCACCAGGAGACATCTCCTATCATGAACTTTAAAACGGGGAGAGTTGAGTACATCAGTATTGCAGTCATTCGCAGCTGGACAGACGATCATGCTGTCACTGTCAGCCTCTCCTGTCTCCACCTCCGCCCTGAGAGCAGCACGCCTTTAATCAGCCTCTACTACACCTGCTATGAGCTGTATCGGGGACTTCTACAGTGCCATCATCTTGCTGCATCACAGGAGGGTAAAAGGAGGTCAGGTCGACTGATGACATTTGTTAAACTTGCCTAAATTTGGAAAGGCTGGGTAAGGATGGAGGCAAGGGGGACATGACACCCTCCATGGACAGTTCAATCACGCAGCTATTGTGCTAAGTGTTGCATAAGTGTATCACTCTGTGCTCTCCCTATGTACATAATGTGATGCTGGGAAGGTCTTTAATTCCATCTGACAGGGACATTATGGTGCAACGGCTTGCAGGACGCTGGGAGAGAGGAGTTTGGGACATGATTGCAGCCAGACCTCGATGTATTAGAGAGACAGGGACTCTCTACAGTTCTCTACCTCCATCAGACACAAAAAGGCTTTTAAGCACCGAGTTGGGCTACTTTTCGAACAACGCACGCCTGAGAAAACAAGCTGCAAAACAGAGGATTGTGATCTCTGTTTCCCCTCTTTTTCCCCTGCACAAGAGCCTGTCTGCTTAGATAACTGTTTGGCGTGCAGATGTTAGCATTGCCTGAACAAATATTTACACATAGCCTTCATGAATCCTTTTACAAGCAGATCAATCAATATTTACTCATGAGTCAAATGCAAACTGCTACAGTCCGTCACTGCCAGAAATAATGGGGTGATAGCAGCACAAATAGGATGGCTGCTTTGACCGGTACTTTATCGAGCTTCATCAGTTCAAAGAAACAGAAGAAGGGAACATATCAAGGCATTCATTGTTCATCCTCGGTCTGTTTCCCCCTGAAGACTCTGGAAACACAAACTCACCCCTGTGATACTAGAGGAAAGTAGAAACCCACACTTTGTTGATTCAAGCCTGGGCAAAATAAATTGAAAAATGATGCAATTATTGATTAACAAGCTTTAATCACATGCAACTGGCCTTATATTGACCCTTCTAACTCCGCCAAGCTTATGACTGTCTTGATAACAATATGCTATTGATTTCTATGCCAGTTGGTTTACGTATGCAGGGAGCTGAACTTGCACAGCATTGCACGCATAATCACGCTTTCTGGTCACATCCCTTTCAAACTGCAGGGACTTGACCCTATGCCTCAGT
This sequence comes from Labrus mixtus, assembly GCF_963584025.1. Lineage (NCBI taxonomy): Eukaryota > Metazoa > Chordata > Actinopteri > Labriformes > Labridae > Labrus > Labrus mixtus. Next base: position 11,190,150 of record NC_083629.1, read on the forward strand.
GGCTTGTCTCGAATCTATCAAAGTGCTGAGGCAAAACTAAGCCAGCTGCTGTCAGGGATATGAAGACCCAAAGAGGATGAGGTCACTCTGAAACTGTGCTAGATTAGGAATATCCATTTCCTACAACTGTGTGCAGTAGCAACATTTAAATGTTTCCAAATGCATGACCTGAAAAATGCAGATATTCTGTCAATGAGAATTTAAATCTCACTGAATAAAATATACATGAGCATAAAGCTGTTGTAGCAAGTCTACTCGTGAGTCTGACTTAACACACACCTTTAAAAATAGATGACAAGGCATGCAAATGATTTCAGCTATGCAAAAAGATTCTTATTTCCTCTGCAGGGTCCTAACTTAATCACAGCTTACATTCCTATTACAGGCAGAAATTAAGATCCAATCACAGCCTTGCCCAACTCATTGAATAAAGCTTCTGTGCCCTCTTGCAATGCAGAAATACAACCATGCAATCTATATGTCTCCGAATACATTTGAGAAGAGAGGTGAGGGTGTGCTTACATTCCTCTCATGTTCATACCCCAAGCAGGAGTCGTGGATGAGTGGGAGGGGATCTAGAGATAAGAGATATTGGATTTGCTCGATGTTAGCGCTCCCAGCTCTGTTGAATGATTTTTTTTTTTTCTATTTGCCCTGATTTCTGCTTCTATCTTTTTTTGTTGGCATGCTAGCAAGAATGTAGAGAGTTTGCAGGTGACTGTGCTCGCAGGATTAGTGGTGGTGTTCAGTTCTTTACTGATCTAATTTTAGGACACACAACATGCACCCCTCCTCTCCAGTACCAGAAGCATGTTTATTTTGTACAGGATTAATGTCAAATAGTGAGGTGAGGGTGGGAGACGATGGAGATGAGGTAATCCTCTTTTTGTGTTTGTCAATGGATATATATGCGTAATCCAGCTAACCTGAATTACAGGGAGCTACATCTATTTCAGAGTGGCATAGATACTATCAAGGTCTTAGCTGCTGCTTTTGGACTGTGCAGTGCAGTTTGGGGGGCCTTAAGATTGCTCTTCTAACAGCTTCATTATGATGACCGTTCTGCCCTTTGAGTGTAATGAGACTGCCGCTAAAGGGGGGAGAAGGGGGGTCTTGGTTGGGCATCTCTTTCATTTGTAAAACACACACACATGCATGTAAACACGCACACCATCCGAGGGCATCAAAAAAAAAAAGGTACACAAGTGCGGGACGTGTCTGGACAGTACAATAGCAGTGTTTATGATTGAAGTTGATGCCTGCTTTCTCTTTGAGGTCACCTCTGCAGATACGGAAGGATTGTCAATAGGAGACGACAACTGATGTAATAAGCTGCACTCAATGACATGGAATCACACGTTTCTGCAATGCATATTTCATGCTGGTGGTCTGATACATCATGCACGACAAAGCGCCCGGAAATAAAGGGAACACTGGAGAATGTGGGAATGACTGAGCACAGTTTTGTCTTTTTAGCCTCACAAGTGACTATGGATGTCATTTTAAGTGGGGCCAGATTGTTATATCCTACAACTACCAATTTGATTGCCCTGTTATTTTGTAAGACATTCGTGATCACAGCAGGGTAAAAAAAAAACAATGTCAATTCTTATATTCCATTTTGATCACAACGAGATTTGCATTGGTGATTTTAACATGCTTACATAAACCTAAAATGGATATCATAATAAGCATGAAACCTTCTGAGCATTTGCATGTTAGGTTTGTCATGAGGAGTATGTTACCATGCCAACATACTCATGCCTGTTTGGATGCTAATGCGGTAAACTAATACGGATAATACGTAGCATCAGCATGTTAGCTTTGTCATTATCTGTATGTCGCCATGGCAACATTATCAATTAGCTTATTAGCTTGTTTGCATGTTTAACATAAACAGTTGTTGTAATGCTTAACAGCAGCATGTTAGCATTGTCATATAAGTGTGGTGCCATGCATGCATTCTTAGGCTCGTTTGAATGCTTACATGCTAAACTGAAACGGTTGTCACAAAAAGTATAAAAACTGCTTAGCATCAGCATGTCAGGGACTCAATGTTGAGCTACCCAATGGCATGTCAAGTGAATGCTTTGGACTATTTTAAGTAAATAGTTTATGTCATGATAAGCTTCAAGAAATGTCAAATTATGAGGAAAAAATGGTCTGAGTAACATATTCATTGGAACAGCCAAATGCATCTGCATTTAAATTTCATTTGGTAGACATAAATACTAAGCAGGGCAATGACCCATATTCATGCAGTTCATTGTTAGTGACATATCTTGTGTTACAGAACTAAAGGTGATGCGTCATGTGCAAGCTGTCACTCAAACCTCTGTATGAAGTAGTGCAGGTGAGAAACAGCAAGAAGTCACAGAGCAAAACTTCCGAGTTAAGTAAACACATCAAAAGCTTGTCTGTTATTTTCCATGCACTGTATGAGTAATAAAATAAGCCTCGGGTCTGAGATGTAGAGTGAAATAAGATGTCCGCGCCCGACAACGTGGGCTGTCAGTTCTTCAAGGGCAGACGTTTGCACAGGAGTGCACATCAGTCTTGTGTTAATATTGACAGGATGAAACGAGAAATAAGAGGTCAAGACATGGGGGAGAACGAGTGGAGGAGGAAAGGAGAGTCTGGACACTTAGATATAGTGACAGAAAAAAAGAGATGGAGATGGACAAAAAGCGAGAGAACCAAAATGAAAATAAAAATGCAGAAATAGTTAGACATAGATTTAAAGTGTCAGTGCTCACAATATAAATATTTCATGCTTTTTTTTTGGCCTAATTCAGGGGCACAGTGTTGTTGAGAGCAGCCCTCTCTCCCTTCTGAAGATGTAACCTCTTTTCTCCCATCGTCTTGGGAAGCTTTGTTCGCAGTAAACAAGCCTCAGTAAAGGGGATCTAAGGACATCCACAGAGCGCATACATCATTCTGTCACCTGACATATTGGCACTGATTCTCACAGATGAGAAAATGGGAGATAAAATGTGTTTGTTATGCCCTGCAGCCAGGAGCGTGGACATAAATACACAGTAAAAGCTATAGTCTCTATGTGGTCCAAACACCTTAACATAATGAGATTGTAAAAGCAGCACTTCTAGTGTCCTGGGGCTTTTATGGGATGTTCTTCTGATGCTGACACATCACTAGAATAATACACTTCTAACTCAGGAAGTATGCCTTGTAAGAATATGTATACTAAGGGTTAGTGCAGGGAAATGCAGCACTGACCAACACTCTGTTTAATTAAAGATCCTCTTGGCTCTTACAAGTGCTTTGAACAATTTGATGCTCTGCTGATAGGAGCGTATGATCAGCCTGGACCAATGATACAAGCCCAACTCTTCTCTCTTGGGTCTAATTTATTGATGCGCCAGGCTTCAGAGCAAGCTTTACAGTACGTGCATGTGCTTATGAAAGCTTTGATTTATATTTTTTTTAGCCCAGGCCTCAGCATGTCTCTTCCAGGGACAAAGCACCAATCATTTTTAACCTCAGATTTCTATGTGGTATCATTCAGCACCAACTCGGCTGCCCTCCTCTGTCACCCAGCATGGGTGCTGTTCTAGCCCTGAGAGGGGAGTCATTTCATGCTGTCCCAATTTGGACTCAGAGGCTTTTTTTAATCCTAACTGCTTGACGTCTCATGGCCAGAGGGGATGCTAAGCTGATAATTTACGCTGTCCCTCCTTCAGATGACATGCACATGTAATGGTCAACATTCCTGACACAACAGGGCACATGAAAATGTTCTACACCTGCGTACATGTGCTTGTGAGGTGTTCTTATCACTTCCTGTCCTGTCAGTACACCAGTACACATCCTGTAGAGTCTGCGCTGCCAGTTTAGGTTGCATTATGAGCCTGGAAGAGCCTGGAAGCAAGATGAGTGAAATGAACCGGCCTCCAAAAAATAGACGACACCGGGAGTGTGTACATCATCCTCGCTGAATCAGATCTCCAACTGTGTGTGTGTTAAAGTGTGCGTTTAAGTGTGCGTCCAGGCACCAAAAAGACCTTCTCTGTCACCTCCTCTACCCTTTCCCTCCTACTCCTCCTCCTTGAATATCAATGAGCAACCTGAGACACAAACACACGGAAGTTAAAGGAGTATAGCGCCTCAGTTACATCATCAAATGCACCATTAAAAACAATGATGCACTAAAAAACACCAGGTGAAGTCACAACTCTTGAGGAAGTGTGTGACTGATCTGTCAATATGAATAGTGCAAACACTGGACTAAAAGTTATGCATGCACTTCTTGAAAATATCTTAGCCTTAACTTGATCTTCACTGGGGATTCAGCATCTAAAATAAGAGACAGTACCAACCTGTCATCAACAATACAAAAGCAGAATCCTTGCTTCTTAACGCTTAAAACATCGCCTCCTGCATTTATGTAAGCTCTCGTACAACCGGTTTCTACATTTAGCCTACAGATCAAAGTGAACATTAAGAAAATATGTCACATCATTCTCCAATCCTGTGACTATTCCCCAACAGCATTCACACACTCAAATGTCTATATACAGTAGCAGCTTGAATTCCTTTGCTTTTGTAGGACCAGGAAGATCACCTGAGAACACATACCTACACACACACACACACACACACACAACGGTAAAAACAGGAAGCGTCTGTCCACAGTGCCCAATGCAGGAACACTGACTGCATTTGAAAAGCAGGATCCTTGTCTTGGAGGACAACATTTAAGGGATTTCTGTGCTCGTCTCCCTCAGCAGAGGTTGAGAGGGAGAAGTGAAAGGGACTCGGGAATGGCATGTGAGGATTTTGAGAAGGAGGGGTGAGAGGAAGGCTTTTTGAGATGCAGTCCACTGAATAGTACATCCAGCAACCCTTTTTGTCTTCCTATTTTCTCTCCCACATCAGCACCTGGGCTGCACTGCATTCTCCTCACAGCCTCTCCATCTCCTTCTTCTTCTTCTTTATCTCGCTCCACCACGGCTGATGCCTATACCGACGGCAAACACATAGCCTGGTCTTTATCAATGACGTTAAGCCTCTTATCCTTTTTAGCCCCGCTTGCCAATCCTTTCCCCCCCCCACTCTCCTCGGTGTGGAGATAGGAAACAGGGCTCTGGAGGTATAAGTCATTGTTAGTAAAGGGAGGGGAGGGGAGAAAAAAAAAGCAGTCACCCCCCTTACCTTTGCCGTCTGGTGAAGAGGAGAGCCTCTCTCCTCCTGGATGGATAGGAAGCCACAGTGCGCACACACACTCACGCTCACATACACTATCACACAAAAAGCTCACTCACACTCACACATGCATGCACTCACACACGGACATTCACGCTCTCTCTCCCTCTGTCATGCACACAACGACGAGGAGGAAGAGGAGGAGGAGGAGGAGGAGGAGGAGGAGGAGGGCTGGTTTGTCAAGCGAGCGCACACTGCAGGCTGCCGCTTGCCTGGGAAAGCCTGATGCGATCCTCCCTCCAGGCAGACGCACACATTCCCATCTCAAAGGCTCTTTGTTGGGGCTGATTCATCCCCGGCTCAGTCGCTGAGTGCTGGTCGGCGTAACGCAGCCTGCTCCTGGGGACACAGGGTGACCGCACAAAGAGAGGGACAAAGCCATAAAGAGGAAAGCAGCATCCAGGAGGAGAGAGTATCACGGCCCCATACAGCTCCTTCCATCCCCCCTCTCTCCCTCTCCTTCTCCTGCTAGCTCTGTCTCTCTCTCTCTCTCACACACACACACACACACACACACACACACACACACACACACACACTCGCTCCCACCTCCCTTTCCTTCTCTCCCTCTCTCTCTTTATCACTTCTCTCCTTCTCCGCCTCCTCCCACTCCCTCATTGGGCTGCAAGAGAACTGATAGCCACATGTGTATCTTTAATTTATTTTCTTTGCTGGTTTATAGTGACTGTAAGGAGAAGGGAGGCTCCTCCACACCTCATCACCTGGGATGCCTTTCACCCAGCTCCCTGCCCTCCCTCTCCCCATCTGTCTCATTTGCACGTAATGTGGGTGACATAAGAAAACGAGGGCGCTGTGCTCACCCAGTGTGCTGCTGTTCAGTCAAATGCATTATCCATGGAATGACAGGGTCAGGGATGACAGATGGCAGGAGGGGTTGTTGTATTTGTTGTGTGTAAAAAAAAAAAAAAAAAAAAAGGTTAAACCCGTCTCTTTTTGAGACCAAAAAATCTTGGTGCATGCATGCAAAAGAAACTTTAATAATAAAAAATAAAATGTTCCCCTCTCTTTTCACCACAATCATTTCCTGAAGAATTCATACAGCAGCTAAGAACAGACACAAGGTAGGAAAATGTATTAGGGTCAAATCCTGCAGAAATGGCTTGCACAAGGAGCCAGATTGGGGGGGAATACATGTTATAGTTAAGATGAGACAAATGCAAAGACAACAAAGCAGGCTTCAATAATAATGTCCCTACATCAAATACATTCATGTAAAAAATAAAAAGACCCCACTGAACCAATCTGCATGTCAACGGCAGATTTAGCTGTTTGGGGTATAGCAGACACAACCCCTCCCTCTCTTCAACACTGTCAGCATTATTGTCACAGATTTATTGCATTTGGAGATATTTTACAGCTAGGCATGACGTACTTTCTAAATTCGCTTTTATTTTGAGACTGCAGCAATGAAACAGCCTTGAAATGGGTGTCTTTATGTGAGGAAAAAAAAATGGTGTCACAAAAACAGGTCCTTTTTGCTCTCATTATCAGCTTTGCTAAGATGAAAAGTGGAATTAATTAAAAAGTAACAAAACAAACATATATCTGGTGAGGATTTCTGAAATAGTTTTCTGTCCCCTAGTTTGAAATGCTGTTGTACTATTGCCTATAAAAGGGAAATTTGATTTGAAGACAAAGAAGAGGATGCTTCTTTATTTGTTAATCAGCAAGTAATTTCATTTGGGTTGCTTGATTTCTAATGTGAGTGTAAAGCTAAGCAATAAAAGAACAACACTGTTATCATTTGTATTACTTATATAATTGAGAATGTGAATTATTTATGATGTATTTACTTGAAGGCATTTTCTTTTGCATGTAACTATGTAGATGATGGCCAGTGGTGACAAAGACTTCTTTCACCGGAGATTAAAAGGGTTTATTCATATGTATTTGTCAGCTTCACTTGACTTATACTGACCGCACTAAAGAGGGCTTACTGTGACTGAGAAGTAGGGTTACATTAAAATGAAAGCCCAAGTGATATACCGCCTGAATTGTTTGCATTTCAATCCATTCTATTGTTTAGGGTAAATCTGTAAGGATTAAACAAGGGGTTATCTGGGTTCATCCCATACAGCTTAAGTTAATTTCATTTCTTGTCAAAAGCCGTTGACATTTACTGGTGACCTATAGATCCACTTTAATTCGGATAGTGAGGTAACCACAGTAGGAATAAAGACAAAGCTCACATAATTCTCCTGTACATGAGACAAATTCAGAAGATTTAAAAGAAAATCCAGACAAGTTAATTGTAATAAGCTAAAAAGGTGAATAAGTCACCACCAAGTCAAAGCAATCATATTAGTAATATAAGAGTAATGATAGTGAAAATATTAAACTTTTGAATCAAAATGAGATTGTAAGTCAGAATTGAAATAAATTGGATTTATCAAAATTGACATACTGGGGTTAACATTTTGACATTCCCGTCAAAATTATAAGATAGCAAATCAAAAACAAGACAAACTATTTAGTATTATAGATAATAGTCAATAAACTTTGACTAAGGCTTTATTATAATGTTAAATATGTTACAATTAACTGGTCCAATTTTTGATCCTCCATAGCATAGTTGTTTTCCTAGAAGTTATCATTTATGAAGTCATTATTATAAGATAGGTCAAATTTATGAAATAGTGCATATTGATTCATGAGTTTTCTCATAAAGCCAAGAAATGTCATGAAGGAGGTCAAGACATTTGGATTGTAAGTGAAAAGTGTGAGTTAGAAAGATCCTCTTTTGAGCAAGTAAATTCAGTGTCATCTTATGTTTTGCTTTGTTCCTGGAGGAAACAAGCTTACATACCAGTTACTCTCCTAAAACCCATTGTAGGGATTTGCAGCTGCACCTCTGGAGGCTCTCTGTAGTTCACCTTATTGCAAAATGACTTCTAAGTCAGGTAGTCAAGATACTTTGGCAGGAAACTTTTTTGTGAACTGGTGCATGTAAATACAAACAGGTTAAGAGCTCATACTCTGAAAACAAGGATCGCTCAGACCCTGAGTGTTTTTGTCTTTCAAAGTAAGCGTGCTGGACAAAAGCTCTTCTCTGAGGGCCTGTCTAAAGCAGAAAGTAAAAGTAGCCTGCGTGTACATCTATCTGCTGCAGGAAGAGAGTGCTATGGATTTTCTGTCTGAGGTGAAATCATACTTGCTGGCTGCTCGCTTCAACGGGATGAGCTTTTAATAAGTCTGGCCAAAAAAAAGCTAACTATAGAGGACGCATTATGTTGTGGCTATAATAGGAGCGCATCATATATTTGCTGATCCTTTATCATTGAATTTTACTACCCTCAGTGCTAAGCCAATGTTTAAAGCAGTTTTGGAACCAACCAGTTGTGATGATCTTTGCTGGCAGTGTCGTATTTCCAGAATGGGATTAAACTCTGTTGATCCAGAGCTCTGTGTGCATGTGGAGCAGCAACACTCTGTGCCATGGTGCATCAGGAAAGTGACTGACCTCCTGGGGATAACCGAATCCTGTTCTGCCCACAACTGCAAAGGCTGGATTTCACTTGCTAATGAGACATCCACCTATCTTCAAACCATTCATCAAAGTCTGCCCTGCGAGCTGTCTGTGTGTGAAGTACATCCCATCATCACAGCAGATAAGGTTTACTCCCACTGCTTTAGTCAGTGGGCTTCTGGGTAATCTCCCCCGGACATTGATTAACATTTGGTCAACTGAATTTGCTCATATCAAACCAGTGCCTGTTACTTGTTGGGATGCTGAAAAAAAGGAAAAGGATACCGTGCAGTGAGGAAGATAAATTAAATCACTTATTAGAATCAGTAATAATGACAATGAATTGAGGACTATTTAAATCAAATCTTTGCTGTTTTTAGTTGTGTGTAACTGTGTTGACTCCTGTACAAAAGGATTAAAGATTAGCACTTAATGTGACCAATGAGATCTTCAAGTAGTGCAACACTTGCCCTCACATGCCCCCTGCTGACAGTGTATTAATATAATCTACCCCAGCGTATTTACAAAACAACCAAAATTAAATATATCCACTAGACATCAGCAAGACATTTAAACACGTTTATTGAACATCAATGAAAAATGGCCTTGAAGTGACATTTCTCTCAGAATGGGACATTTAAAAAAAAAAAACAGATGAAATCCACTCACTTAAACCCTCACTCAGATGTTCAAAAAAACAAAACACGTACAAAACAAATCAGCCAACTATATAAAAATTCTGAAGAACAATGTAATTAAGAAGGGTACTATAACAGGATGAGACAAAGTCACCTGTGGTTTCTATTATGGTCACATATTTCTGACAAGATTGGGTTTCAGCGATAACGTTACAGCCTCCGTCACCTGTCCAGAAGTTCTTCAGGTGCAGTAGAACGTTTTCTCTGTTTCTATATGTTGTGTTTACTGATTGTCCATTGGACTCTTTTACTTCTTAGTGACCTTCTTATGTTGTTTGCTGATTGCTGGCTGTATGTATTTATTTTACTGCTGACTGCAAAGTGTCCTCTCACAGGGATAATAAAGACAACTTTGAACCTTGAAAAATGGAGGACTGGATTTAGAGCCAGCAGAGTCTCTGCATCAGAGACTTGAAGTGTATAGTACAGTGAGTTGACTTCTTATATGCGTGCAGTACTAGTAGTTTAAATGGTTTGAGTTCGAAAGTCTTAGTTGAAAATGTGTAGATCTTAAATCCTTGCTATCGTCTTTTTGTGGTGATTTATACTATGTCCAGGTGCTCCACACGTTGTGTTTCAGTGAATCCATCAGACTAAAATAATGTGAGTTCAATGGGTCTCTAAAAAACATTTACCCGTTTTGTTTTTTTTGACCATTCTGAGAACTCAATTTTCCATGAAAAGAATATAAACAGGAGTAAAACAAACAACACAAAGCAGTAATTACATGATACTTACTAGTAAAGTCTCTACTAAATGAAAGTCAAAGTCCATGGCAAAGAAATGGCGAGCTGCCTTGATAGAGTTCATATGATCAGCTAGCACAAGCTTAATCCTTTTCATCTCTGCCCTCCTGTTGCATCTTCTTGAAGTAGCGTTCAGCACGCAGTTCCTCAAAGCAGAACTCAGTGGCGCCACTGAGCAGCAGCTCTTTACAGTACATGCTCTGCTCCTGTGGTTTTCCCGATTCCGCTTCCTTCTGTTGCTGATGGTGCTCCTGTAGTCTCTTCAGAGGCGTTTCCTCTCTGCAGGGCTTACGAGACGATAATACTGTGTTCACTGCCGGGTTGATCTTACATGGAGTCCTTAGTGTGACAAGGAAGATGCCAAAGCAATCAATTAGATGATACATAGTCTGAGAAGCATAAACCCTGAAATGAATCATAAACAGGGCTTCATCTTTGTTCAGTTCATTAAATAACTAGTTGTGTGAAATGGCAACAGACCACAGTGCAAAATGGATGTTTCTATCTATGTGTGCGTAGTATTTACAAATACAATTGTTTTCTGCTTCTCTGCTTGCTTTAATCCATTTTGTTTGAATCCTACCCGGTGGCTACAGAGACAGGCATTAAGATAACTACATAGTAATAGTTCATCTTCCCACTGATGGTCTGGTTTGCTTTTCTATCTCCTATAATGGCATCAGTAGTTTACTGATTCTGTTTCATGTCTGCCCTGTGATTGACAGGCGACCAGTCCAGAGTGTACATCGCCTCTTACTCAAAAACAGCAGAGCGCCAGCTCCCACGACCCAGAATGGGACAAGCGGTACAGATAATGGATGTTTCATAATCAGTTCTTTACTTCTCATGGTAAATACAATAATATGTAACAGACAAAAGCAGCAGATCATCCCAATGGAGGGGTTGTTACACATATGTTTCAGTGAGTCATCAATATCAGAAAAATGTTTCCCTTTATCGTCAGCAAAGTTAAATGTGTTATGTTAGTGATCTGCAATAAAAGCAATGGATCAAAGCTGCACAGAACAGTTAGATTATTGAGGTCACTCACATGGTTGGAGGCTGGTCTGACTCCTCAACAAATGGTTGGAAGGTTGGTTTAGGAGGTGGTGGAGCCATAACAGTGCGTCCAAATTTGGACTTCTGCGGCATCTGTGGCACATGCACATGAAGTTGACATCACTTGGTGACACTCAAGGCATTCAAATCGATGGAAACAAAACACCTGCTGGACTCATACCTTCACATCACACCATCTCTCTGTCCTCTGCTCGTTCTCCTTCGCCCTGGAAGAGGGAGGAGCCATCCATGGCTCCAACTTTGGTTCTGAAGGGCCAGCACTTTGAGCCTTGTTTTCATCAAAGACCACCAACCGACTGTTTGAAGCGTTACCGGAGACCGGGCCGCCTTGTGACTGCAGGCCTCCAGAAATGTCTGTTTAAAAAATAAATAAAACACCACATTAATCAATTAATAATTTAAAATGATGTCAACACTGTTCAAATGTGCTGAAGTAATAGTCACAACAGATTAGATTTGTTTATTCAAGTGCTTACTTCTGATTGCAGAACCCGCTCTGTTGATGGGTGCGATGGCCTTTTTCTTCCCTCTGTGTTTGAGGTCAACAAGAGAAACTCTCTCAGGTTGTCTAGACTCATCATCACTATCATCTTCATCCAGGTTCATCATCACCTGTCGGGACACACGTGCCTGCAAAGCCCTGCGAATAAGGTCACAATAATTATTGAACAGGCATATATTTTGCATTTTAAACATTAAGTCAAACTTAACAGGATGAATCTGTACTTGTGAAACTGCAGGAGCTTCTCATGCGGCTCAGCACACTTCTTGAATCCCTCCTGGAAGACCAAGTCTGCTTTTCGGTAGTTCCCCTGATTCTCATATTCCTCAGACCAAGCAATGTAGAGGGATGCCTGTGTGACTCCTATCTCCTGTGCTTGCATGTACCTGTAAATGTCCAGGGGCTCAGTGCTGTTCTCTGCCTGATGACGCACCAGACAACAGATGGCAAAAGTTATTACTGCTGCATTAGTTTGTCTGTCAGAAAAATACAGTCAGTGGATTTAATATTACACGTACAAATTTAATCCAGAGGTCAACATAACGTGGGTCGTTGTGGTATTTCTTTTCCTCTGTGAATCTGGTAACACCTCGTTCCAGCAGTGTGGCGAGGCTGCTTTCCTTTCCTCCCTGAGGGAAGGTCTGCTCAGTCCACTTAATGTAACTGTAAAAGACAACACCATGTGAGGATTTAAAATGAAACCGCTTCAATTTCAGAGCATCACTGAAAATTCACTTGTTAACATATTTTACCTACCGATCCCAAACATCAAGTGGATCATCTCCTTCATACATTCGAAGCTCAGACTCAAAGGCCCTTAAGAAACAAAAGCCCACAATTCTCAATCATCATGTGAAAATGTTGCAACATGAATTCCAAAACATGCTTGAAAGAGCACCCATACTGTCTCTGTTGGTAGATGGCAGAGTTGAGCCCATCCTGGTGTTGACTGAGGGCTTGATGTAAGGCTGATATGGCTCTGCCCCGCCGCAGTGGCTGAATGTTTTCTTTGCTCAGCTCCCACTCCACATCTCCTCCTTCTGCCATTGTTGTAATTAAAACTATGTAGTACCTAGAAGAAGAAAAAACAGAAAGATGTGTTATTTGTTTTTTTTATTATTATTAAATATTACCTGCTTTTTTTCTAGACGTAAGATCTATTCATGTAGTTCAGGGGTGGGTAACTGGCGGCCCCCATCAACCCTCAACGTGGCCCTCAGGTTAATTTTTTACACATCAATTAATTGGAAACATGAAGAAATCTGCCATGAAATCACGACAACCAGAAATATGTCCATAATAATATTTGATCACTGGTATATGTTGAGTTAAATTAGAGACAGGTTTGTGGCTTTCTGGCAATTTCATAAAATGTACAGTATACTGTTTACCTTTGGATTATGGATTGTGGGTCAGATATAGATTTATTATATTGCACAGTAGTAGTAGATATATATTTATTATACTGTACAGTAGTAGTAGATATATATTTATAATATTATACTGTAGTAGTAGATATAGCTTTATTACATTGTACAGTAGTAGTAGATATATTTATATAAACACTGTTTATCAAAGTAGATACCACAAATAGACTTTTTCTTATAAATAGCTGTAGATATACATATTTTCCCGTACTTTATAAATACATATATGGATTAATATAAACATGAACCTGATTAAGACAGCAACAAATGACTCTTACCTAATGAACTTATATATGTTTGTTATCAGGGAAAGGCGTGGTGGACATACCTCACTACATAGCTAATATTAGCATTAGCTTCACAGTTCCGTTGTTCGCATTTTATTAAAATCGCAGAAATATATAAATACACCACAGATGAGCTACAACTGTATATACAACTATACAGCTAAACTCCGTTGTTTTTCATACCGCTTAAAAACTCTCCGTTTGTCTTGTTTTCAGCTTGTTACAGCACAAAACGTCGTCGCCTTGTTGAAGCAGAAATCCTGTTCGGCGGTCGGTTGTGTGTTTTGAACAGCGGCCGCGAGACGATATGGAGAAAGCTGATTGGACGAAAACCAAACACCGGAAATTGTAGGAGGGCGTCACAGCGTGTTTTCCGGATTGCTTCCTGTACTGATTAAAGAAACGTTAAAAGGTTGAAAGAGTAAGGAAACAGAAAGATTATTGGTCAAATCTCCCTTTTTTAATACACGTAGGGCATTATCAGTCATTACAAGATCGCCTGTCTCATGACTCTCTACACGTGTCAGGATGGACAACCGTTGTTATTGTTGCACTGCAAAGTTTAGTCTCTTCAAGAAGGAGGTAAGCTGGTTTATTTACTGACATGGCTGTACACACTGAACGTTTTGAATATAACAAACAGTGTAATTTACGATCACAGCTCGGCTGTAAGAACTGCGGCCGCGCATTCTGCTCCAGCTGTTTGACTTTCAGTGCTGTGGTGCCTCGATGTGGAAACACCCAGCAGAAGGTCTGCAAGCAGTGCCATGCTAATCTGACAAGGTAAAGGTCGAACCCTGCAACACAATTTCAATGCAATTAAAAATGACAATGTTAAGTCATTTGAGCTAATCTTGATGTCTTTAATATTAGCGGAGGATCTACTAACAGTACTGGCAAATGGTCTCCTCCTGAGAATTATAAAAAGTGAGTATATGCTTAAATGAAAAAAAAATATATATATACACTTTGTCAGCTCTGCAGCTTCACGATAGTTAATGATAACATTGTTCCAGACGGGTGGCTGCACTTGAAGCCAAACAGCAGGGACAGTCGTCAAAGCCTCTTGCACATGGAAGCAACAGAAACAACAAAGAAAGCATTGTACCCACCAGAGGCCTGAGCAGAGAAGACCAGGCTATTGCTGAAAGACTTCAGAAGCTGAAAGAAGACACTAAGCCAAGTAACAGAATTTATTTATATTTAACGCTCACCTTTTTTGATTTAATCTGACAGCTACAATAATCCAATATCTACATTTAGCTATTTTAAGCTTTTTTTTTTTTAACTCTTGCAGAGTCTATCCCCACTGAGAAAGAGCTTGAGTCTCGCCTTGCTGCTCTGAAAGCTCCCAGCCAGCCAGTGCCTTCTTTGGGGGAGATGGAGGACCGTCTGGCTGCTCTACAGGGTCAACCTGCACCATCTCAAGCCCCTCCACCTGTAAGTGAAGTGTCCCGCTAATTCCATGTAACGTATTGGGTTTGTCTCTTGCCATGATTGCTTACCGCTACGCGTCTTTGTTTATCAAACAGGTGCACAAGCCTCCAGATAACAGGACACAAACTGAGCAAGCCAATGATCTCTTAAATCAGATGTCTGCGGAAGTTGCCATTGACAACCAGCAATCAAATCCTGAATGCAGTAAGATGGTTACACATTATTACATTGATTTTCCCTCATTAAATGAATAATTAATACACATACATGAAGTCATAACACACTCGTAGTCAGTCATATCATTTGTTAAGACACCAGCATTTACATTTGTTCAGTATTTAATGCACTCAAACCTATAAATTGGTTTCCAGACGTAGATGGCCGTATGAATGATCTCAACAAGGGCGAGGACGGAACAGTGACAGAGAATTTAGAGGAGAACGAAGAGGCGGTCAAGCAGCTCGAGGCAGAGAAGTCCCGTCTGCTGGAGGAGGCCATGGCGGAACTGAGGAACGAGCGCCACACCCAGGATCAGATCCTTGACATGGCCAAGAGGCTGGCGCATCTGAAGGGGCAGGACCCGGACAAAGGTACGGACACACACGGACTGGTGGTGCGCTCATTTCTTCGCCGTATCTGTTAGCCTTGACTTCACATCAGATTGTCTGTTCTGTCACGGTTGCATGTATCATGTCATGTGTAGTTACTATGGAGGACTTTCAGCATCCTGACAGTGAGGAGGAGACTGAGGAAGAAGCTGTGAGGAGAGTTTTAAAACAGGTGTGTGGCTTATCAAAATAACACCTATACTGTAATGTAGATTATAATACATCTCGCATGATCAAATTGTTACTGATTAGTTCATATTATTTTTTAAAGATAATTGTGAAGTGACCAGGACCTGTTCAGGAGGCCACAAGGGGCTGCTATTATGCCATTAATAATTTGTCATATGAATAGAACCTGAATAACCTCTGTTTCCAAATGTTGTTCCAGCTTTCTGAAGAAGCTGCATTGGATGAGGCCAGTGGCTACAACATACCTTTAGAACAAAGTGGACCGAAGAACACAGAGAAGAAGAAAACCTCAAAGAAATCGGTATAGAAAAACAGCCTCAATACAAAAACATGATTTTTTTATTTTTTTGGATTCTTTACACAATTTGAGTGAATGACATTTGATGCCGTGTTGGTGTGATGTGTTAAAAGATCCACGCTCAAGCCACCAAGAGTCGGACTTCCTCAGCTGCTGTTGCACATCAGCCTTCAGACAGTGACGAAGAAGAAGAGCTTCCCTGGTGCTGCATCTGTAACCAAGATGCCACCCTTCGCTGTCACACCTGTGATGGAGATCTGTACTGCAACCGCTGCTTCAGGTGCGGTAACATGTTTGAATTATGGGAAAAGATGCTTTAATATTGTTTTCCTTAGGAGGGCTTTTATTGGTAATATTTGCTCGACCGCCAAAGAAAGATGGCTGTGATTTGGAATGCATACCATGACCCAGATATAATGTAGGCGTGCAGCTACCATACTGTTAAGCAGCATGAATATAAAGTATTTAGAGTGATGAATTATCAATCCATTCTCCATTACCCCTCCCCCCCCAGGGAAGGCCATGATAAATATGACAGGATGGAGCATCGCACCACAAACTACACTGCACCAAAGAAGAAGAGGAAGACATGATAGTGAGTGTGTGCTGAAGAAGTTTGCCTTACAAGACACCAGTCCATTTGACCTGTTAGATTTGTGCTTTAGACTTTAGAGACCTATCATAAGTGGTACAAAAAAAAAGACTCGGTAGATTTAAATACTACCTATCATCATCATCATCAGAAGCAAGCAAGATCCCTTCATTTTGACACCCGCTTGCCTCATTCAATCAGTCTCGGTGGTTAAAACATGCATTTTGGAGACCGCACAAAGAGAAGCATCTACTTACTAACAGATAAAGCAACAGTGGGTTATATTTATGGCACAGAAAAGCTTAGAAGTAGTCATAACTTCATTAAAAAGGTAATTAATACTTACAATGTGAAAAATATAGCTATGATTTCTGTCTGTAATGTGTAAGATTTAAAGTCTTTCAGAGGCTGCTAGACAGTGTTGATATTCAGTACACTGCATACTTAAGTTAAGAAGTTTTTTTTATGTCACTTGTCCTACTTAGCAGAGGCAACAAAGGCTCATCACAGACGCACATTGCATTTGTCACCATTTGAATTAAAAGAAAAGAAAATCTTGACTACGCATACTGCAAGCAGACGCATCATGTCCTCATCTGGGATGTTGTTCGATCCCAGACTGCTGTCAGCTCTGAAGGAGTACAGAGGAGTCTGTATAAAAGGATTACTGAGGGCTTTGTTTTCTTTTGGCAGTCACTGCAGTCACTCTTGTAATCTATGTTTGGCTGTGAGTCTGACATGAGTATTGCCTTTCTTGTCCCTGTGTGTAATGTCATTATAAAGGATGCAGAAGTGTTAGGTGCTGTGTCACGTCTCTGAGGGAACGCTGCTTTGCTTTTTAAGTTATATTTTTAACACCGAAGCCTTTTTTTTCTTCTTTTTTTCTTACCACCTCTGCGTGGGCGACAGTCGTGGCTGGAGATGTTCGGTTTTAGAGTCCTCAGTCCTTCCTTACCAAGAATGCCTGGAAAGATTATTTTCAACTTTGCCACAGACTTCCACTCTGACCTAAAGAGGATCTGACTTGATTAAAAGTTGATTTGAAATAATTTTACCAAAACCAATAGTAGTACATTTTTTAAATAATGAAGTGAAAGGTTATAGAAAGGTTCCAAGCTGAACTTCACAGTGGCATCAAATTGTCCTGGAATAACCCTTTTTCTCTCCTTCATTCCTGTCCAAATTGTGTGCTAGTAGTGATGTCTCTAAATCACCTAATTTGCCACAAACATCCTTTTGGACTTATGGACATTCCCACTGATGATATATCGTATCAAAGCCCTAAGGGGATTTGATTGCATTTTTTAAATGTTTTTATTTTTTTCATCTGACTGAACAAAGCCATCATCAATCTATGAGTAGTGTAGCATCTCCCCTCACGCTGCCCCCTCATATCGGTTTGTTCTTCTGTCTTGAGAATGGTCTACTAATGATCACATGCTCTGCAGAGAAACGGAGTGACCTTCTATGGCGTTATGTCACCTCTGTGAATGATTGTGGTACGACCCTTCCTGTTAAAAGTAGACACATATTTATGCCATTGCTTTGTTTATAGGATTGCGTATTGTTTTTAAAGTATTTTCACTACACAAATGTATCTCCCATCCAGGCCTGTTACATTCTCATTCTGTGCGATATACTGTTGGATATAAACTGTGACTTGGCTGGCTGGCTGAGACATACAAAGAGGCAGTAATTATTTTCTTTTTTTTTTATCACTGATATCACTTGAAAAAAACATCCCATGCAGTATTGACGGCCTCTCTGTCAGAAAAGCAAGATCATAAGTGGGGGCAAAACCAGTAAATGACTATAATGGATCCTGTAGCCAAAAGACCCTCTGTGTATGACAGAGAGAAGGCCGGAGTGCTGTTTCATCAGTGTGCATTACTGTCAAGCTCAAGGAGAGGAAACCATAATTACACTCTCCTTTGGGGGCTTTGCTCCATTAAGGTTTGCATGGAGGCTGTTACTGTGTTTGCCTTTTTCTGGCCATGTCAGACACGCACCACAGACAGGAAATGGATGAGGAGGGTAATGGATGCATACTTAATGGACTCTTCCTGCTGCTGATTTCTCTGTGTTTACTCCTAGAGCTGACATGTCAACATCTCCTTTGTTTCCATCAGTCTGCTGGAAAATGTACGCCCGAAAAAACAAAAGCCAGTGTTCTGTAAAAGATCTGCTGAGAGCCATACTACTGTAAAGTCTTCAAGTTATCTCTGAACAGTAGGACATGCATTATTATTCTTTAAAGGCTTTCAAGGCAATGAGTGTTTTAAAGTAGTTATAAAGGGAGAATGTGGATCACTTAATTGGTACTGTAAATTGATTAGCATAATGGACATGTCAATATTTATTTGTATCTGTTGAGTGAATAATAACTGATGACACAGCACTATTGGATAACCACTAAGTTGGAAATCAGATGTGTCTTTTTTCCATAAAGCATCAACAGCCTTGTCTTGAAAATGTCCCATTTTATTTTCAACATACAACACTGTTATCAGGACAAAAAAAAAAAGTCTTATGTACATAAATAGACAACTGAAAATGTACAGTTATCCACACACAAAAAACAACAACAACGTCCATCAGTACAGCTTTATATCAACATGTGCATTATTGGATTGTTTATGGGAGAAAACAAATGTAATTGTAGTCCATAAATTAAAGTGAAATAATAAAAATAAATCCATTCAAAACTTGTCTGCTCTGGTGTTAGGCTTATGCGGACCTGGGAATGGGTGAGGGAGGAGGGAGGAGGGGGGAGGGGGGAGGGGGAAGAATCCCGTAGACATGCTCAACATTGTCTCAATTCTTTTTTTTGACCTATGATTATTTCTTCAAGGGACCTGACATTTTGCGTAGACCCTTTATCCTGTAGAGCAGTCCGTTGATAAAGTCCTACGGGAAAAGATGGAAGAAAATAGATTTTTAGCTTTTCAAGACACAAGAGTGATATTTTGATATGCTTTGGTGTGGTTTACATGTATGTAGATTTAGTCTCACCTCTTTTGGCTTCCCGCATTCCAGCAACAACTCCTAACAGAAAAACAAACACAGTCAGCTTACAGACAACATTAGACATTAGGCGTTTTAACTGCAACTATTACAACACTAGATTCCAGCAAGGGTCAAGTACTTGTTAAGCTGTAAACCCACATTGCAAATAGTTAGATATGTAACCAGACGTCGAGCTGGAAAAACTTGTGAAAAGGGTCAAATTCCTGGAGATCTGGAAAGCAGGCTGACCTTTGGTTTTTCAAAACAATACCTTACCAAATGAGAGATGGAATCAAATGAAAAGCTGTAAATGTTTGCTTTTTTTTTTGTCTGCTCACCTGCAGCCGGGTTCTCTGACCCTCATCTGTCAGCTCCAAGAGCTCGTCTATGTCGATCTCTAACTCGGGAATCTCCTCCTCCTGGAAATCAGAGAGATACAAAAGTCAAAGATGGTTTTCCTCCATCACTGTATTGCCTACATTCGTATTTCTGCATGCTCTAAAAAGCGAGTGCAAACATTGAACATTGCGGGCTTCGTGCCATCCTGTAGTGTGAGTGTCCACACCACTGAGCAGAGTCATTCATAAGAATCAGAAAGAGTGGAAGATGTGTGCCTGGATGTGACGCAACAGGGTAATTGTATATGGGCTTTTGACTCATCAAGTAAAAGAGGTTCGCTTCTTCTGGTCAACCACGAGTTAAACACGTTCGCTGTATGTTTGAATAAAGAATAAACGCTGTTTTTGCATTTTTGTAATTTCTCACAGTAATGATATGATTGTGATCTGCTGTACATATAAGCAAATTTCAGGAGCACTGAGGCATGAAGCCAGAGAGGCACAATGAGGCCATACTTGCCACATGCCACCATCGGATTTCATGGATGATTTACCCGGCTTGAATTTAGTTCAGGCTTAAGAGATTGTTTCCGGTTGACACGTTTTCTGAAGACTGTACTCATCTCAGATATGTTGCCCTGTACTATATGGGTCTGAAAGTTAAAGTCAAACTAGCTAGCCTGAGAAGCTATGCCTTAGAGGATTTATAATTTAAAACACCCTGAAAAGTAAGCATTAAGTAAAGTAAAGAGTGTTTAAAAAAAAGCACAGACTTCCTTTTGGAAAGGGCCAAGGCAAAGTAATTAATCCATATAACAAGCTTTTATCTGGCCTTTATTTTCTGAGGAAATGAACTGTTCACACTGGAGGAATCCTGAACACTCAGATATCTAGCGTCAGCAGGTGAACACTCCTATTTGACAAGTGGCGCCTCTTTTTGACGAGAATATTTTCCGGTTGGGGAGTTTTCACGGCCGCTGAGGATGAGGGCTCGCACAGCTTTCTGGATGAGGAGAAAGCCAATCAATGTGGAAGTGCTGAGAAGTGGAATAGATGGACCCACCTTCAGAGTCCCCTGTGCCCGCTCTAATTGATACTTTCTGCCAGTTTGGGCCCCGTGTGATTCTGCTGATGTCTGCAGGACACACGCAGGGCTGAGACCACGATGTACTGTACTGTTTCTGTGCTGTGTGTTTGACTTACTAGCTCTACTGTGTGAGGCTGCAGTCGTTGTGTCTAAAAAGTTAGACCTTAAAATTCAATGGTGTTGTTAAAATAACGCAGATTTCTCTTAAATGTTGCATTATTTCATTGGTTGCTGTCATTGTGCAGTAGTAAAAGTCTAAAAATCTACATTCTGAGAGTAGTACAGGGTAATGTGATGCTAGAGCAGCCACCTAATCAATGTGATTAGTATATATATACTGTATATAGTCTATATCTATATATATATGGGAGATTTTTTTGTTTCTGCTGACCAATAAGGTTGATTATTTTAAACCTGTATCTAGGAAATAAGATAAGATAATCCTTTATTTATCCCACAATGGGGAAATTTACAATAACCAAATAAGCTATAATATAGTGCTATAAATAATGTTTTATTGTTGATTTTAGGAGTATTAACAGGGATAATTACCCTTTAGTAGTTGCATCTAAATTTAAAAGGCTTTCAATAGTAACACATGAATGTAAAAGCCAAACTATCGAGGTATATTAATGATGAATATAAATGGAGTTATGCTGTCTGCTTGTGACTGCAGGACCACGTGATTACTGAATGTCAATGAGAGGAGAATACTTGGAAAAACACAATGACCCTTGCAGTAACTGTTCAGTATTTAAAATTATACGCAGCTGTATTTTCCAGCTTGCTGAAAGTTACCTTCATTGTCAGAGCAGAAGAGCATTTTAATGAGGCCTCCAGGCTGCAAAGTCTCAGCAGCACTTTTTGAAGTTAAAAGCAACAGACTGAAGCTAAAATGAATGTTGGCACTAATCACTGGAATTCATGAATACCAAAGTGGTTCTCAGAGGATTGCAGTTTAAGACAGGGGATACAGATGCATCCTAAATAAGCAGTTGGATTTTTTTTTGTCCAAGATAAGATGACCCCACTAGAATTTTAAATTCAAAATGGTCTGCATGGGTTGACCTGGTTTTTCCTGCCAGGCAAAAAAATCGCACTACAGCCCAATCACTAGGCACACAGTGTTTCTAATACAATACTCTGAAGTACGTGCTGAAATTGAGTTTTGATGTTCACAGTCTCCTTGTGGTAGGGTTGCTTTGCATGGAGGTCAGCAAAGTCACGGTCCATCCTAAATGACATCAATCGAACCAAATTTTATTTTAAAGCTACAGTCACTCACCATTACTTATTAAAGCAACATCAAGACACACTTTATTGTTTGTTGCCTGTTTACAAACGTAAACCCCCACTTCTTAAAATGCTATGAGCCTTTTTCTGTAATGATAACATTGAACTGAATTGTCAGGCCAGTAATGTTGAACTGTTTATAACCATGCCAGGACCTTTAACAGACTTTATTGCAGTCAGCTCCAAAAGCTGATTGGAGCCAGGTAGAAGATGTTAGGCGCCTAGTCTAGTCAAATGGCTAGAGTAAACACTCCTGGTCTAATTTGCACATAAGATAAGATAATACTTTATTGATGCCCAAGGGGGAAATTTGGGCATTGTCGCAGCAATACAGAGAAGTAGGTGATACAAAAATGAAAACAAAATAGGTAAGATAAATACAAATAAAAAAAAAATAGGAGGTTTATACAGAAGTATATAAAGAAATAGTGACAGTGTTTCCCCTGGGTTTACAGCGTTGGGGGGGGGGGTGAGGACAAGCTGACATGCCAACACGACAACACAAACACTTGATGTGTTACTTTTAATGACAGCTGTCCCTTTCTATCGGAAAGGTATCCTTAAATGACTTCTTTCCCTGATTTCAGACTCTATCCACTATCATATCCCTACATTAAAGGCCCAAAAAGCCCAAAAATAAATCTTAAAAAAATAAAATAAAATAAAATATATATATTTTTTTTTTTTTACTTGTACTCTATATAGTAGAAATAGTCAGTCTTAAGGCTGATGGTAGCTCATTAAGAGGCATAGATATTAATTTGAGTCTATTTTATAACCAGCTAATAAGTCATCAAGGGAGATTAAAGGTCTTTGATAGACTTGCACTATTTACAACCCAGAATGCAACAGTATTCACTATCACTAGTATGTTAGAAAAAAGCATAGCCAAACATCAGCATCAACATTTTTGTGGTTCTTTTACATGCACACTTTGATTTGTTGTTTTAACACAAAGGAAACCATGCCCAGGAAACCTAGCTGTTTCAAGAAGATGCCAGTTTGTGTTGAATTAATCAGCCCCGTCCCCTTCCTGTCAAAATATTATTTACATTTAAGATGGATAATAGATCCAAATCTTGTTGTACAGTTATATAATAGCTGGCTAGTTCCTAATTAAGAATTACAACTTGTGAAAACGTTTTTACTTAGAGTCTACAATACAACATGTCTTCAAGAAATAAGAATGAGTTTATAAGATGTGAATGTTATGTTAAGACGAAGCCTCAGCAAACTGTCTAATCCAACATTTTTTTGGTTTACTTTTTCTCAAAAGGTGTGAAGTTTGCAAAGAAGGCAGTGACTCCAGACTGCATTTCTATGAATTAGAGATGCAGCTAAATAATTCAGGTGGTGACACAGGGGACTGATGGTAAATGCTTCCACGCGGAAGACTCCGAGAACCAACAGAGTAACCTTCCCCTGAGCCCATGCAAAATTCATCACTCTGGCCGGTGCACATGGAACAGCCACGACTAAGTCTACACAAGGCTAATGCAAATAAACACTATCTGTGCATTTATCCACATGTTGAAGAGTGTGTAAGAGTCAGATCATCGAACACCAAACATTGCAGACATGAAATAATTGTATGTTTCTGGGACAAGATTAAAAGACTTGAGATTGTTTTTTGTTATCCTCATGTCCTGGTTTTCACTAATGTTTATTTATTCCTCCCCCGGCTCTACAAGCATATTACCACAAGGAAGAATGTAAATTGAACGAAGCTTGTAAAAAAGGGTTGTGGTGAGGAAAATTGAAGCAAAATAATCTTAAAATTGTGTCCTTAGCTTCAACCAAAGTGCTTTAAAAAATGTAAACCAAACATTAACTCTAATTTTCTCCTGATATAAATCTTGAGATTTGCTGTTAAGATCAGCATATCAACCAACCAATAACAAGGGTATAGATGCTAGATAATGTTATACAGCATGAGCATTGTATGCCATACACACAGGGCTCCCTGGCAGGGTAAGAGGATGTCAAAATAAGTCAGAAAAAGAGGGGACTACTGGCCGTCTGCAGCCAAGGGTTTCTGTGCAGTCTAATAATTAAACAGGCCATCCCCAGCACTAAACACAGGAGGTTTTGCCTTCAAATCTGCATCGTCAATAGCAATATCATGCTGCTCAACAGACACCCCTAATACCACCATGCCATGCTGCCTCATGTGGACGAGAAGACATCTGTTGCCATGGTTTCCCCCCTCGGAGAATGCCAAGCGAATCAATATGGAGCCTCTGACATAATTGGATTTTATCCCACAGTTACAGGAGCGGAGTCCTGGAGGTCGCTGTATGTGCTGGCTCATATCCTCTTATAGTTCCCCTGTACATTATTAACAATAACATCGAGGTAATGAGGCCATTAATTAGCACATGGTTGAAATAATTAGCACACATTTCCACTTTGCAACTCTTGTTTTTCCATGCACTGTGCTAATATAAATCCATATCCCTGGTGGAGGGCAATATACTGTATAGGAGCTATTTAGATTTGCATGCATAGTTATTGAGTGGCGAGAGGAATGTGTGTGTAAAGACAAAAACAGGGCACACACACACACACACAGAGAGACACTAAAATGATGACATAATGCCACAATAACAGCAGGATTATCTCTATTCCACTCCTAAACTTTGTTTAATGATGTTTTACAGCAGTGTTTTATCGCTTACAGTAATATTGTTCTGGTGCTTCCTTCTCCTTGCTTCCTCCTAATATTACAGGTATCTTACTTACTCTACTTTATGCTGCATGTGTAAAACCAACTTGTGAATTGTGGGAACCAAATGTTTAAAGTGATGCTGTTGTTTGCCTTGCGAGGGTTACCACATGCTCAATATGTCACATAATGACAAAAGAAGACATCATATCTTTTGAGGAATCTTATCTCTATGGTGGAACACCAGCGTGCGAGCTGACACTGCAGTCAGCTTGATGACACATGAGGGCTTGTGTGCCAAAAATTGCAGCTGTGAAGGGAAGCTCGCCTTCCACCCATTCCTCTTTTCTGTTGCTGTATCCTCTCATATGTGATGTTCAACCGCTCACGGCCACCCATGAGCCGTTAAGTGCTCTTTCCTGCTCCCTCTCCCTCACCTCCTCCTCAGTGTGTGAGTGTGTGTGAGGCAGCCCTTCCCTACCTCACAGTCAAACAGCAGGTGCAGCTGCCCGTCGATCCACTCCTCAATATCCAGCCTCCTCTGCAGGTCCTTGCGGTCATACTTGACCGTCAGCTTGCCTAGCTTGCGGTGTGCCGGCTCCTGCGTCTTAACTGCTGCCTGGAACATCACCCTGGACTGGGTGCTAGGATCTGACGCCATGGCTGCCACGGCCCTCGGGAGAGAACCGTGGAAACACACTGAGCTCAGACACACACACACACACTGAGCACATATACACACTCACTCACACAGACAGGCTTGTTTTGCTCCTCTTCTCTTTCTCTAGCTCTGCTTCTGCTGTTCCCACGCGTATCTCCTGTTATCTTGTTGAGTGTTGGTGCTCTCCCTCTCTCTATGAGGCTGCCTCTTCTCTCTCTGTCCTCTCCCTCTCTCTCTCTTTCTCTGTCTTGCTCTCCTTCCTTCCTACTCTTGCAACACCCACTGGCTGCACTATCAGGAGGACGGTAATGAGATATGCCTCTGCGTGTGCTTGAGTTTATGCATGCATTGTTGTGTGTTCACATGCACCTTCTAGGGTGTGTGATTGCTTTTTGCTCTCTTCCTCAATGTTATAGCAGGTGGGGAGGGGGGGGGGGGCATAGGTCAATTAGAGCCATAAAAAGTGAAGAAAAGGGGGAGAGAGCAACCACAGCAAGCAGTTTAGAAAATATGGCATCAAAATATTGAAATAGGTGTGTACTTTTGTTCTTTTACTGCCAGTTATTCTTTCTTTTAGCCATCCATATAATCTGAAACACTCACACACTTATACAAAAAAAAAATATGTTTACCTAGTATCTTAGAGTTTCAAGCATATATTGGCTCATCAAGTGATAAGAGTTTGACATATCGAGGGCTCTTGTGTTCACAAACATATCCAATAATAGCCGGGTCCCCCCCCTGACAGGTGAGCCAGGGTTCCTCTTGTGTTGTAGCTGCCCTGTCCTTTTTAACAGGCATTATCAGGTGTACGTTCAATAAGCCTTGAAGTCCAATTGGCCTCAGTTACGCACCCATGAATAATGGATAGGTAGTGGAGCACTGTGCGTATCTGTTTAGAAATCAAATGTCAAATAAAAGTCGAGAAACCATCAATGTTTGTGAAGTTAAATATCAACGCTGGCACATAACACAAGGTCAAAATGCAAATGTGTACATCCCAGCGCCTCATCGTTGCAGTTGAGACAACAGGCTGCAGAGTTTCCACAGATCCTATTACGATATGAATAATGGGGCTCACTTTTTTGTTTTGGCAGCAACTATCAATCAGCCTTCCCTGCGCGTGTTCACCCACTGATGCACCGTCTGTTACAAACACTGAATTATTGAAAGCCTCCAGTATCTCACCTTTCCAAGCACACAAATTCATTCATCCCCTCTTTGTGTGGCTCGGTTCTGCTCCATCGGGTTGCCTGAAGAGGTGATGGGGGACTGGAGACTCCGGAGTCAGGCCTTCTCACCTCAGGCCAGGACAGGTGACGGGTTCCAGGCGGGGGGAAAGAAAAGTGAATGAGCTTGACCTTTGCTGTTTTATCGCCACATCTGGATAATGATGTAAGGTTGCACTGCCAGGGAGTTGTGGGTGCTTCCTTTGATTTTTAAAACATGTGTACATATCTTTATAAATTTGCCTGAAAGTATGATTCAGTCTACAACACTTAACCAACCATCTTCATTACTTAATATGAGCGACCACTTCCTATTACTCCAGATTCTGGTTTTTATCTTCAAAGGTGGTTTAATGACTCATCACAGATTGGAAATGAGTGACTAAGGCCCTGAATCACCTCAGTATCACTACAATTGCGAAAATGAGGAAACATTGGGAATCATGTTAGTTTAAATGTAGGTCATGTTAATTATTTGATGGGAATAAAAACAAGCCAAAAAAGTGTCTTTTTCACAGTGCTTTGAGAAAAAATGAATCAGCAGTTCAGCGTTAGATGGGGTCACACTGCCATCTTGTGGATTAAAGCTGAAGGACGAAATCAAGGAGAAGGAAAGATTTGACAATTTATGTATGCAGAAAAAACTATACCTTATAATCCTGCCTTAAAACATTAGTTTAACAGATTTACTGAGTTGATGCCATTTGAGCATCACCTTCTATTTCTTTTTTACTCTTCAACTCTTGTTAATACGCTTTATTTGTATTAGCACCTAACAGATTTTTAAAAACACAATTAATGTCTTATTAGGGCTTTTTTTATTCATGATTGATTTGATGATGTCACTCAGAACCACAAAGCTTTTTGTGCACCTTTTTTAAAAAAAGGTGATACAAATACAATTCATTTATTATTTTTAAACAGTTAGAAAGTGGTTATGATAAATATAATTTTTTAATGTATGTTAAAATTAAATGCTTTGTTTTCACATTTCATATTACATTTCAAATTCAACATTATTTCATTGTATCTGATGAGACTTTTGTAGGCCTATACAATGTTTTAAATCACCTATTGTTTTACGTTACTGATTGTGATTATCCTCTAGTGGCTGTATTTATTTATTTAGAACACTGTTAATTATTTTGTCATGGGAGAAATCCATAATGACTCGTTTGAAAGTAAGAAAGGTTATTGCTCATTTTTAATGTCGGTAGATCACTCTCAATCCAGTTCTAAAAATTGGCTCCAATTTTAGGAGCCCAATAACAGAGGTATTTCCGAAACATGCACATGCATACCACCAAAAAAGAGATAAAAAGGTTATTCTGTATGGGAAGAAAAAAAATCCTCTTATAAAGAGTCAGACTATACACACTCTCCCTTGTTGAAATAAATAAAGGTTGGACCGTTTTGTAACTTTAAAATTACACAGTAGATCCTCTGTAGACTACTTTTTTTAGCCTTTGTTTCCTTTATTTAGCCAATATAGCCTACTTTGTTTTTTATTATGGTACTTTGTACAATAATTCTGATTCTTGTGACTATAGTCTGTAATGTCTTTGTTATTTATTTTTTGTTATGCCTTTGGTTGTGGCTGTAGGATTAAGACTTAATATAGGCTACTAATAGCCTACTCGTAATGATCATGTTTATCATAATAATTCCTCCTCATATAGCCTAGCCAATATTTTTTTTTAACATTTACAACTTTTTTGTGAGTGCGATTACGAAAGAATAGAGAAGGATAAAAATAAAAAATAAAAAGCGGAAGCAGCACAAAAGGACATTTCCCCAGACACAATGTCTCAAAATTACGAGAAAGCTGTGTCCCTGTTGTGTTTGGGGCCCCCGTCACATAACAGTAGAAGGGAGTGGCAACGCAGGAGTGGAATTTCACTTCCTGTATCTCTCTCAGGTGACTCACCTGGGCCATGTCGTCGACAGCTCAGGTTTTTGTCGGTATCAAACGAAGGAATCTGTTATGAGAGTTTCACAATTGGAAAGGTACTGATTCGTGTGGACGTTTTGATTCAATTCTGTGTGCACAGGGCAGGACGTCAGGAGTTGTATTTTTCTTTGTTTTTGTACTTGAACGGAAGTTTTACCTGTGAGAAGAAAGAGGACGTTGTTTTTGGGGCCTAAACACAACTGGAACTAGTTAACTTAAATATTACGCCTAACTTCTATTTTCTACTGACCCCAAAGTCATTCCCGTTCTGATCTTGATTTGATTGGCGTGGAAATATAAAGAAGACTTTTAAAATGTTTTCCCTCCTTAAGGGACAATATGGAGCGTCTGTGCTGCTTCTAATGTTGCTGCTGGACTGCTCCCTATGCCAGGAGGTCGGGGAGGAATGTCTGGCTAAGTTTAAACCGGGTCAGGCGGATTTTATTCTCGATGCCGATGAGTCAGTAAAAGACGGGGCTACCTTCATTTCGTCCCCGAAACTGACTGGATACAGGGACTGCGTGAGCGCATGCTGCAAGGAGCCCAGGTGCAACGTCGCCGTCATGGAGAAAGCAGTCGAAGTGGGCCAGGTCAAATCCTGCTTTCTGTTTGACTGTCTATACAAACAGAAATACGCATGCCGCTTTGTCAAGAAGAAGGGATACATCAGTTACGTCCTGGACTCTGTTTATGAGAGCTATCTTGAAGTGGATCTTCCCCCAAGTAAGAAAACAAACCTTTCAATGCATTTAATGTCCAGATGTTTGTATTGCATCTAAGCTCTATTAAGCTATGCATTATACAGTTTTGCAGCCCTTTGATAAGGGACACTTATCTGTGGGAACACTTTGGTTACCGATACTGAATGATGAAATTATAACCTTGCATTCTTGGTTTGGGTTAACGTCATCAACAAATCTAAAGAGCCCTCCACTTGACCTGTATCTGGATAGTTTAATCATCTTTTTTGTCTCGTAAACTCAGGAAAGGTCCAATAACTGATTTCTTAATGCCTCTGTTTGTTGTGTGAAGACACAGTTTGTAATCAGGACAACTGGGGCAACAGATTTGGGGCAGAAACCTTTAGGATTCAGCATGTTCACACACGCAGGACAATTATGGCCCCTGGTTAAGGTTTCTGTTCCCCCCCTGAATCTCACTGAGTTCCAATTGTATTTGGAGCTGTCACTTTTAGTCACAAATAAAGCACAAATTAGACTGTAGAGCTTGTTTATGTGATATACATAATTGTTGCAATGTCTCTCTAGATGAATCGGACCGTCCACCTATTGCAAACGGAGGTCCGGACCGGGTGGTCCAGCCTCAGGACACTGTTAAACTGAACGGTATGAACAGCAAAGATGACAAGGGGATTGCTTCCTTCCAGTGGAAAATGCTCACTGGATACCCTCATGCTGTCTTTGAGGTAAATAAAGAAACTTCAAAGCATGCCTGATCCTAATTAAGTTATTTCATAGAGTTTAGGGAAATGAAATCTCCTCTAATATGCTTTTTATTTATTTTTGTCACTGTATTGAAAGTCTTTCAGCAAGCTTCACATGTGTGTATGAACACTGTTCATTTAATTCCTCTTAGGATAGCAACTTTGACGACGAGATTACTGTATCCAATCTGACATCTGGGGTGTACAAGTTCCAGCTGACTGTCACAGACACAATTGGCCAGTCGGACTCCACCAAGGTCACTGTCCTGGTCCTGACTCCTGAGCAGTCTGATCGTAAGTTTGCAGCCTCATTTCAACATATAACTTTATTTTCAACATGCGCTTGCAGGGGAGCATTGTTATTCTGTTGGCTAAACCGGAAAATTGGATTTACATCCCACGGCAAATCTGCTTTCATAAATTACATCTCATATAGGAGTTTCCTGAGATCACATTTTTTAAAAGTTTCTTTGCAAACCTTTGTAGAGGAATAATATGGCAGAAGAAATGGTGGAGTTTCAGGGGTAAACATGAGTCATGTGGTCATTGTGTTGACATTTCTTTTGGCTTATTCAGAGTCAACTGCCTTGTGTTTAATCTTGGGACATAGGTTAAAAAAAAAAAAAAGGATTGTTACTGAAACTTTTAATATACGTCAATCTGTTTTTTTAATGTAGGGGTTCTGAGGAACAAACTAATCTGTTCAGTATTGTTCACCAGAGCGAGCTCTTCCACGTTAGTTGTGATTAAACCTGTCGAGGCATGCTTTTCCTAATTCCTGTGGACTGAATGACGAAACAGCGTGAAGATAGAGAGAGATAACAGCTCCTGTTTTAAGGAGATTAGACCTGAATCACTGCTGTTGAGGAGGAAAGCTCTTTTGAAATATGGAACAAGTTGTCTTTTGGTCATGGAACAGCGGTTTGATAAATGTTGTCCCTCTTTGTCACGTTCAGAATCAAAGTCACTTCCATTAATAAACCACACAGAGAGCCACAGTGAAGCTCTCCCTCGGCATAAAACGTGTATGTCTGGAGTTTCTGTTGAAAACGGAAGTGAGTAGTGCAGTCGCTCTTTACGCCTCTCATCCTCCTCCCCCGACTCAACAAAACCTGTCAGTCTGGTTTCAGGCGGAGTTACACAAACAAGACGGCGAGTCACTACCATGATCCTCCTCTGTATTGATTAAGAGTCTGTGTCTATGTTTTATCCTTTGTATGCTCACGGTTGTATTTGTATGTTGCTGATTGACTTATCAGAGTGGCAAAAAGACTTTTAACCATTCTGTGGTTGAGTTACTCATTAACTGTTTGTGTCCTGAATAGTGTTAGGAATGTGTTTCACTAGAAGAAGCATGGCAGTGACTCTACATATCAATGCTGCCACATTTCCACCACAATAACGAATGGCTTGAATAATCCCATTTATGAATGACAATAGTTGGTGATTGGATGAATGGCGATACTCGATATGTATCTATCAGTGAAAACACCTGGAAAAATAAACTACCTGTTTGTGAATTTAAAAAGTAATATTACTATAAAATAAGAAATGTTCCTTAAATACAATATAAGAGAGAGAGAGAGAGAGAGAGGAGGAGCAGGGTTAAGAGGGACAGACAGTCATCATTAATGAGATGAGAAAAAGGTGAACTGGCAGCTCTATAATGTTATTTTAATGCAACATAAAATATATTAACGACATTGTCTTACCCTATATCTTATTTGAAAATATATCGATATACCTTAAAAGCTCCATATATTTCCCAGCCCTAATAGTGAACATGTAGTTTACTGTTTTATAAATAATTTCAGCACTTCTTGTACTGTTTTGAAATAGTGACGCTGTATATGAGCATGCAGAATGTTTAAACCACAAGCAGACAGCTCATATCCCCGTATCTGATTTCTGTCTCTTCCAAACACATCACCTCTTGTTTCTCAGTTGTCTTGTTTCTATGTGTGTCTGTGTGTCTGTAAACTCGTGTGACAGACATCACAGTGAGAAGCTACGGCGAACTCCAACAGGAAAACTCGCCACTTCTGCTTTCAGATATTGCACAGACCTTGTTAGTGGTTATTCACCCTGACGTGTGCATTTAAATCCACAGATGTAGCATTGTTCAGCTGCTTGTGAAGTGATCTGGTGCACATTATAGCAGTATGTTATAGCCTTTACAGTGCTGACCTATGAGGGAGACGATGTGTTTCTAAAATATGAGATAAACCATCACTGCATTATCGGTACATTGAGTTGACTTTTATTTTCAACACTGGACTCTTACTTGTTGCTTTCCTGACTAAAACCATGTACATAGCATCACGGTGTGTGTGGGGGGGATGAAATCATTAACTCTTAGACAGTGGAAGCACCGTGACCTGTGAGTGAATCAGAATGTAGAAAATAATCCATTTGAATGGGGTAGAATTGTTTTCGAGTACACACAGGCGTGCAGGGTCCGGGATCGTTCCATATAGCCTCCTCTCAGAACAGAGCAATGTCTCACTTTTTATTATGATTCTACTGCTGTTACATGGTGAAGCCACAGCTGCTTTAGACACTGTTATCTGTCTCCTCCAAGAAACCCAAGGTTGATCCAAGCAGACTGTCTCCATCTCACATACACAGTCTCCTGAGTTAAGCTTCATTAGATTATCCCAACACCTTTGCTTTTGTAGCTCATGAAGGCCCATCAGTGTTGATTTCAGTCTGTTTCATGACCAGCGAAAAACTTGTCGCATAAGCTTCACCTTGTACTCTCTACATATTTCAAACTGAATTGATTCTGTCCATTGAAACATCACGATTACTTCCACTGTGCTCATTATTACCAGAGACATTTAAAAACAGACACAACTTTTACACTATTAGTAGCCACAGATTTTCACGGCGTTTAAGAGAAGGAAAAAAAGCTGTAATTAACTGTGAATCCTGTTATTTTGTGACCCACCAGACCACTGTATGGCTCCAATGAAGGTTGGACCGTGCCGGGGGTCATTTCTTCGCTGGCATTACAACGGTGCGTCACTGAAGTGTGAGCAGTTCACGTTTGGGGGCTGCAGGGAGAATCTCAACAACTATCTCTCAAAGGAGGAATGCACCAACGCCTGCTCCAGCCAAGGTATCTGTGCACTGTGCTTTTTTACATCTACATGTTGGCACATATAGGTCACCTCAGTGAATGTTAATGATTAGCTGTAGCATCTTTTCCTGGTTCTGTAAATTTGTTGAAAAGCCGTAGTAATTTATAGAATCACACCAGTGATATTTCTCGTAAGTCTGTAGCATAACAATTACACATTTACTTTAATGTGGGTTTGTGCCCAGTACTTTTTGTGGCCATTGACCTCCTGGGGATTGGTTGCTGCCTGGTAATCATAAGTGTTTTCTGAGTAAATGTTTCACCGTTCTGCACACAATCTCATGCTGTTGTTCTTTCTTTTGGAAAAAGGTGCCAGAAGTGGTCGAGGTTTGCCCCTTCCTGATTCTCAAGGTTGGTGAATTCTCCTACGTACTGTTGCTCTAACACAGCTTCCACTACTGCATTAAACCACAGCTATATTGTAGTCCTTCTCTTTGGAGAAAAAAACTAAACGTTGTGGGCCTCAGTTTAACCTGCTATAACAGACTGTTTTGGTCACTCAAGGGCAGATAATTCACCTTTCAATTTGATATGGCATAGGTTTTAACAAAACAGTACCTTACTGTATATACACAGACAGCAGTTAAGCCTCAACTTTATCATTCATTTGGTGTTGTTTTTTGCCACTTGATGATACTGTTAACCCACTTTTAAGTATTTTATTATTTAGGTCTCTACTTATCCTTGAGGGAAACATCAGATTCTAAGTATGGTACTGGGTACTGTGGTCTTTGGTGTCGAGCAGGTAGTGGAAAGTGGATTCTAGTGGATTTTGCTGACAAATGAAACTATTAGAACAAAAAAAAATGTTAGCCTTGTGAGAGCGACTGGTACAAAATGACCTGAGAGTAACTATAAAGCCAAGTGGTGCTCAGTTTCAGATGATAATTCTCTATGGGCTCTTGACTTACAGTTTGTTTTTACCGCTCAAACAGCCACTTTTAAGCAACTGCATAGGCGGAATATGAGTTATAATTTCCTTCGTGTTTTTGTTCCGCAGGAGAAACGTGTGGAGCTCCGTGTACCACAGATCAGTTCACATGTGCCAACGGCTGCTGTTTGCACCCTGGCCTGGAGTGTGACTCAACCCCACAATGCAGTGACGGCTCAGATGAGTTTAAATGCGAGGATTGTAAGCAGTGACTATGCAAACTAGATCTCATTTTCATGAAATAACCAAATCAATGATGGGACACATGCTTTGAATGTTTCCTTGAACGAGAAGCTTACCTTTAAACTGTTCTGTGTTTCTATTAGTGAACAAAAACTTCCGTATCCTGCTGCAGATTCCACTGGATGAACAGAAAGGTGATTTGAATGGATTTTTTCAGCTTTGTGCTTTCTAAGCCTTTAGCAATGATGATTTTTTTTTGTCATCATTTTTACCATCACAAATACTTTGCTCATCCTATCTGTTCACCATTGTGGTTCACAGTACGCTGCACAGAGTTTCCTGACACAGGAAACTGCCAGGACACAATCACAAAGTGGTACTACAACCCCCTCTATCAGAAGTGCTTCCGATTCAACTACGGTGGCTGCCTAGGAAATGAGAACAGATTTGAGAATGACGTGGCCTGTATGAAAGTTTGCCGGGGAGTAACAGGTGGGTTTTTATTCATGCTCAGTGAGCATTTTACTGATAAAAGTGTCCTGGACAATAAGTGACATACTTGTTTCACTATATAAACAGTATGTATTGCTAGCATCACACATTACAGACATCTGGCAGGACAAACTGCAAGCAGTTAATTTTCTACACAATGTTATTTCTTTTTGGTGGGGATTTTTTTTTCCAATGCAATGGTTCTATTTTTGCACACTCTCACCTACTGCTGTCTGGGATATTTTGTTCACTTATATACGTTTATTTCACTCATCGACAAAAACAAAATAATTAAAAAAAAAAAAAAAAGTAACATCTCAAATCTTGTACAAGCAATATTTTCTGAGATAGTTATCTACTGAACATCACCTGCACCAACTAAAGGTGAAACATTTCACAACTTGATAGAAAACTGTCAAAACGTTTTAAAGCTCCTGTTATGTCGGTTTCACAACAAGCTAAAAACTCCATAGATAATATTGATTCCTCTTTATGAGCTATAAAAGCAAATAAATAGTGGCATAACGACTGGCTATGTCTATAATGTTATTATTAATACATGAAACGAGTTACAAGTTAGATGTTACAGCCTTTTACACATTTTCACTGCAAAGAATCTCAATGAGACATTTGACTGTTTAAAGAAAGCAGGTTAAGATCTTTATGTCAGAAAATACTACCTACACATCTACAGGACACAAACTGCAAGGAATTGAGAGTTCCCTCTTCATGTCCTGGGTTTGCCAAAATCCACGGGAACTTAAACTGTATGTGAAGTAAGGAAGACAATACATGTGTTGCTCCAAGAATATGGTATAGGAAATGTACAAATGCAATCACATAATATAAACTTAATCTGCTTTCATGAGTAATTGATATATAACTTCATAAATGGGAGAAGATTGGCTTGTATTGATGAACCCATAGGGGGAGAAAACTGACTCAGCAGATTCCCTCCACTCTTTTAGAATGAGGGTTTTTAGTCTTTTTTTTTAAATGTGAAGTGTTAGATTTATATCCTGACTCAACATGCAGTCCAACATTGCAGATAAACAGTTGAAAAAAACATTCCATTACTCTTTATGAGTTCAGACTCATTTGTTGAAAGATTGCCACACTGATCTTTACTTGAGGCTCAGAGCTACATGCTGCTACTAGCTTAACACACCTGAATCTCTGAACAAAGTTCTGTGTTCATGCTGCGTCGTGGGATTCCTAGAAAACAGGTTGTGCAAAGGAAGAAAAAATGTGTAAAATACTTTAACAATGTTTTGTGTTAATGTTGTGTTGTTGTTGGAATAAACCAAGCAACAACAATATGTTTTTGAAAAATGCAACGAAAAAAAACTGCAGTTTCACCTGAAGCCCAGGAAAGCTCCCTGAACATCATTTTAAAATGCCTGCTTTAACAGCAAGAAAACAACCTGTCAACAGTCTGGTACATCAAAAGGTTTTGGTCTGAAGTATACTCTCTATCAGTGGTGGGGTTTAACTTGTAATCCCATCTGTTTTGATTGCCATTATTTGGCTTCAAAAAGTTTATTCTGAAGACAGTGGGTGATGTCACTGAGACTGCGTGTATGTTTCAGACAGTCTATGGAGTGACTCTTGTCAACTGAAAAAGTAATGCGAGTGTTGCTCAAAGTTTGTTTCTCCTGCCACTAAGTGGCCAAAACAATTACTGATGGTTTTAATATGTCTTCATTTTAAATTGCAGAACAGTATTTCACTTTTCTAAAAGTCATTTGTAAGTAAAAAATACTGAAACTATTTCCTTCTTCTTCTTTTTCAGAACAAGATGTTTTTGCAAGAAAGGAGGAATTTGAAAGAAATGTGTCTACAAGCCAAACAGGTATATTATCTTTCTTTTAAGTAAAGACTGTAAAATCCCTCTACTTGAACTTGTATTTATTGTCTTAAAGGAGCAATCTGTAAGACATCTACTTCCTTAAATCCTAAAATGACCAACATTAAGGAAACATACTATGTTGAAGAGCTGGCTTCTCTGAAAACCATGCAGCAGCTAGTACGCCGTCCTTCGAAGTTTAGATTTCCGGTGCTGGATGGTCTGTTTTTTTCTTGACCTGAAGAAGGTAGGCAGTTTTAAGGCACAGCTGTTTTGGACGCCCCTCAGTTTGAAAGATATGAGACCAGTCATCATGGCAAACCAACAGGTGTTGCAGTGATGGAAGTGGGCTAGCAAACTGATTCAGAAACTGATTCTACCCATCACAAAAAGCCTCTGCCTTTTTCTAATAAGCTCCACAAACAGAAATGTGGTAACTACGATAAATATTGGAGATGCTTTTGAAAAATGGAGAGAGGCTAGAGTGCGAAAAGTTTTCAAGACCGATGCAG
Organism: Labrus mixtus; assembly: GCF_963584025.1. NCBI lineage: Eukaryota > Metazoa > Chordata > Actinopteri > Labriformes > Labridae > Labrus > Labrus mixtus. The sequence continues at coordinate 11,227,504 of NC_083629.1, forward strand.
ACCCGGCAAAAAAACGGAAGCTTCGGGGCGCTAGTGTAGCTAGTTGTTAGGCTATAGTCCTCCAAACGGGCGGCCAAGGTTCAAATCAGATCAGTTGTTCCTTCCTACACGTCATTCCCCACTCTCTCTACTTGATTTCTGACTCTATCCACTGTCCTGTTTCTACGATAAAGGCACAAAAAGCAAATAAATAAATCTTTAAAAAAATAAGATTACACATCATCTCTAGGGAATAGGAGGAGGAAGGGGGAGGGGGGGGAGACAGCCTTCTCCAATGTTTTGAATTTGGACAGCAGTACCAGTTTTTAACACTACATGTCAGAGTTACATATTGCTCCTTTAAATGTTCACCCATTGATGAACCCTTGAATAATATGTTCTCATTGATTGAACAGGTGTTTTGGCGATAGCAGCCCTGCTCGGCTTAGCTATCCTCATCCTGCTGTGCGTCTTAGTGTACTTCCTGGTGAAGGGAAAGAAAAAGTCTCCACAACACCAACGTGTGGCCGTCAACAACGTCCCGGTCAGCTTCGAGGACAGAGAACGTCTGGTCTACAACAGCACCACCAAGCCTATCTGACCCCTTAGAGCTGACTTTTATCCCCCTTCTTGCTGCGTCACACCACTGATCAAACTCAGATTGATGAGGAAATAATGTGTTGACTGGAGGGGGGATCTGTTTTGTCCATATATGGATGTATTTTGTAAGGGTGATACACAAAGAAGGCAAAACATCTGAAATAATGAAATGTGACATCTTAATATTTTATTTTTAGCTTGTTTTTTTTAATGCAGTGTTTTGTTAAAAATATTTGTTTGATGTTAGTTTGTACTCAGGTTGAACTGGAAGGATTGTCTGTAGTGTAAAGGTAGATCACCACTGAAAATCAGACTCTATCCCCCCATTTTCATAAATATTTCCTGCTTTGTTTAATGTCAGACACAAACTTGTCAGAAGTTCCATATTGGTGTGTTACTACAAAGTAAGTCTTGATTTCACTGAGATCTGGAAAATTGTGTGGATGTTAATGTCAAAAGGATGATCCTTTCAATATCTTGAAATCCTGCCTCGTCAGCTTTACCTCTGTCACTTTGTTTTTATCCAGTTTATACGGCCATGTTACGTTGAATTACACAAAAATTGCTCAATATTGTACATAATCATAGAATTTTGAGAAAGTAATATTTTACATAAGCTTATTATGTCATGATTTTTCTGACGTGTTTTTAGAACAATCATAATGCATACGTTCAATGATGCTTAAGGATACATTATAAAGCAGCCTTGTTGTTGAATATTCAACATTTTAAATGTTGTACATATGACCTTATATAGGCTTCCTGTAACTTTAGTGGTACCGTGATGTTTATATGAAATAAAAATATCAACTTAGATGATACTCGTGTTTTTGTCTGTTTAAAGAAATCCACTTATTTTTAAATAAAATGTCAGTTTGACAACTCATCTTGTAACCATGTGAATGCTATACGGATATATACAGTATGTGTGAGTTGTTATATGTATAGGGCTGTCAGCAGTTGCTAGTTAATTGTGATAAATTAAGGTGTAAAAATGAACGTGTTAAATAAATTTAAATAAATCTGTAGTCACAGTGATTGAAAAGAACAACACTCCCTCATCTTTGAATGTCTCATTTCACTTAAAAAACAACAGTTCAGCTGACGAGTCAAAAGTAATATCCACCTTATGACATCACTTTTTCCCGTTCATTTACACAGTTTTCGTTTACTTTTTGGTCCATGACGAGTTCCTGTTTCCGTGGTTGAGCTAATGTTGTGACTTTGATCTACCAGAAGGTCCTTAGTTTATTTCAGACAGTTTAGGCGAAGTTCTCTCAGTTTAAGACAATTCAAAATTTCAAAATAAAAGCCCAACAATTAATTTTTAAATGCAGAATAATTGATTTCAAACTTCAGATTAAAAATTTGGTTAATTGCAATTACTTTTTGAATTTCAGAGATTAATCGTAATCATTAAATATAATCTTCTGACAGCCCTTTTTATTTGTTCTTGATGCTGCTAGTGAAATGACTGCATGTTGTGCTGCTAACACTGCTGTTTGAAGGGAAAAAAAGACAGTCAACACTATTACTCCATGGTCTTAAGTGCTGTTTCACTTCATGTTCTTTTTGCATTTAATTTTATCCAAAGCAATTTCGTATTATAGTAACATATTGAAAAACTAGTCATTTTATGATATAGTGACTCGAGTGTTTCAAGTTAAGTTACACAAACAAGCACATATTATTGTACTGTAGTACCAGTTTTAATCATAGAGGGTTAAATAGTATTTATGCAAGTAGCAAGGAATCACTAAGGAAGTGATTACATTTCTGTGCAATCTGACTTTAGAACACCTATCAGCCTGTTGCTTTCACACAGCCTGCTGTTATTGGTCTGAGCTTGAAATTAGTCTCTCAGTAAACATGTTAAATAGGTAGTGGCATGTACTGTATATTCAAAAAGATTTAGAAAATAAGCATACTGGGACATTCAATATCTTGATTCATACCGGGAACATATAGCCTTGACAACTGATTTTACTCAGCTATTTGTGTGTGTGTAGACCCCCTTATTTCCCTATTGTAATATTTAGCATGGTTCACCTCTCACTAAATGTAGATATGTTTATGTTGTTCTGCTGAGGCAGCACCTAATTTTCCTTCTCAACGCATCAATAAAGGCTTATCTTATCTGAACATTCATGTTTCGGGAAAACATCTGTTACTTAGCATATATATTGGACTGAAGCAACCCCTGTTTTACCACCAGATGGCGACATTGCTTAATTAGATATTCAACTCGGCGGTATTGTGCAACTAAAACTCATTATAAGGGGCAACAAAAACTTTTTTTTTTGAGATATGGAAACTTTAAACTTTAAATTGTTAAGAATAGTTTGAATAGCCTTTTTCCTTTTGTGATGGATACAATTAAGGTAATAAAGCAGATTGTATAGGGACGCACATTCAGTCTGAAAGAGTTGTTCTGCAAAAAAAGCTGCGTTTTAACAATGTGTTCACTCTCTCATTTAAGTCCTGCATATTGTTTTCTTCACTGTCTGTATGGGAATCTTTGAAAAAAACACACACAAGGAATAGGGCAGAAAGGGTTTGTGCAATACAAAGCGCCCATCTTTAGCCTATTTAATCAGTAAGACATAAATTAGCACCCACCCAATTGATTCACTGAAGCTATCCTTTGTGGGGCCCCCAGTGCACTGAGCCGACCGTCATAAATGTTATTGACAGGGGGTTACAATTTGTCATCTCCTTTCACGAGGTTGGCATTGGTGAGCATACATAATCAAGCATGTGGAAAATGTATACATTTCTTGGGTAATTTTTTTTGGATGATCCAATTGTGAAAAATACAGATCAAACTTTGAAGGCCAGCTGTTAAGATATGTAGCCTAGATGCTAAAACGACTCTGGATTTACCAAACAGATAGTCTAATGGCATGTCAAAAACAGGCGGTCCTTCATTACGTTCAGTAGCTCCTCGTAAATGACAAACTCCTAGCTTTCATAACTAATTTTCTTGCATTTGATGAGTGAAAAATATTTTTTAACACACTTGAATGAAATACAAACATGTTTGCTATCACTGGTTGAAATCTGAAAGAAACCGGAGAGGTTTAGATTGTAGCTGTGTATGTGTTTTAGCGGTCTTCCTATTCGTGGTTGCCGTATTTCCGAGAGGTCCCGAACGCAGCATGAATCTTCGCAATCGCAGTTCTTCAAAGATGCAGCACTGTTTGGTTGTTGGACGCAGAGCGAGCTGATGACCCGCGTTGGGATGTGTGTACGTCTAAGAGGCTTTTTAACATGTGGAAAGAGGAAACTAACCGATTAACTTTCATATTGTCATCAAGGAACTAAAGAAAAAAAAAAAGGGTTTACCGAGGACACCGGTAGTTCGGACGAAAGAAGTTGGTGAAGTCGGTAAGTTACGTGAACTTTACCTCATTTTAACGAACTTAAAGTTAGCTTGAATGCAAGTTACGCTGGTTTCCAGTCAAAGTGGTTTCTCATCTTCTGTGGTTACTCTGTCATCATTGCCTGTTTCTTTGAAAAAACTAGCGTGCAGATTTTATTAGTTTTGTCAGGCGTGTCTTCAGCTGGAAACTGAAATGGATTTGAGTTAAACAGCTTTTAGTGTCTCTTTTTCAGCAGGGCAAACTTATTAAACCCCCACAGAGGTTGAACATGTTAAAATCATATGCATGTGTTTTTAATGACGCTCCAGAAGACCACTGTGTATGTTTTCATGCAAACACTCAAACACACCTATTACATTGAGCTCTTTGACTTTGCGTTATTTGCAGATATTTCACAAGCTCCAATCTAAAAACCTTCTGGGGGGGGCAGGAGTTTCAGTCAGATAAGTAATGTTTGTCTTTGTAACCAAACACTCTCAGTTGAGTGAACTTTGAACAGCTCCTGTAGCCTGTAGTCTATATTTTTCCTGGTCTTTTTTTTAAAAAGAGGATGATACTTTTCCACATGAGCACTGATGTCTGATCTAACTTGTGATCCAAACTTACCTCCGTGCTGCAGTTGAATCATTTGCCATTTCCTCTTTCCTTGCATCCAATCTCTTCCCCCCCTCTATGGGGCCTATACTTGGCCCCAGCAAACCTAATTGTTTTTTCTAATGAGCACCCCATTGAGACACAGGGAGGTTTTAAATGCAGGCTGTTCATAGGTCAATGACTCTCCCCACCAGCTGATGAAGAAGAATAGGACAAATCAATCAATTATCAGTGAAAAGTTCCATTTTCTTCTCTTTTGACCTCACTCGACCTTTCAGACAATACGTCCTCAACTTCATTTCAGATAAATGTTGCCCAAATGGGATGAACAGCGCTCGCTTCCAGGTGGTCCAGACAGGAAACTGGCCAAGTATGTCTTGGATCTGAGAGTTGCCGCTTTATCCCCTCTCCCTTATTCTTGGAATGCTGCAGCTGTGATTAAAAAAAAAAAAAAATGACCATGGCTGCAGAATGCCGGGGTTTCATCTACAAAGACCATATGTCTTTAAAAACTGAAAGATAACTTCTTTGTCTTTAATGCTGCTCAGGATAGATCGTGCAAATAACTTGTTACTGATAGGATAACAAGTGTCAACTTTAAAGGAGACCTGACAACTTTGTGTTTGTGTTAAAGTGAAGAGTAAGTGACTGAGCATTCCAGACACCCAAGGGAGGTCTGACTCTGTTTTTGTAGTTATGATGTTAACAAGCCCCCCTCTTGCACAAGGGAGCTGTTTGGCTGCAGATGCGGTGTAATGTACCTTTAAATGGACACACTCCAATTCTATTTGAAGACAAGCCATCTAATTTTACTGAGCGACTTTCTGCTCTCCTCTTTAAACACTTCAGTGTATGATGGACTGTACTCACCCGACGACTCGTTACTATTTTTCTACCATCTAATAATGATAAAGAACTGGATTCTTACATTTGTCAATTGCCAATTGAGATGGCACTTGCCAGCTTCACTTGCCAGGTATGCATTCTGTGGTTAAAGGTCAATGACAGGAAAGTGAAAATTGCTCGTTCTCCCTTTTCAGCACATCAGGGAATGATTATTCTCCCATTAAGGGCTATTTTGGCAGGGATGTACGTGCACCAATTGGGTTCGGCTCCTTACAGAGCCTTGAGGGTGTTCATCGGGATGGATCACTTATTGCCACATCTAAGCAGCATGCTCAAAACACATTGGACTAAAAAAAGAGGGTCATATGCGTGTCTGTGGGCAGTCACGGGTTAGGACAGCCCTTTTTGTGGGAGCTGTGGATTGGATTGGGATGAAGCAAGGTCGAGCGGGTGTATTGTTTTCCCCAGTGAATGAAAAGCTGTTCGTCTCTAAAGGCCCGTGTGTCAGGGGACAAACTGCAGGAGTAATGTGGGAAAGAGGGCACTCACAGAAAGGCTGTTTGTCAGGGGGAGATTATTTTCAGGGTAGACAGGGTTAGAGGGTGAGGGAAAGGTCTTGTAAGATAAACATGTCACCAATGCTCAAATAATAAAGAGTCTGTCTCAGTTAGCCTATAGGACCCCGGCCCTCTGCCTGCCTTGCCAGGTTGGATTTTTAGTTGTTCTGAACATAAACATCCGTCTGAAAGAAACCCGCACCACTGTGTCTGACTAGAGGCATCCCAGGGGGTTTATGTCATACTTCCAGATGCCCCGGGGGCTTTTGGGGGCATGTGGTGGGTTAATGTCTCCTGAGTAAGAGAAGTGCAGTAGACAGTCTCTGGACTTTTTATAGCTGGTTGTCCCATTAACTTGTTCTTATAAAGAACAAGTTATTTATAACTTAACTTGTTCTTCTAAAGAGTTATTCATCCCAGAAAGTTTTTGCACAAAAGTATAATTCAGACTTCTTTCAGATGATGTATCAAGCTTTCTTGCAGCCTGTGAGCTTCATTTATTGAAAGTGGCAAGTCTCTCCTAGAGCAGAAGTGTCATATTATTTCTGCCTTCCTCTGCTGACACACTCAGTGGTTTCATTACCTTGACTGACTGTCAGAGTTGAAAAATGTGCCAGATAGAGATCAGCCCCCTGAGGACCCTTTTCTTTTAACATATTAGGCCTAGGCTTTGCTTAAAGGTTTGCTTGTCTTTGTGTATTTTCCATGAGTGAAATTCTTGAAAGTGATGACTGAAGGAATGTAAGTGTGCCATCTCGTCAACACCACACATAATCATTTGTTAGTTGTTGTTTAAAGAAAGGAATGTAGGCCTTGACTGCATGGATCAGTGTAAAGCCTGCCAATTAGAGAAACAAGGACGTTTATCAGGCCATCTGAAGAAGTGATCCATTGCAGCTCTTTCTTTTAACCATGGAATTGGCTCTTGAAGCATCTGTCTTCAATTAAGGGGCAAGTTGCAGATTCCCATGCGGGGAGGTTCATGCTGCGGGTAATGCAGTCATCAGCTGTGGGAACCAAATGCTGTCCATTTGTGAGAAATCTCAGCTAATTCGAGCACAGGTGGCCAGCTTGGCAAAAATGTTAGCCTGTGCTTAGTGTTTTCTCTAGGATCTCAAATCTGGCTGTGCCCCCTCCCTAAGAAAACAAGGATTTGGAATTACCATATGTCAGCAACTGGAGATGAAAGTTAATGAGTTCTGTCCAGATGTGTTAAGATTGTGGGTTATGCTGCTTTACCCTATCCTGCTGACATCTTACTTTATCTTTACTTTCTCCTCCTAATCCACTTTCTACACCCACCAAAAGCTTTCAATAAGACATCGGAACAACTTGTGTAAGACCCAGACATCAACAGTGTATCTTGGTTTTGAGCCCATTATTCCCAGTCTAGCCTCATTGAAGAAAAGAAAGATTTTGGTCCGGTCATTAAGCGAGGTTAGCTCAGAGGTCACGGTGGGTGGGATTACCAGAGGATTGTGTTAGTTCACTTTTCACAACACAAGTTCAAAGCCTTCTCCGGGACATGAATAGTATTTCTACAGCTTACACAAACTAACCTGCCACTTGAAAATCAATTGGCCAGGCCTTGTCAAAGATTTTTTGAGGAGGCTTCATTCCCAAAGAATGTCATTGTGGCAGCGCTGCGTTGACCAAGCATTAATCTGTGCACTTTACAGGATTTTTTACACTCTTTGCCCTCAAAGATGAAACAATATTCTTGATTTGATCTCCAAGATTAAGGAAATGCAGATTATAATGGTAACGTTGGCTAGGGTGGTCGTATTTCTAATTATATAATTGGTAAAAAAAAACTGAAGGTTCTGTGAATAACATTCCTTAAAGCAAAAGTCTGGACCTAAACTAGAAAATATTACAATTTATAAACTGTCTTTAAAGAAGAATGCCCAAAACGTTTTTAAATCAATCCTCAGATCTTAACTACAGTTACCTGAAGTTAAATGATTCCTTTTGAGGTTTTAAATAAATCAAATGTATACATGTACGCTAACATTAGGTTTGAGCTGCCATTGGTTATGTCTTTGAGATTGAGCAAATGTGCTGAATGAATATCTTTCTTCAAAACATTTGCAGCGATGATTATTCTGAGACTATTTTAAAACCTACACTGAGAGCTTCTCTTTCATTAGAAGTGTTTTCTTCTTCTGCACCTTGTGTGTCATGCTTGCAGGGGCCTTCATGCATGATCATAAGAGACAAACAACCAGTCATAAAAACATGCTTAATATTGCTACCTATGGTACACAGTCTATCTTCTAAATTATATAATATAAGTAATTCAACCATATTTGGACTTTTAGTCACAAAAGAGCCTGAATTTAATTTTGACTGATTTTGTTCCTCTTTCTCTTATCGTGCTTTTGGAAGGCGAAAGAAAAATCACAATAGATTAATGGCTGCTGCCTTTCTTGTCCAATAAACAAGCTCTTGCTGCTGCTGCTGCTGCTGCTGCTGCAGGCCCCTACAGTGAATCAGTGATCTTAATATGTGGATTCAGCTCTGTAACTTCTCTCCCTGCATTCCTGCACATCTTAATTGGCGAACCTCCTGCCGTTGGGCTGTCAGCTCGGCGCAGTGGCCAGCAAGTGCGCTAGGAACAATGCTCATCCTAATCCCATAAGAATTCCTGCTCCTCTGATCTAGCTCGCCTAAGAATGTAATGCCTAAAAGGCCGGAGGCTCACCAGGAATCACAGGGAGACAAATGCTCATGCACAGTTTTCCATATTAATTTGTTTTAAGGACCCACAGAGGCAGTGATGTGAGAAACTGCCAGCGCTGGTGCTCCAAAGGGGACATGATTCATCATTTACAGAGCAGAAGCATGTCATGAGGGATTTAGAATAATACATGCCACTAGGGGGCGGGGTGAATTGAGGCAGTTACGTTGGTTGTGAGGAGTTTGTTTTCATGGATTTATTTAAAAACTCTTAACTAGACAAATTCACACAGCTGTAAAATGAGCTTGTTTTTCTTGCATAGCCATTCATGTTCAATGTAATCTGTCTTACTTTAAAGCAATTTGATTTTTTTTCTTCCTTACATTTATTAAATATGCATAACTGATATTAAATTAGGCCAAAAGGGTTCCCATTTTAACATTGTGGCTGCTAGAATTGGTTGAGTTTTCAACTGAAGTTAGACCGTCCTGCTTATTACCCTGCTTTCCTGATTACCATAAGTTCTACCCTGGTCCTTCCTCTGCTAAGCATACCTCTGCCTCAGCTCTTCTGTATATGAGCAAGTGGCTTGAACGAGCCTAAGCAGAGCAGTGACCAGGGGAATGGGAAGAATTTCCTTTTTATATAAGATATAGGGTTTGCTTTCTGAGGCTGGGGCTGTAAAGAATGCATGGCTCGTTTAACATAAATTAAAAAAAGCCTAAAGTAAAGGTTTTTCAATGAGCGCTCGCTGACAATGATAAACATTGCAATGTTGTACGTACTGTAAGCCCAGACATGAAGTGCTTGGATTCTGTGTGACCCTAAATGTTTTGTTTGTCAGCTCCAGAGGCCTGAGTGCCATGCCAGAGGGGTCCCATTCTGCTCTCCACCAGGGCCTAATGGGGGAAGGTAAGACCAATGCAATTATATCCAATATGACCCATGTTTTGGAAATTTCTGCCCATAAATGAACCAGTCTTGAATAAGTTGGGTTATTCCTAATGGTAATAGTTCACTGAAATAACACAAAGTACAGCAGAGTTAAATGGGGAGAAAAAATGCTTGAAATGGAAGGAAAGAGGAAATGTCGAGGCTCTGAGAGGCAGGGCGGTCAGAGTTATGAACTCCCCTCCTACAGGCCAGACTGGCAGAGAGGCTCTTTGTGTGGCTGTGGAGCTCGTCCAACCCCTTTCATCCGGCTGAAACTCCCTGAACGCTCGCACATCAAACCAGAATGTGTCAGAATCTAAGACGGCCAAGATGGTTGGTCTAGCCAGTAGTGCTGACCTTGTATGCTGGAGGCAACTCAAATTACATATTATTTTAGTGTTCATTATCTTCAGACACATAGTCCAAGGATTAACACAGGGCTCCTTTGTATCTGTTTTTTTGCCTGTTCTGGCCCTCAACCCCCCTTCTCCGCCCCCTTGCCTCCTCTCCTCTCTACTGAACACATTTGGTGCTGGGCTTCCACTGAAGAATACCAGTGTGTGAATGGTTCCCTTTTTTCCTCTACCTCTATCCGCTTGGTTCAACATTGGCCAGAGGAGGCTTTTGGCTGGGGGAGACGTGTGCTGCCGAGCCTGCCGTTCTGAAAACCTGTGTCGGCCACTCTGCACTGACGACATGATCTCGCAGACCATTTCGCAGCTCAGATGTCAGGTGCGAAATCACCTTGGCGTGACAGAACGCCCGCTTTCAGTTGTGACATTTTCGGACTGATCCCGACTGTGTATCAGTTTGAGATAAAGTGTGACTGATTTGTCTCGCCTGCTGCGGATGGATGGATGGTAATTAAGGGGGCAGGTCTGCTGGTAATCTGTGTGAGCTGGCGATTGGATATGGTTAACAGGCAAAAGGAATGCACATGGAGAAGGGAAGCCCCCATGTCTGGTCAAGGTAAACAATAGAAAGCTTGTGGTGACTATCCTGCACCAATTCCCCTGAAGGTCCACACAGTTCTGAGCTTTTAACGGCCCCTCAAAAGTCAAAACGAGCACAAAGGATGTATTTTGGCTCTACTATGTACCAAGGTGCTCTTTCAGATGTTTTTTGTTGTTTTATTTTAATTCCCTTATTTAGAAGAATTAGATGATTGGGCCTTACATATGTCCTGTCAAAATTTGCACCGTAGCTTCATTGCCATTGTTGGATGTGCATAGGGCTGCAAAATAAATTACATTTTCAATTTCAGGGTCGCCATATAGCCTAGTGGTTATAACGCACACCCCACGTACAGAGGCTACAGTCCTCATCACATCGGCCGTGGGTTAGAATCCAACCTCAGCCCTTTGCTGAATGTCAACTCGCAATCTCTCCTCCCAAAATATCAGGTCTCTCTCAGCTGTCCTATCTAATATTGGCAAAAAAAGGCCCAAAAATAACATGTTTCAGTGCCATATTATGCACACCCCAATGTCTACCTGATATGCACATGAAATAATAAAACAATTTTATGCACTTGTGCCATACATGCATACTCAGCATGTGACCACATGACATATCACATTGAGTACTGGAAACCTCTGCCATGCATTCATGCTGTTTAGCCAATCAAATGAAGCATCCGCCTCCATCAGATTGATTGGTTTACATTTTTTGGGGAACTGCAGAGTTAGCAAGGAGTAATTAATTTGTGTTTGAAGAAGATTTTTTGGTGAAAACGTAACAGCACTTCTGCTGTAGTATGTGGAATCATTTTTGGATTTAGTAGAGACGATATGTTCCAAGGACATTATATCTTCATTCATATATCATGTTAAAAAAGCTAATCCATGTCCCTCCTGTCAAGCCAACAGTCCTGAGGCAGCATGAAGCATCTCTTTTAAAGATAAGTGTTCTCTGACCTTCTTCACCCCAGGCAGGAATGTAGCTGTGTGTGCAGATTGTACAGCTTAAAAGGGGTTCTGGAGGGGGGCGGATGGATCATCTCCATTCACTGCAGCTTTTCCAGACCAGTGGACATAGGCTTGTGGACATAGATATATAATGGCAGGGATGGCTGCGTCTCTGAGTGGGAGCTCTTGGACTGGAACAATTTTTCTGCCTAATTGCCCTTGGCGTTAATCACAGTCAGCCTCAGGTGAGCCTGCAGCAATTCCTGTTCAAGTTCGTAGTCGTGCACTGACACTCGCTTAAACCCCCCCCCCCACAGCACAATCATCCTATATTTTCAAAACGTCTTACTAGGATTGCATAAGGTTATATAAATCACTATAAAACAGAGATACTATTGAAATAGAATTCCACATTCACTGTATTTTGTTTTATTGTTTGGTTGAGACTCTCGTACGCCTCAAAAGAATTTATTTCAATGTAAATGATTTTACAGCCTCTTACAATGACATTCCTCCTATAGAGCTCTTCCGCTGGATTACCCACATTAGTTACAGGCTCTCTGCTGGTGCTCCTGTTACATGGCCTCTTACAAACTCATTTGAATCAATAAAACTCTTCCTCCATAGCATTTCACATTCAGTCTGTGTTTTGTAATCCAGCATGCACTGCACTGGAATATATGAGTGACTCTGCAGACTTGACACCAAACACAACAGTGGTTAAGGTTAGTTACATGATATTGTAAAAGGGATTCATGTATTTAGTGCTGTCATTCATCGCATGACACAATAATATCTGGTCTTTTTTTATTGGGCGTCCAAGCAAACTGTAAAAAAAAAAATTTGACTGCTGTGACATCATTTAACCCTTTTGACACCGCATTCTAATTTCTGGCTTGATGTGAAGTAAATGAAGTTTTCCTCTCTGACCAGCTCCCCTGCACGCTTCACACACCTGTCCTGCTGCCTTCAGCCTGTGTGGACTCTGCAGAGAGGCGCTAACAGGACAGCCGTTTGGTAGTAGACTGTCAAATTGGTGGTAAAGTTTACAATGGACTCACACCTCAGGGCCCAGATGGTGTGCGTTGTGTTGAGGAAATGTGAAAAGATCCAAAGCTGCCTCTGTGTGTCAGTGCCTCGAGGGCCCTTACAGGGGGGCTTGTTGATGGAGGAGTTTCCTAAGTGGATCATCACATGCCTTTGTACTGAGGTTAGCTGGCACGGCTGGGTCCTTTTTGAGCCAGGGTCGAGCACAGGAGGACAGGCTTAAATTTGAGCTGCTTGAGGAGTTTTGTCCTTTTGGTCCTTTGAGATTCCTTCCTCTCCGAACCATGTCACAAAACATTTTTAGACACCAGAATTTCCCAGAAACTTTCCAGAGTAATGTTTTGACCTTGACAGCTGGTGAGGAATGCAGGCTCACTTTGTGTGGATGTGTGCTCAGCCTCTGTTGTCCACTGCCGTTTATTTACCAACCTTTAGGCTAATTATTAACAAAGCATTAAAAGCTCCTTGTGAGGCCAAAGGAAGCTGTAAATCAATCTACCCTGTACATAAGAAGGACTTTTTGAAGCAGAAAACCTTTTAAATTGACCTAAATTCTTCCTTCCATTAAAGGATAAGAAATCAGTCCAGGCCATCATTCTCAGTTTCTAATCTCCTGTGTTCTGACTCATTCTGTTAGATAATGGTTTGTGAAGACCTGGGGCCTAATCCTTGGAGGCACCCTTCATGCTTGTGCTTCCTGCCCCCCTTAGGGGCAGCCATTCACCGTTGCCAGGTGGGGAGGAGTTTTTCTCAAAGGCATCAGTACCAAACTAACTCACTAGCTGGTTTCAAATATACATTCCTGAAAATGTCTACAAAAAGGTAAGGCAGGCTGACCCTTAAATTGCTTGTTCACACATGTACCTCACAGCGGGAGGTAGTCCCTGTCGGACATGAGGGGGTTGAGGAAGGGGGTTGGGGTTATCAGGAGGCAAGACCTGACGTAAAAGACAGCTGAAGCAACAGTCTGATGCTATGATGATAATGTTTTGTCTTAATATACAAGTGTATCAGTGCTACGTATAGTATGACGGTATCAACAAAGAGTGAAGAAACATGAACTGGCAAACCGTTTCACACTCTAAATAAACGTCATCATCCCCTCCCACTCACACATGATTCATTTACCTGCTGCATTCTCACTTCACTTCACTCAATTTAAAGGAGCAATATGTAACTCTCACACGTAGTGTTTTAAATTGTTACTGCGGTATAAATTCAAAACATTGGAGAGAGCTGACTTCCCCCGCCCCTCCTCCCTAGAGTTGAGGCGCACGTGGGTTGCCATGTCGCTGACATGAAAGCTTCAGTGTTTAGCCAGCTCTGACTCGGTCTTGAAACCTTTCTGCGTTCTAACCTCTCTCAATTTTTCAAAATCATCTCCAATATTTATCCTAGTTTTACCACGTTTCTGGTCGTGTAGCTTAAAGGGATACTTCACCCGTTGAAACATGAATCTGTATTGACATTGGGTCATATATGTAGTAGAAATGTGAAATACATTTTGAAGTTGGTGCCTTTTTGGCCGAGAAAAGGCAGAAAGTGTCTTTTTGGCTCATGTGGATGAAAGACGCCAAATCCCAGAATGCACAGCACCGCAGGCCACTCCCACTAAGGTCCTCTATTTCAGAATCAGGAATACTTTATTATTCCCAGAGGGAAATTCGATCGTTACAGTTTCTCCGAAATAAACAATATAGCAGTAGAAATATAGTAATAAAAACATTTAGCGGCCGGGCTAGCTAGCGGCGGCCAGCGCCCGGCGGCCAAAACACAAGACCGGCCTGTCGGCAGCAGCCATCTCGCTGCTTTATTTACATTTTTTCGCCATTATCAGCTTTCTCCATAGAGCCTGTTAGCATAGCTTCCAAGCAATATGGCGGATGTTAAGTTTTGATTCTGGGAGTGAGTTCCCACCACTGATCTGCAGTGATGGGAATAACGCTGTTACTTTTTTCAGTAACGAGTAATCTAATTGATTACTCTTCCCATCATTATAACACCGTTACCGTTACTGCCAAAAAATGCGGTGCGTTACCATGACTGAAGCTGTTCTTCATCAGACCAACTAGATCTCTAAACCCAGCGGCAAAGATATTTCTTACTGTTCTTCCTCTTTGGTGAGTGCGGACACGAGACAATCGCATAAATGATGACGATTGGCTGAGGTAGAGTAAAATTTCATGGTGAGCCAATCAGAGGTAGAGTTGGGCGGGTGTTGTTTACACAAATTCGAAAGCATGTATAGTCGGCCCCACCACCACCACCACACGTTTTGTCTCAGGCCGAGCTAAAGAAACTGGTAGCCAGGTATGTTGTGGAGGATATGCTGCCATTATCGATGGTTGAGTCGGAGTCATTCAGAGCACTAGTTGCCAAAATACCGGTCAGAGCAGGGGTTGGCCTGCCATGTAAAAAGACGTTCGCAAACTATATAGACGCCCAACATGCTCAAATGAATGTCGAGCTCAAACAGACATTTGAGAAATTAGAATATTTGTCTACCACAGCAGACAAAACATCTATTATGTCATTTTTACGGATCCACTATATAAACATAGTAATTATAATATCTACAATAATACATGACATTTGATTGGAGGCTAGTCTCACTTTGTCTCACAGCAACATTAAAATAGTTTAGATTTGTGTACACTGTTTCTGTTAATTATTGATTGTATTAAGTGTCCATTTCATTATAATATTCAGATTTATCATAAATAATTGAACATGCACATGTATTTTAAGTTCTGTTAAAGAGGGGTGGAGGTGGGGTCCAAATTCTTTGACACATCTGAGCATTTAAAAATTTACTAGTTACTTTTATAATTTGTTACTCAGTAACTACTTTAGTTACTTTTTGGGAGAAGTAACTAGTAACTGTAACTAATTACTTTTTTAAAGTAAATTGCCCAACACTGCTGATCTGTGATTGGTCTGTAGCTTCAGTGGTCGAAAAAATGAGGAACTAGCGTTGTAGTTTCACCCCGCTAACCACAACAGCTTCCAGTGACGCAAAAATCATCATTTTGCGTCACTGGAAGCTCCTTTTCAGACTCAGAAATACAAAGATTTCCCATCTCGGGAAAATGAGGGCGGGATGCACGACCATGCAAAAATACTACCAGTATCCCTTTAATTAAAAAAAAAAGGCTTTTTAGGTCGGTCAGAATCTGAACCAGGTCGCTTGCTTACATCGTTGCAACACCCGTGTGATTGCCGCTTGCCTGGCAAACCGAGGGGTGTCTGAAAAGGCCAAAACTGCCTACCTTTTTATGGGCATAACAAATACAGACCAATCTGGACCAGAATGGAGACTTAAAAGGAGGACGTACTGGCTGCTTCATTGTTGTCAAAGACACCAGCACTTCCAAAGTTTTCGGGGTAAAGTCATTGTCGCAAAATTTGGCTGTTTGCATTCACACATGCAGCTGTCCCTCAAAACTTCAGGGAGTTTTCAGGAGTTTTGTGTATTTGTGAAAGCACCAACTGTTTCCCAAAGCTTGCTGTGGCAGCGGTTGGTGAGGGATGTTGATGATGGAAGTTCAGGGTGGATCTTGAGGGGCTGAAGGGCTTCAATAAGATGTAGTTCAAAACAGTCTTTCTTTGCCCGGAAAAGGGTCACACACACACACACACACTGTGCTCTGAAAGATTAGCAGTCCACACAAGAGCCTGTTTGAAGTTTTTTTTTTTTTCATTGTTGTGAGTAACTATACCAAACATCCAATTAGGAAGGGAGTTCCACCTTGTAACATGCTTTAATATGGGAGGGAGGTGAAAGCGTGCTCTCTAATCACAATAACATAAAGAAAAACAGGTGACAAGGGAAAAGAATGTGCCTTGAACTTTGGTTTTAGTTGAGGGAGATAAGAGTATGTTGCAAGAAACACAACATCCCCAATTGTCAGCTCTTTTAAAAAATCCTTTTTGTCCAAAGGGGATTGAGGTAGTGTTAAGTAGCTGCCAAGATGTTTCCAGGCACCCAACAAACAAGGCATATCATCCCTGATGACTCAATGTGATGAAATAAAAAATGTTACACATTTTTATCATCAGATATTATGCAGTAACAGCAGGTATGATCAAGCCAGTGTCTGGGGGAAATATCACAATAGGAATAAAGATGTGAGTCATCATCCACTGGGTTCAAATTCATCACCGTTTGGTACATGAGTCAGCATGAATCAAGCAGGAGCGACAGTGTGTACTGTTACTTACAGGGCAGGCAGAGGCTCGTTCTGTTCATGGGATTTTCTGTCCACGGTGACGTCAACCTTACACTTATTGTTTTTTTTCTTTTCTCATAATTAACTTAAAATATGAGATGAAACAGGCAAAAGAAAAGTTATAAGCAGTCAAGGTGCCTCAGAGTGGCCTCTGCTACCTGTTTTCCAGTGGAGGGAGAGAGTTGGTATCAGGTGATCAGTGCTCCTGCAGCTTTAGGATAAGCATTTGCATGCTGAACATAGATAGACTATGTTGTTCCTGTTTCTGGGCCCCTGATTTGGTTAGAAAACAAAAAGCCACAAGCCAGAGAGACAGCACAGGAGGTACGATAGCCCAAACTCTATTTTTTTTTCTATAATTTTAAAGAATAAAGTGAGGGTCCTACAAGGTTCACCTGAAACGGTAATGAAGGCGTGTCTTCCTCTGAAACAGCTGCTTTTTTACTGTGTAGTGCACACTCATCGTTCATCATATTAAAAGTGATCACAGGAGCTGGTTGATTTGGAAATCATCAAGGACACCTTGTTCATTCGATTTCTTGCAGTTGAGGACAAATCTCTTCCCCAGCATCTGAAAGGTATGAAAGACTGACACATTTGAACATTATAATAATCACTACATTCATTTGGTAAGTGTTAAATACTTGCTACATGTTGTTCAACCAACTTGGCAGGGATTGTTATCTGTTATTAACTTGTATCTTATTTTAAAAGCTGGCAGACTAGTAAGTACCCTAGTGTGTGTGTAGTTTGTTTCCCTATACTTTAAGTCGAGAAAACATTTTGTTTGCATTGTACTGTATACAAAAAAAGCATATTAACCTCATCCTGTCGTGAGTGTGAAACAGTAGTTTGTAAGAAAGGTATTGCTAACCCTGGCGTGCATTTGCATGGAGTCTGGTTTGCATGACTGGGAAATGTTGTTGATGTGATAATGGGAGTTACACAAATGCAGAGTTTCACAACCCAACAACTAACGTCATGGCTGCGTGCTGTAACTTATCGTTTCCGTAAAGCATGCAAAGATTGTTTTCATGCAGTATTCTTTGTAAAAGAATGCTTTGTTATCCAAACGCTAACTTCTTCAGACAGATACAGATCATCTCTTTGGCACAGCTAATAACCAGGTGCTGGAATATTCTTTTCAGTGTGTGTCTGTTCTGCACCACCTTATTAGGGACTGCTCGTCATTCATAGCAACATGGCGTCAGTGGTGGACAAGTCTTCATTGTTAACTGCGTGATGAGCTCAGACTAAAATAGAAACAAGTGCAGACTTTACTTTATTAGTTCTAGACTGATGAGTCAGCGAGCCCCTTGATGAGTGAACGTTTCGTCTGCTTCAGTGATGAAACAGACAGAAGCATTTACCCTGAAGCACCTGTCGTTTCCCTGAAACACTCATGCCATGTTCACTGTTTTTATCCAAAGGGTGTTGGCCCTGGGAAGCTACTTTGCTTGACTTTGTCCTGACATCCCAAATAACTTGACAGTGACACAGACCTTGACCTATACATGGGTTAGGGTATGCCAGCACTGCATTAAAATGAGCCCCTGTCTAGGGGATTTGGACCCAGGGAAGCAACAAAAGAGAAGGGAAGGTCATGCTTGTAGAATTAACACATCTTTGTCTGTAAATGTTAACCTCGGCTTAACGGCCAGGAAACTGGAATTCAAAGAATTACAATGAGGGGTTTGGTGTTTTATTTTCTGGAATTCCAACCATTTTCCCTTCAGCAACAACTTTAGTAATCTTCTCACACACAAGCTGCTTATATAATGTAATCCATCAAGGATCATACAGTCTCTGAACACTTGGTTTACTGACTTGGTTTTGACTTTTTTGAGACTAAATCGATTTATAAAAGCTGCCGTGAGTTATGGAGGTTAAAAGGTTGTCTGAAGTGTAGTCCAAATACTACACTATCTCTGTGGCCTTCACTTGGTTAATGGTTATGTCTGCCAGTTAACAACAGTATTGAGTTTCAGTTCTGAAACAAAGGTGAGAGTGCTGTGTTTTCTTGAGTGGGTTTGTGAAATTGAGGTGTTTGAATGGGAAAAAACCATGGCTTGGCTCAAAAGAAATTTTTTGTTCTGGACCTTATACTTAGCTGTGCAGCCTTAGTTTGTAAGTTATGATTTAACAGGTGTGTCCACTGAGCTGTTGGATAAGAAGAGGGAGGGTTTTTTGCGTCAAGAGGGTTGCATAGAAACTATGCAGATATGAAGCAATCATTCTCTTCACATATAACTTGTACCAGAAAGGTAGTGCTGTAGTACTGGAAATCGGTCTACTTCTCGGAATCAAAAGCATTTTTACTCGGTCTTGTCTCGGTCTTAGACTTGGCGGACTCCGGATTTTAAATCAAGACCAGTCAAGACCACCACTGAAAGGCTACTTTTTAAAATTATTCCTGTGATAAGAAGGAAAACAACCTTTTCTAAAACAACTAATAACTTCATTTCATTTGTATTTCAATATTTTTCCCCGGTTAGAGCCGCAATCTTCCAGGTGTTGATTTTCTTTTATTGATATTTATGGTCTTATCTCGGTCTCGCCCTGCCTTGGTCTTGGTCTTGACTTGGCCTTAATCTCTAAATGTCCTGGTCTTGTCTTGGTCTCTGAGTGCTCTGGTCTCGGGTATGTCGTAGTGTGGTCTTGACTACAACACCACAGAAATGTGATGTAAATTAAGTAACGCCAGTTTACAAATGATTCCTTGTAAGAAGTATTTTATCAGCTGACCTCACTGTGATCGACATGTTTTACTGATCATTTTCCACATTTCTCATCCTAAGATGTTTACAGATATCGCCTCATACAAGATTGGTGAACATGTATTTAAAACAGATAGGTAAATAAATCAAAGCGTGTCAAACTGTGTTATTTTTGTTATAGTTGAGGTCCATGGCCATTTGGTGGTTTTATAGATCACAGTTAGTTTTAAGTAGTTTGTGCTGCTGACTGCCCCTGTCACAGTGTTTTATTGTTAAAGACTGTTCCCTGCAGATATTGCCAAAACATCACTGGGCTTAAAAAGATTTATTTCAAGATTATCTCTTCTGCCGTAAAGCCAATGGTTACAAAATTAGACTTGTTTTAATCTTTTAATTGATCTTAGTTGCTGAGAAAAAGAAATGCTTGAATATGACACGTTTTCTTATTCCGTATGTACATTAATGTTCCCATAGTAAGCCTTCTTTGACTGCTAACACTGTCAACTGTCAAGGAGTGAATACCAACAGAAGAACATTGCAGGGGATTTTGGCATATTTTTTGGGGGCGCTAGCCACACGTTTAGCTGTGTTGCTCCTTCCACGAATGCACGATCCTTACAAGTTATACCTCGTTGTAAAGGTGACTAATCAGGCTTTCCAACAATATAAAATACAACACCAATTAGTATTATTAAAGGGGCGAAATAATTGACCAAAATAATGTTTCCAAACTTTTCTTTGAGGAGTTTAGATGCCTCAGTATTATTTTTAGAAACTTCTCAGAGAATGTTTAAATAAAATAAAACTTGTGCATAAGGTTTTAGAAAAAGCCACATTTGATACCAAACACTTTACAGTCCTCCACACTGGAGAACAGAGAGGCACAGTCACAGGCATGGCCTTGCCACTTGGCCTCAAAGCCCTCACAGATCAGTGATAAATGTATGCGAGGGACTCTATGGCACTGAGTAAGAGCAGACACTTTAAACTGACAGAGATGCATATTCCTCTCTGCCTGTGCATGCTAGACAAAGGGTTTAGATCATAGGTTTGTTTTTTTTATTCAGAGTGACACTCTGAAAAAACCTCCCTTTGCACAACATTGCATGGGAGCAGATGCTCCTCTTATCTTCGACCTGCACGTTGACCAGGTCATTTACATTCCTCTACACAGCCTGTTTCAACAAAGTCAGTGACGGGTCCACCAGCACTGGTTTTTCCCTCTGAAACATGTTTGTGGTATCAGCTACAGATAACAGCTGCCTGCACTGAAGTGGACAAGCAAAGTCAAGTGTGTTCTCCAGTCCTAAGATGTTTCAGATAGTATTCCTTTACGCTGCCATCACGCTTACTCTTCAGTACAGTTCAGTTTGATTCTGAGTGTGCAAACATGGTGTTCATTTGGGCTCTTCCTCTCCCTCTATTTGTCTTGGCATTGCCTGCAGTCTGCAGCCCAGCAGCTTCATTATAGAGCGATATTGGGTGTGAGGAAGATGAGGAAAGAGGAAGGGAGTTACAGATGCGGGACACGCCAAAGCTCAAAAACCAAATGTAAAGACAGATGCGGCAGCGGAAGCGGATGCCTCATTCTAATTTGTAGTGAGTGTAATAGCTCACCACTACACTCCCTTCACACCATCAACCCTGTGATTTGTCATGGAGTGTAAACAGACTTTTCTCCAGTGGTCAGCTCCTGCCTGTAAATACTCATCCATTACTCTTGGTGAGGTTTTGCATGGGAACTGTTTCGGTGGTGGTAGTAGGGATTGTGGAGCAAGCTTTGCAGTGTGAGAGAGACTCTCATGAGCTCAGATCTGACTCATGGAAAGTTTAAGGACGCCAGAAGAGGTGTGTATGTGTGGGCTGTGTTGTGTGTGTGTTTGTGTGTTTCTGAACAACTGAAAGGCAGTTTTGATTCTTCATCTGAAACCCATTATCCAGCTGCATGTCACACTTTTTTAAGGCTTCATAAATCGCTAACGTTTGGCACTTCCCATGCTCCCATGGGAATTATCTGTCTTGTTTCTACATAATATATTCCACGGAGAGTCATAAAAGGTTGGCTGTTCTCTATTAAACTTTACATGGCAGATAAGTCAAGTGACTTTGCTTGATAATAGTGAATCAGATTGGTTTCAGGCTCCTCCAGATTAACAACACAGCTTTTCCTCACATCAGGTTGGTGTTATCAGCTGTTGGCTGCTGGCCAATGATCTTATGATGAACACGTGTAGGTTAAAAGTTGTCAATAATAGTGGAAGAAAGTGTATTTAAGGCTCTTGAAATTAGCTACATCTGTGAACTATCAACACCAGATTATGCCCTCCATTCCCATATGGCAAAACCACTAACGTTCGTCATTTCACTGTTTGGCTTAATGATGGTTTGTGCCTGGTAGAGTTCAATTTATTAGTCTGAAGTCAAATTACATGACAAAGCCTTATTTCTTTAGCTGGGTGAAATGGTTTCGACCCCCTCTGCCCTGCAAATATTTAAGGAAATGGAGCTCTCTGCACAGTGGCCGCTCAGTATTCCTTTCTCACACCAACATGACTTCATATATTTAGATATAAACGTTTGCGAGGAAAATTCCCCATTCAGCCAGGAAGGATGTGAAACAGAATATGGATTCTATTTCTCTGAGATTCATATGAAGCCCGGAAAAGACATATAAACAAAAAGCTCCTGGTCCCCTTCCCCATTTTTTTTTTCCCTTTCTCATCAGTTTCCCCCCCGACTCTGTTTTTCCAAGCTTCAGCCTTCAGCAGTCAGGAGGACAG
This sequence comes from Labrus mixtus, assembly GCF_963584025.1. NCBI lineage: Eukaryota > Metazoa > Chordata > Actinopteri > Labriformes > Labridae > Labrus > Labrus mixtus. The sequence continues at coordinate 11,249,756 of NC_083629.1, forward strand.
GAGGAAATGGCTGGGTTTTCCAGAATATGCAGTGTTGTAATTTGGCCATGTCAGTAATGATTTGAGCGAGGCCTTTTACTGTAAACCACTCCTCTGTGTCCCAGTCTGGGAGGAGAAACACACTGATCTGAGCTGTCTTTTATTGATTACTGAATAGTGGTCTGTTTAGTGTGCTCAGTATTACATTCAACTGGAGTTGTCTCTTGACTGTTTTTCAGTTTGATGTAGGTCAGTAATGGTAGGAAAAGTCATCATGAAAGACAATTTTTAAAGAGCATCTAGTTTATCATGAAACTAGAAATGTCATCTAGCATGACATTTCTTAATCAAAAAAAACTATTTCTGAACTTTCTGTCACATGTTCTAAAAATATTGATGACGCATTTGAGTGTGTGGTTGTTGTACCATTTGTTGTCAGCATTTTCATCACAACTTCTTGACTAAAACCCTCAGCTCAACTGCACAGACGCCAGACTGGTTACACACCACAAACGATTGATAAGGATCTTTATCGTAGTCCAGTCTCGTGTGTTAAAATGATTAAATCAATATCCGTATTTTAATTTGAAAAAAATATGACACACAAAACAGATTTCCCTGCTAACATGTCTCACCACGTCACCACTTCTTATGACATGAATGAGGGTTAAAGAAAGAAGCTGACAGCTGAAAAACATGAAAAGAAAACAGCAGGATTATTTCTGAAAGTGGTAATAAGAAGTTAAATGATGAAGCGTTGAAACCGACACACAATTGCAGAGACTAAATACATTAATCCAGCACTTTACCTTCTTAAGTACATTTTGTATACTTCAGTTAAACAGATATCGTGTTGTTACATCCTTCCATGATTATCCTGCAATACATCAGTAATGGCAGACTTGTTGTTTTGTGATATTATTGCGATCGTGTGCCACATAAGACAAATTGTATTGTTGGGTATCATATTGGAAGTTACCCTGTGATTCCCACCCTTAATTGTCACTGTTTAGAATACATAGTAAGAAATATGAAAGATTTCTTGCTGAATAAAAACAAGTTGTGAATGAGTTTCCTACACTAAAGTTGGAAAAAAATACAATTAACGTAGAGCAGATGTTTTACTATTATACTGAAACAAAATGTATTGTTTGAAACTAGAAATACTGAACCTTTTAGATCTTGAACTGTGGTCGTCATAAATGTTTTACTTCGCATACTAATTCAAAGTTAAAAATATGCATCTCTTAAAAGCAAAGATTTACCTTGTGTCTGTATTTCTTCTTACCTGTCCCAGAATCTCCTCACCTGTCCTCGCCGCTCTCTAATGCTGAAAATGACCAGCAACACGTTGTCTTGGGCCCGGACTGCTACAGTCGGCTATGTGAGGAGCCACTGGACGGAGAGGGCGAGCGTCCAGTGAGCCTGGTGTCTACCCTGTCCTCTGGTTCGTCCCGGGATAGTCGCAGCCTTTTTGGAAGCACCGTAGCCCTTCCTTCCTCCACCACGCCACCTGTACAGAACGAGGAGGACATAGACTTGGAGCTGAGCCCGGCTGGAAGCACTGGAGGAACAGCCAGGGACCAGAGTCCCAACATTAAAGACTCCAGGGGCCGCTGGCAGGAACGGCTGGAGTCCAGGGTGATCGCCAACCAGTGGAATAACAACAACGCCTGCTCTAACAGGAAGGCAAGAGTTGAAATACCTCACATCCAAGCCTCACCTGTCATCGCAGACGCCATGGCGCCCAACCCAAAGTTGACCTATGTGGACCGTGTTGTCATGGAAATCATCGAGACAGAGCGCATGTACGTCAAGGATCTGCGCAGCATCGTGGAGGTGAGTGGATGTCGAGGGTTTTCTACTTCTAATTGGACTTTCCATTACAGTTTTTTTTGCTGTGGTCCAAGTATTCACTGTGAGCCAAACCTTATATATATATTGGAGAGTTATTCATCAGTGTTCTGTGTATTTAAAGCATATGTTTGATTTGGATTTGTATGCAGCAGTGACTTCATGTCTGCAGAACTCTTTAGAGTTGATTTACTGAATTTGGCCAACTAGAAGTTGGACTGAACGGCTGTTTAGAGCAAATAATGTCTACAGTGTTCAAAGCAGCTGTTTGTGGCCGCAAACTAGTCTGGCACTTGTTAAACATGCAGTGGATTTTTCTTTTCCTTTTCATTACCAAACTCCATTCTGATTTCTTAACGGGTTGGTCAGTTGACAAATATGCAAGCCTGACATATGGGAATTGTGTGCTCTGTTTAAATACTTCCAGTTTGTTGAGATGAAGGCTGTGGTCATAGTCTTGTACATAAACCATTCTGTATATTTACGGTGCAGTGAAAGTTTACAGCCTGTAGCCTGGGATCATGGAACTCGTATCTGGAGTACAAACACGTCAAAACCGGGACATAGTGCAGGTCTTTCGCGGCCGAAATCATGGGCTTTCTGATCTGAGTCAGAGATAGTTGAGACCTCATCGCAGAGATGTTAAAGCATGAAAAATGGGTCAGGGACAGATTTACCACTAAACAGAGCGCTTACATCTTATCACGTCCTCTACCTTCTGAAGTCTGGAAACAACTCCAGACCCAGTAATGTTGTCTAACTCCAAATATTCCCTTGTGTTTACAGCAGGTCTCTGCGGTCAAACAGTCTGCACTGCACTGATGGTAATGTCTTTAACACGTGAGGCACTTCTGCGGCTGACTGGCAGTAAAGCAGCCAGCACCTCTCCTCACCTTGTCTCAGGCCTGCCTGGCTGTTGCTGTGGGAGGGCGGTCAGCCCTTGTGGCAGCTTGAGTAACGACTTGCTCCAGACAAACACTTTTTCAGGACTTTTAACTCTTCCAGCTGACATGAGCAGCAGCCCGGCCCAGTCTGGACCCGGTCACACAGGCGCTGCGTCAAGCTCCATCATGCCCCCGAGCTCTCAGGCTCTCCCAGCCAACAAAAACACCTCCATCTTTGCTCCAACTGAAACAATAACACTGATTAAAGGAGAGTGATTGATTTTCCATAGGCCACAGTGTGGGAACACAGATGTATCCTCAATTCTTTCATGATTTCAGTATGGCCTCCCATCAAATGAATTCCCCTCAGCTCCTTTCAATTTCACGCCGAGACATGAATGTGACGGAGACGTGAGAAGCTCTTCCCTCGTTTTGACATTGTTTCCCCAGCAAACTAATTCAGAAGCTTCCGTTTGATAGTGACACTGAACCCATGAGCAGCTGTTGAAGCTAGGTCTACTCTGCCTTTGTATCTAATCTATCTCACACTCTCAACTTTCACTCTATCCATGAAATACAGTTTATACATGTGGGACAGCTGTTTGAGTCCAGCTGGTCTCACATGTGTAAATACATCACAAACCCCTGGCCTGAACACACCCAAAGGACTCACACTCGTACTGTTAAAACAAGAATGTGGTCTGAGGTTCTTGGAGGTTCTCAGGATGATTCTAGTTTACCAATTGATTAAACAGTGCTACAGTTTCTTTGATAAAGCTCTACACACATGGCCTTGTGTCTCTCATACTGTGCCAAGGGTCATGTATGTATGTATGGTGAGTTCTTCAATAGGAGACTGGAGACTGTCTGCAGGTCAGCAATGTCTCGCACTGCGCTGGAATGCTCCATCTATGAGCATCTACAGTTCAGCCAGTAGTGCGATTTGATGACTGTACTCTTCATCTGGCCTGCCCGGCAGCACTGCTCGATTTGTATCTGTGTGTGTGTGTGTGTTTTCGCACCAAGCGTCTGAGCAGCTGGGTGTGTGTGCAAGCTGTTTAATGGAATGCTCTTTATATAGTCACTGCGTGTGTGCATGTTTGCCTCTCGTCAACTCACTCCTCTACTTGTTTAGAGCTGTTTGTCTGCCACATTAGTGCATAATTGAAATCAGCCAGATGTTGGCATATTTGGCTACTTTTTTTTTTTTTTTTTTTTTTTTTTTATAGATATTTGTACTTATGGAATCCAGGGGGAGACTGTTGGAACAGGCTGTGCCGATGTTTATGGTCTGGGTACCACAGACCCTCTTCCAGACAGTCACGCTTGCCTCTCGTTTGTAGAACAAACCCTTAAAAGGATCCTTTTAAAGATCACATTACTGAAAGGGTCCTTTAAGCCTTGTATTTATGATTATGACACTTTTCTCTTTGTGTACAGCACAATACATTCATACACTGTTGTGCCACCACTGAAGGAGTCAGTTATATCAAACCAAATGTTGTTTGAACACAGAATTAAAGAGACGACATCAGGAACTCAAATGAGAATGTTTTTCTATATGCAGGCTCCCTCTACTGGTAAGAATGTGGAAGTGCCTCACTGCCTTCGATGACGCATTCAAATGTCATGAAATGTGACCTTTTATATCCAACTCCATGTTTTACTCCGCCCCTGCTGTTTTCCAGGACTACTTGGCCCACATCATCGATATGAACAACCTTCCCATACAACCGGAGCAAGTGTGCGCACTGTTTGGAAACATAGAGGACATATACGAGTTCAACAGGTAATCCACACCAACGCAAACACACTGAGAAGCAATGTTTCCTCTCAAGATGTTTCCCATCTAATCCCTATCTAATGTTTTTCATTGCAAAATGACTCAAAACAACAGGATTATCTTTCAGAAGAAACCAAAAAAAATCTGACTTTGTGCCCACATTCTGTAACTGAGATATGTTTGGATGTACTTTTTTATAAGAAATACAATATTAAAGATAATACAACAATAAGGCATGTGAAGAATGCATGACATATTCACTACTGGTATTTCCTTCACTGACACAAAGCGGATACACTGAGAAACAAAAGAGTGATGCTCAGTTGATAGTGCACATTTTTTTAAAATTGTTTTTTTTTTTTATTCCTGTATTTGAGAGAGAGGAAGGTGGATAGAGCCAGAAATCAGGGAGAGAGAATTGGGAACGGCATGAAGGAAAGGAGCCCACAGGTTGGATTCAAGGCCACTGCTTGTAGGACTATGGCCTCTGTACATGGGACGCGCGCACTAACCACTAGGCCACTGGCGCCACAAGGGAGTGCACATTCTTTGTAAATATGTGCAAAAGCAGGCAAATGGATTCGCTACCAGTTTTAAGATGTAATCTTCTTTTGTCAGCAAGTGCCCCATTGTTGACTACGCTGAGTGCCAAAACACACATTAGCATTCTTCTCTGCTCCCACAGTCAGACGCCAAGGCGATCATAAAGCCCCTTGACCACAAATGGAGAGGATTTGTTTCTAATTAAGTTGTATTACAATTCAAACCAGCTCTATTAAAGAGATTTTGACAGATTTGGGAACTAAATACGTTAATCACAGAGGTAATCGTTCTCACTGTGGCACCAGGAAGAGGAAGCTGTGCTTTTATTGAGTATCACATTGAAGACAGTGATACTTCTTTTTATGACGGTTTTGTTTGTGTGCACGAATGCTTGTCTCAGCCTGTGAACAGGTTCAAAATGTTTCCCTTACATTGCGACAGAGTTTTACTTGAATGGAAGGAGGCCAGAAAAGGGAAACAAGGTGTTTTATTGCAAGACTTTTTTTTTTTTCTTTTTTTTTGACAATTATCTTTTTTCTGGAAAATGAAAAAATAAAGTTGTCAGTTATAAGTTATTCTTGACCCATTGATCACACATTGAAAAGCACTCTACACACTGTACTGTACAGCATGTACAGTAGTTCTTTCAGTTGAATAGTTATCTGTTTAGCTACACTTCAAACTCTTCGTAAAGGCATGACTTATTTTAACTTCACTTACATTTGACATGAACATTCATTTATTGATTTATTATTTTTTTTTCTATTATTTTTGTGACATTCAACTATATCAAAGTTGACTGTTATTGCAAATCTTGTGGTATGAACAAATATTGACGTATCTGAAACAATAGCAACGGCAAGAATGTCTCATTGTACCGTGAACATGTTGACACATTTGCCGGTGGTTGGTTTCAGTGAAACCAACATTGTTTGATCTGAGTTGTGGAATGCTGTGTGATGAATTATGTTTGATATTTTTACATCTTATGTTAACAGAGCAGTTTTCGAGTGAAGTGCTTGCAGTGATTGGTAATGTTTTTAAAATAGTTGTACTTTTCCTCTGAGACCCTCCCTTCATGTACCTCACATCATCAGTTATGCACTATATATATTCACACTATTTATGGAGGTGATGTCACACAGTGTAAAGCATTACAATTCCTTATAATCCTCAGGTTGTGCTTTCCCAAGCTTGAGATAAAGCTTGTTTATTCTGTGACTTTGGGCATGGAGAAATCCATATCAAATACATGTTCTTTCATGCGCAATGATGTATTTTAAGAGTGTTTGCTGCCCTCTAGTGGTCTCATCCATAAAGGAGCTGTACTTTAAATAGTCAGTCATCTTTATTCCTTTAGGTGTATTTATCTCCCTTTATGGGTGATTTTGTTTTTCTTGCTTGGCAAAAAACAAAAGGTTAGTAAGTTTACCTCTGTTTTGGCTTTTCAGTGAGCTGCTTCAGTCCTTAGACATGTGTGAGAACGACCCTGTGGCCATTGCTCGATGCTTTGTAGACAAGGTGAGAAACTGCCCCTCCTAATTCTCTTTGCAGTGATATCAGATCCTCAAAGAAATGAACGCTACTGATTTGTTTGTCTGACTTCTGTCTCCTCAGAGTGATTACTTTGAAATATACACTCAGTATTGTACCAACTATCCCAAGTAAGTATCTAGATAATCATCTGCTGACTTTGTAGAATTATGAAATATGTAAAAGTCAAATGTTTATTAAACTTCTCTGCTGTCTTCCAGCTCGGTGGCAGCACTGACCGACTGCATGAGTCATAAAACTTTGGCCAAGTTTTTTCGGGATCGCCAGGCTGCTCTGAAGCGCTCCCTCCCTTTAGGTTCATATCTGCTTAAACCAGTGCAGAGGGTCCTGAAATATCACCTGCTGCTTCAGGTACAGACTGTGTTCAGTGGTCATCTTGTGTCATCTTAGCTTTTCTTCGAAATAGAGCCTGCAGGCCTCACTAGCTACAGTATATATTTCTGTTATCAACTATGAACGAGCACTCTTCAGCTGCGTACTACATCCAACTGATGAACAGTTAGTGCATGACCTTGCAATGTCCCCAATCTCTTTTGAAGGAAATTGTAAAGCACTTCAACCCAGATGAGGAGGGCTATGAGGTTGTTCAGGAGGCCATAGACACCATGACCGGAGTGGCCTGGTACATCAACGATATGAAGAGGAAACATGAACATGCTGTCAGGGTGCAGGTGAGCTGGAATTAATACGCATGCATGTCAGCATTCAAAAAAAAAGGCGTAATTATGTATGACTAATCAGGCTTTCCAACGATATAAAATACAACACCAATTAGTATTAAAAAAAAATCCCTGGAGTACGTAACTGACCGAGTGTTTCTACCTCCTGGTTTTATTTAATTTTTTGGTGATATGTAATAATTACATACAAGCTGACACTTGGTTGGCATTTCTATTTTCTCATGATGTGTGTTTTTTTTGGGGGGGTAATGTGTTTTCATGTGCATGTGCAGGAGATACAATCTCTTCTGATCAACTGGAAGGGTCCTGACCTGACCACCTATGGGGAGCTGGTGCTGGAGGGCACCTTTCATGTCCTGCGGGCGAAGAACACCCGTACACTCTTCCTCTTTGAAAGGATGCTTCTCATTACCAAGAAAAGAGGGGAACACTATGTCTACAAGACTCACATCTCTGTACGTTTTTTTGACTTTTTTTTTTCTTCACAAGGTATTTTGTAGTTTTACTAAATGAAGGTGTGGAGAATGGGGATAGCATAAAACAGTAAATAGTATCAGATAATACTAATCTATACTAGAGTCAGCTGAAATAGGTAAAGCCTCAGCCGTATGAATACATACTGTATGTTGTTGTTGCAGTGCTCCACACTAATGTTATTGGACAGTGCAAAGGATCCCCTGCTCTTCAGTGTCATCCACTTCAAGCATCCCAAGCAACCCCATACAGTGCAGGTAAATGTCAACACCAGTGACTGTCAGCCGTTTTCATTGTGCAGCATAGCGACACAAAATATTTTGTTGAGATAATAATATAAGAAAATACAACGAGTTGATCATTATTTTCACAGCAGTTTTACAACCGTTCTTCTCTCTGCCCAGGTGTTTGGAGTGTTTCTCTATTCTATAATACTGTGTGCATACTTTGTATCTTTTTATCCTTAATGACTCTTTGGAAATAACAAGTGTTTATTGATTCAGGCCAAGTCAGTAGAAGAGAAGCGTCTCTGGGGCCATCACATTAAGAGGCTCATACTTGAGAACCACAACACCATCGTCCCGCAGAAGGTAAACAACACAACAGTGTTCATCCCAGACCAGATCCCCAATTTCTCTCCTCCCAGCCTCGTGTTTAAACACGCTGTCTCTTTCTGTGCAGGCAAAAGAAGCCATCCTGGACAATTCCAACTGTGAGTGTGACAAATTGAGTAACTCTTGTTATGCTTGGACTCATTCAGTTGTTCCCATAGCAACTAAAGATGCTGCTCACAAAAGCAGAGGGGGCTTAATTTCCAGCGGAAAATGTAAAACGCTGTTTAATTTCAGAGAATCGTAGCCCATTACCCCTCTTTGTATGTATGTGGAGAAAATTGTTTTTGTAATTGCGGTTGTCAGTGCAATGAAGCATCCGTCTGCTGCTCAGGTCCAGGGATGTACCACTACAGCCCTGAGAGGCTGAAGAAAACCGAGCTCTACCAAGCTGACGACTTCCATCTTGGAGGGCGTAATGGGAGAAGGAGATCAGGTTAAACACCCCCACTGTGTTATTCATTTAGATTTGCTGTTTCAAAGAATAATATTTCCTTGATGATTAATGGTAAGTTACAACATCAGTGGGTTATATAACTTTCCATTTCTGTCTTTTAGAGCCTGTAAAACAAATCATAAGGACGACAAAAGGTTGGTACATTGACTGTTGTTTGTTATATCACCGGATATTCAGAAACATCCAAAAGGGCACATTCATTACAGCGGGTCAGTTTGATCCACTTTGCGGATGCTATCCGATGGCACTGCACCCCCACAGTCCCCCTCCCTAGTTTTATTTCTTCGTCTTTCGTCTACATCTCTACTGCACCTCTCTTTGTTTTCCATCAGAGACACCTGGAAAACAGATCAAAAGACACACGCACTCCCACTCCCACCGGCCTCGCCTATAATGCAGTTAATTATATGCCACAGTGGTTGAAGGCTTTGTCACAAACAAGCTTCTTTTTTTTTTTTTTTATAGTCAAATTCTGCCTTGCCTTCAGATGTAAGCAGCTTCCTGCTCTCATTCGTTCTAATTTGCCGTTATCAAAGAGGAAAACCTCTGTATTCCTGTCCCCAGCTCTCCTTTGCTCACAGTCTCGATCAATATTTCCAACCAATGTAATGTAGAAGCAATTTTCATGTCAACTTTCCTATCTCAGTGAGGGAGTAGGTCATCACATCCTGGCTAATTGCATCATGTTCAGTTTAAGTCTCTGAGAGGAAGATGGTTCTAATTAGTATTTATCTAGTCACATGGTCTCCCTAAAGTCTGGGTCAGACTGACTAGAGCCTCGCTCGATCTCTGCCTGTGCAGACTGTGTCCTGAGCATAATTGTACAAGATGCATGTGCTGTTCAGGTCATTTTGTCATAATATTTGCCTTATTTTTAGGGTTATTGACATTTTCATTTGTTTATCTCTCCCCCTTTCTTTTCTTCTTTGCTCTCAATGCAGCTGTTTTAAAGGTAAGCGTCTGAAATCTAAATGTTATTCAACTTTGATAAGCGTTTACACTCAATCAAAGCGTTTTAAGTTCAGTGTGCTGTGGTGAGATATGGTTTTATAACTCAGCGGTACAAACTTTCTTTTCTAATTCTTCAAAGAAATACAAACCTAATCTGCACAGAACATACTTTGGCTTGCCCGTGGGGTTTCCAAAAGTCATATCTCACCCAAAGCTTAAAGCCACTTTATTATGATTCCATCCCATTTACAGTCTTGCTATCAGATCACATCTCGAGCACTGGCTTTGCAATAACAATCCACATGTCTATGACTTCACGCTACAGCATGCAGACAGTGAGGGTGCACTGCTGGGGGAGAGGTGCTCCCTTCAGCCAGCCACTAGTGTCAGTACACTGGCCTTCAGCTTAGGCGAGCTCCAGGCTGAGAGTCCATGTGTGGGGGATCTCAATCCTAGAGCGGACTCTTTGGAGCAGCTAAGTCCAGCTGACAGTAACCCCAAACTGGGCCCTTCACCCAGCAAGGGGGATCTGGAGCAGGAGAAGGCCGAGGAGCCAAATGAAGAAGAAGAAGAGGAGGGGGAGAATTATAAGGAAGATTTACTGATGGGAGACGACCAGGTAGCCGACTTTGCCAGCTCAGTGCTGGCAGCCATCTCCTGCTGGCACTATAGAGCCAGGGCTTTGCTTTCTACTCACTTCACAACGGTGAGGGTTTCAGCCACCCACGGGTTTCCCATTTCCTGCTCTGTTTGCTGGCCTACCACTACTCTGTGCCACTCCTTCTCCCACGCAGGGTCTCATCATTCTACCGCCTCTTTTTTAACCGCAAACAGAACAGACTAACACCGGCTACCATTTTCACTTTGCACGCTGAATAACCCAGGTTGTGTTGTGCTAATGAAGTGCATGAACTGCAGTTCTCCTGGACTGCTAAAGTGAAATGTGTAACATCCATCTGCATCTTTTTGCTTGTATCGTTCTGTAAAGTTGAAAGTTGATGAAAGACATCCTTCTATGCATGCACTGTTCTCCTCTGAGTTGCTACAGAGGGTTTTTATTTATTTTTGGGGGCGGGGGGCTGAATGATATTGAATCTTATGCATCAGCAACCCTGCCTGCATTTGCATAATGTCCCTTTTTTACTGTTGTTTGACTTCAAAGGTTAATGTAGCCCTTTAACTCAATTATCATCATAATCATGAGAGCTTTTCTCTTTTCATAATCCTACTTCATAACCTCATTTGTCCTTTGATTTTTTTCATCACTATTAAGTCTTTGTCATGGTTAATTGATACACCATCATCTTTTCTGAAAATGTATGAATACTATCGCAAGCCCACGTGAATTGTCTGGGACACTGATTGTCTGCTGTGTTATCTGGAAAATGAAGAACTCTGTTTAATGTCCTGCGTTGTTGTTTTAAGGATGAGCAGAACATTGAACCGGCTGAACTGAAAGCTACAGAGAGAGAGGAGATAGAAACTTGCAGCCAAGAGGAAAATCATGTTGCTGCAACTGTGGACACACAGGTACTAAATAAAGAAGCCTCGTATGAAACTATACACTCATAACCACACGTGTCTCTGAGGCCACATGTGACATTTATTCCCTTTGTTGAAGAATGCGCTGCTCTTATGATGCCATTGGTGTTGCAATTTGTTGTTAAGCCTGTTTTCTAGCCATTGTATATGTTGAATGACACACTTTCAGCTTATCTGTTTCTATTATATATGCTCTTTCTGAGAACGAGAGCGGCTACATTGGACCTTTAAGTTGGTCTCTTAATGAATAGATGCCCTTGGCCACGCGCATGGCCTTTCTCTGAATCATTCCTGGAGCGAAATTACTGCCAACAAGTTAAAACACCTCTCTGATACATACATGCAGGCAAACAATCCCAATGTCGTTCCTCGGACAGGACTCCTACTGATAGGGCAACACTGTGTTTGGGAGCCAGGTGCAGTCCTTACCTGATTCATGGTGACTTTTTGAGCGCAGGGTGTTTTTCTCTCTCACCTTATCTCCCCCACACAGCTCCAGGCTGCACATTTTGCAATTTTCAAGCACTTCTCAGAGAGCAGGCAACACTTGAAAGGAAATTTATCAGCACTTTGGAAACTGTTCAAGCAGCAAATACACAATGTTCACCGTTAACCCACTGAGGATTTAAAATACCTGGCCCTATATGGACTTGTTAGCATCAAAGCTGCAAATGCAATCAAACGTTCTCCTAAATGTTTACCACAATTTAAAACTGTACATTTCATGAGTGTAATAAAGCTCAAGTGGGCCTCGTAAAATTAAAGACATGCATCATTAATATTGGATACTTGTGATAAACTGCTTGGTCTTTTGAGATTTTTCTAAATGGAGCATGCTTACCATTATAACGCCTCTTTACAAATGCCACCATGTAATTACATCCCAAACCCTCTTTTTTCTATTTTAGGTCGGTGTGGAGGATCTGTGCCCTCTGGACTGTGTCTTGCAAGCAACAGACGGCAGTCAGATGGAGGTGCAGCATTCCCAGTGCCCAGAGTCTCCTGTCTCCCCTTTGCAACAAGAGGCTGTCACACCAGAACCGCAGGACACATCAAGAGAAAGTATAGAGGAGGAAGAAGGGGAATGTGATTCCTCTGGTCTCGCGGTGGAGGACACCAGTGTGCTGACAAACGGGGATCTCTCAGAGGACGAAGAGGAGGTGCTTTCAGACAACAAAAGCCTCCTGCCTTCCTCCGTGCTGGACCAGGCAAGTGTAATCGCCGAGCGCTTCATCAGCAGCCTGTCCAGACGAAGCAGTCTGGTTTCAGAGGACCTGGGTCCCCTCGCCTGCCCCTCACCCTCGATAGAAAACGACGTCTTTAAAAGCCCCTCAGCCTGCATGGACCTGGAGAAGCAGACTCAAATGTTGGACTGCTCTACTCCAGAGCCACAGGTGAGATCTGAGGCTGATCTGTCCACACCTGAACATGAACCAGTACCAGAACTGGAGTGCAGGTCCACTCTCTCCAAACAAGACCGCCTCCTCATCCACAAGATTAAAAGATATTATGAGCATGCTGAGCACGAAGATATTAACTTCAGCATCAAGCGCAGGGAAAGCCTCTCCTATATCCCCGCGGGTCTGGTTCGTCATCTGAGCCGACAGCTCAACACTACTCCCCAGGAACAGGCTGTCCCAGTTCACAGGAAGGGACTCTGTCGAAACCGTCCGACTTCCTGGTCCGTGTTCGACCTTCCCGGCCTAGAAAAGAGGAAAAACACAGACAGAAATCAAAAAAAGGAACCACAGCAACCAGAAGAGCCAAAAGCTAGATCTCAGAGCATCACAGACTCCTCCACTACAGAAGAAGAGTTCAGATCCTCATCAGACATGCTCAAGGTTTGGCAAAACCTTGAAACAAAGGAGGAGGGCCAGACAGTTCAGCAGATAGACGATGAGAAACGTAATGACTCAGAATTGGAAGCAACACAGAAAATCATCTCAAACACTTCTGCCGTTGAAACCAGTAAGCAACCGCTTCAGATTTTAGAAGAGAATGAAATAAGCACCACTTCAGAGGGCTCTTTGATATCATCTCCCACCACAACTGTTCCAGCAGTGGAGGGGGGGTCCTGTCAGGACTCTAAGGCCCTAATAACTGAGGAAAAGGGCCAGTTAAACCAAGACCACCTACCCCAAATAATTAGCTTAAGAAACGGTACGGAGGAAGACCAGATCCTACAGGACATGGGAAAGATGAAAAACAAGGTGTTCCAGCTGGCTCGTCAGTACAGTCAGCGCATAAAGAATAACAGGCCGATGATCTGGCAGAGGAACCGAGAACAACAACAACAACAACAACAACAACAAGGCTTAAAGAGTATGCCTGCTGTCTATGAGGAGAAGATGCAATCAGTGAAAAAGGGTAAATAGGATGCAAATGGTCACCATATTGCTTGCTTTTGCGGTAATGTATTTTAAGCTTGTAAGTTGTTTCATGTTTTTTTTTTATGTCCGCCTGTTTTCTGTGTGCATATGCAGGTAAACTCAGCATTAGGTTGCCATTGAACACTTGCAATCAGGCGGTCATCCATGAAGAGCGTTCCCCAAGCCCAGTCAAGACCCCCACCTCTGGAACCGTCTCCCAGAGCACTCTGACCGGACCGCAGAGCCCACAGTCAGACACTTTCCACTGGCCTGACGTCCAGGAGCTGCGCACCAAATACACAAAGACCTCCCACTCCAAAGTAACACGCAGCTGCACTGTGCCAAACGGGATGCTGGAGTTCTGTACAGACAGGTGTAACAGCTGCTCACATAAGTACAGTAGCTCCTCTGACCTCCACAAAACTCTGACAGACTGTTCAAGGATACAGCCTGAATCTGAAAGCAGGGAAGGGGGTCCTGTTGTAGACGACTGGCCACAGACTCAATCCAAGTCCCAGCCACAGCTCCAGCCCCTGCTGTGCAGGTGGAGCTCTTTGGACCACATGATACCCCTGCATGACTTACAGAACCTTCAAAAACCTGCAAGCACCTTCTTTAAAACCAGCCAGGTGTCTCTGATTACACCTGGAGAGACCGGCAACCCGCTCCACGAAGACTCAGACTGTTCCACAAAGTCCTCTGCGCTGGCTGCAATGAAGATAACAGACAGTAATCTAGTGAAAAGCTTACGGGAGAAGTTTCAGAGTTTAAGCACAGGCTCGTGAACTTTTGAAATATGTACATTTTTATAATCAGAGACTATCACATGGAAACATTATCTGCCAGTAACCCAATGCTTCCAATCGTCTCGTTTCCCACAACTTGTTATCTGCACATTGTTGAGCACAGTGGTGATGATGTTTGTACCCGTGTAAACTAAAAGGGATGTGATTGGTCACTGGGTGGGGGCATCACTTCTTACAAAAGGTGTATTGCAATATTTGTACATTTGGAATTGTTCTGAACTGTTAAAGTGTGTATATAGTTCACTAAAACACTTTTTATCATTTAACAATTTACTGTACGCTGAAGTTTCAGAGAGAAGCAAGAGGAAGCTTAAGTCATAGTGACTGCACCAAAGAGGGTTTTCTTTTAACATTTGTTGACTTTGAACACACGTGATCACAGCTGTAACTTGCTTCCACGTCTACTGTAGCTGCTTTTGAATCTGTTTTCATGTATTGTATCACTGGAGCTTTATTTGTCTCAAGTTGTATATTTGCTTTAACATTATTTATAAAAGAAAAACTGTATATTTGACAGATTAGCCTCATGTAAATACTGAGCAGAAGCAGCCGTCTTTAGTTTTCCATTACAGACAATAAATGGTTTCATACTTGAAGTTTCCCATATTTTCAATAAAAGAAGAAATGTTTAAGTTTCCACGTACTTCCCTTCTTTGCCCAGCCGTGCAGTTCAAAGGAAATACTCGTCTTTTCTGTCTAAAGTGAGTCGATCTAGTAATGGCATCATTTTCTAAGACTGACTCGTTGAAATAAATGTTTCCATATTTATATCTGAGAGAGGTTGTCTTTTATTAGAAGCTCATACAGAAGATCAAATGAGCATCAACACCGTGATGTTACCATGTTTGACACCAACAGAACGTATGTATCTTATTAACATTTCTATAGTATAAAGATGATCCAGCATTTCACTAAGCCAAGGAGAAACTAAATAAAGTTATTGCACATGTGACTAAAAGTAAAACATATCTAATCATGGGACTGAATTATTAAATGAATCCTAACATTCTGATAATTGTCTGTGACTTCTAAAACAACTGTTTGTGTTTTATTCTCTTAAACCTTCATTCATTTTATTTAAGAGATCAATTGCTAAAAAAAGATTGTATTTTGATTTATTAAGAAGTAGGCCAGGGGAAATTGCAAATACATTTGGTCATGCATTGCCCGTACCGATTACTACATGAAATATTTCCTTATCACATTGTTTTATGAACTATAAACTACCACATTTCAATTGAAAACTTTGCTTCATTTTTTGTATCATTTTAAAAAGGACAGACATTAGTGATTCCCCATGGAAAACTCGTGGTGCTTCTGGCGTTTAAGATAAGCTATAGTAGCTATTTTCTAAATACTCTAAAATTTTTGTCTGATGAATTTAGTGCTTTCTGTCACAAAGTACATCTTGACTAACTGCGGTTCTTTCCCTCTGCATTCATAAGTATTGTTTTCTAAGAATTAAAAAAAAAACTTCCAGCATCGTGCTGTATATTTTAAGAATGAAATTTTTGTCTTATTGTGAATATTTGGAAAATGTATAAAAAGGTGAAAATCCTCTGTCTGACCCCCCATGGCACCAGTGACAGGTATTATTAATAATCATTCTTGGACTGATCAATCTTGTAGCTGGTGGTTATTTTCTTTTGTTGGATCGTTATTATTTTGAGTCTGTGTTCTGACCAGTAAAAAACAACTCCTCACAGCAGGTTTGCTTAACAATCAGGCAGTCATTATAAGATTGCCACGTCTGGCATTGCTTTTGTTTTCATTTATCTCCTTTTTTTCTGTCTTTCCTAAATGTATTTTTTTCATGGAGATGACCCAATAGCCCACAGTATGTATGTGACCCAGGTTACCAAGCGCTCTTTCACGTTGCTCGCGCGCTGTTCGCCTTGAAAACCTACGTCAAGTCACAGGAAGTCGCTATGCTGTCCTTCAACATAAAAGCTTTAAAGCCACTGAACGCCCCTTTCAATGTGCTCCGTGCTTGCAGTACCTTTATTTTGAACCAACGACCAGAACATGCACCCTGCCTGACTGCTCCGCTATTTGACAATAATCCTAACACAGAACAGAGGATTTCATTCAGGACGCATTTGGAGTCGCGCACTTTGACCAGATGCCAGCAGCATCAGATCTGGCACAAATTCAATGAACCGCCCTTTACCTGGATTCTGCAATTAATAAGAAAATAATAATAATTTTTATAGTCTAGCATTAATATATGAAGAATGGGCTGCGCAATATCAGGTCTGGCTGCAAAAGCGGAGTTTGGAGAGAGAAACACAGATGCAGCCGCTTCTGCTGTTTGTCCCAGCGGGGATCAAATTCAGATGATCAAGGAGTCGTGGAAAGTTATCCGGGACGATATAGCTAAAGTTGGAATTATTATGTTCGTCAGGTAAGATTCACATCATCTGCACTTTTACAGTTTTTCTTGGGTGTCAAAATATCTTTCAATTAAACAGTTAATTCCTTTTTGGTAAGAATATCATTGTTGACAATTTATTCCTATTGTGTTATTAGTTTACATTGAGTGGCCTTTAGAGTGATTTGTTAAAATGTCATATTGATGTTTGTTAGCTATAAAACAGCAGTAAGTCAGATATTTGCGCACTTAATAGCCTAGGTTTGCAGCCAAAAGTAATCCTGGACACAAAATAAATCCGGATTGTTAATCACATTGTATATCGTGTTATTGAATTTTCTGCCGTTTAAGTTTCTCAGTTAAACCTTATCAGACTTTTCAAAGAAGCTCCTGTATTGTTTTCTGGCCTGTCGGCAATGCAAAGAGGTCTGCAGATCGTCTTCAGAGATCTTCTAGCATCCCCTCTCTCTTCTGATGCTTTCCATTGAGAGCTTGGAGCAGAGTTACCCTCCTCCTCCTCCTCCTCCTCCTCCTCCTCCTTCTCCTCCTTCTCTTATCACTTCATATCACATCTTAACCACATTACATAATAGGCTTATTCTACACAGCTCCTGGTCTGCCAGACAATTAAAGGGCATCATCCATCAGGAAAATAAATGTGATCAATTAGTATGATGAACTGTGTGCAGGGAAAATTGTTTGGCCTTTGGCAAAGAAATCAAACATATGCAGAGACCCTTGGTGATGCAGAGAGGCTGCTGGATGTACAGTATAGAAGCCAGCAGGCTCATGGCTACAAGCCAAATGAATGCATTGTGTCCCCTGGGCGACCCCAACACTTGAAGAGATTGACCATAACATGTTAGCCTGGAAACACATTGGCCTCTTGTCGGTCAGGGGCAACCAGCATGTCAGGGGTTGTAACTCATGACTGTACACTTATCATTACAGTAAAACAGCAAATGGAAATCGCCTGATATCTGTAGTGGGTTCGCTTTGAATTGAACAGATCCTATTCTTTTAAAAGGGGAAGTTGCTCTATCTCATATAGATTATTTGAATAATAGACTGTTGGTGCCAAAAATTGTCATGAAAACAACCTCTGAATAATGTCAATTGAAATTCCAAATGAGCTACATAGTGCTGCATTGATTGCATATGCATTGCATGATTGCATGTTCTGAATTGGTACACACAATGGAACAAAAACAACAGCTCTGTGCCCGCTCTATGGTGCAGCTGTGACAAAAGTGGTGGAGATGGAAAAACAAAGAGCTTTTCTTCCTTTTTTTCTCATCAATGTAACGTGATGCTATTCACAGTGAGAAGATAGGCTAAATGAGTACTACGACTTTTAATAGAATTAAAATACACTTTAAAAGTAATTTACCAAACAATGGGTTTTCACAATTATAAGAAAAGGCCGACATGAGATCGGAAAACTGTGAAATAGTCATGTGAAAATGTGTTTTCTAGTCAGTGTCATTTAAGCACTATCAAATGTAAAACATAAAGAGGCCTGGATTGACACTCACATTCTGTCTGTATAACAAGGGCTCTGAGTCTACGTCAGTATATATTGCATTTCAATAGAGCGCTCTACTTGTCAAAGGGCGCAGAGCCACTTTTGTTCCTGCAGCAGCCATTAGAGCTTGCATCACTTCTCCAACACCTCCATTCATCCATCTATCAGGGAGGACACATGTTATAGATAGCTAGTGCATTTATTCATGAGGACTCCGCTCTATGTTTCAGATGTACAAATACATGACTCAGAAAGAACAATAACAAGAATCATTTATATACAGTATGTATTCCACCAAATTCAAATAAGTTGAAGTAATAGCTGCACTCGGGCAGAGACCCTTTCTGCATTGTGCATGTTCTTCACAGTATCCTCATAGCCTTTATATTCCTGCCGTCACCCTATTTTACCTTCTCATTTTCTTTCACTCACTTCATACTGGAAAAGCTGAATTACATTAGGCCTTGCATCTCATTGAGAGCACAATACAGCCCACATCAAGAGGAGGGGACTGCACAGTGTGGTAGCAAGGCTAATTACAATACCTCAGATGGAGATTTGAGAAAAATGAAATGGGTTTATGTTAGATCAGGAAGAGAAAACTTCTGGCCTGAGTAGTAGCTCGATGTAAACAAAAATACGTTATCCCTGCTCTGGCAGCATGAAGTGGGTTAATGATGGTATAGATTTCCTGGCTAGCAGACTCATAGATCCACCGTGGCCTGATTGCATCTGCAGGATGTAGATGATATGAAACAGAGTAAGAGCACTATCAGATCTCCATTTTCAGTCCAGAGTGGAGACAATAGCTGAAAGATGAGAGAGAGACGCATCTGGTCCAAATGCTGACGAGCTGAGGTTTACCTGCAGCAATGTGAATACAGGAGTGTCTGAGTGTTAAGTGTCCCAAACTCCAGGGGAAATGTCATCTCAGTTTGGAAACTCAGGGTGTTTCGGTTTATTTTACTGTGAGAATGAATGACAGCAGGATCGCAGATTCTCACATGTGAGCTGTACAGACATCGCAGACCACGGTTTGAATATCACCACTTTGAAAAGACAAAGCATGGAAAGTCTCTGAATATAGATATTTTTGAATCTGGTTGGTCCTCCGTCTCCACTCTTAAAGCCCTAGATTCAATTTATCATTCAACTCTCTGATTCATTACAGGTTACGGGTACTTCACTCATCATTTAATATGGAAAGGTGGGATGGGCACCTCTCACAGTGAGATTTTTATTTATTCATAAAGCCTTAATTGGCTAAATGCTACCATATTACCTCTTTGTTAAGCCAGTCTCATATTCAACACTCTACATGCTCTGGTAATTGGCTGATGCTTGAACGCTTAATTTGGAAAAACTGCTCATTGTCTGCTGCATTCATATGGAACACTTAACAACCTAAATTAAAACTGCCTGTTCCTATGGGTCAGTTTCAAACTATCATAACAAACGTATCTGCCTTTGGATGTGACTGTTATCATTATTTGTATTATTTTGTTTGTGAATAGTTCTGTTCTATTAATGAATGAACGGATGAACATGTGTATTTCTTGCAAACAGGTTGTTTGAGACCCATCCTGAATGTAAGGACGTCTTCTTCCTGTTTCGAGACGTGGAGGACCTGGAGAGGTTACGGACCAGCCGGGAACTAAGAGCACACGGCTTACGGTCAGACACAACTCTGCACCTCATAAAAACATCATCAGCTCATCAGCACCATGAGGACAAAAGACGTCACCCGCTGGCATTGTTTACACAAAGGTCCAATCATAGCAGTCAATCATTTGCTTGTGTTCTATTATGACGACCTTAAACTAAAAAAAAAAGAAGAAGAAATACCTGAAAGGCTGTGCACAATATTTCTATGAAAATATAACTTGAAACAGGTGTAAATTGTGCATTTTGCAGGGACTATTTTTTCGCTGCGGATGAATATACATTTGTTACTCTTGCTAGAATTGAAGATACAGAATTTTACCAATCACTGTCACTAATGTGTGAAACTGAATATTTTACAATTTAAGACAATGATTGTTGAATTGGTCAGTTGAAGTGATGACAGCAGCAGAGCCACTTCCAGGTAACCCTTTATGTTCAGGTAAAAGGTCATACGTTTTGGGAATCACTCCTTTACTGAGAAGTGTGTTCAGCAGCAGGACCGAGTATGTATGACTAACTCAAAATGAACTACAGTGACCACGTTATTGCAGATTTATAAACAGTGTGGCTTACTGATGTGATCCTAAAATCACACAACAATGGAGCTGTGTGGCACCAGTGGATATCAGAAAATACTTATACATTGTTTGTTCGGTCTCTTTCTTGTGGAAGAAATTGATGCTATTATTTTTCAGGTAATTAACTATTTTCCAAGCTTCTCCTATCCTTTTTTTTAGGAACAATAATACATTGCACATAGTACAAGGCACAAATGCCATTGCTACACACCTCAGGCTGTCACATCATTATAATGGGCAGCAGACAGAGCTTGTAGCTGCAATCATGGCCTCTTGTGGGCTGTTTCCCAGGGTGAATCAAGCCCCACTGTGCTCCTCCATACCCGCAAAGTAGTTGATTCCTGTCTGAGGAGCTGAAGGTGCATAAAGACAGCATGGCATCACAGGAGTCATCCCTCACCACAACCCAGCACTCAGGGACCTTATGTATCACAGAGACACAGAGGAGAGATTTTAACCAAGCCTGACCTTTAGCTCAATAAGCATCTTCAAAACTGTCTCTCATGCACTCTGCAGTTTAGCGACATACCTGAACAAACTAAAGAAACTCATATTGTGTGTTACGTTTTTTTTGCAGGAACAAAAATGTAATCATGGGGATAAGAATGAAGAATTGTGCAAATTATTATTATTTTGCTACAAGTGTGAGCTTCTCTGGGCTTTCAACATATAGGAGTGTCATATTCCTTTAAAACACAGAGGTGTATCACTTTATAGTTACCTGCTGCTAATTTGCATTTCACCAGTGGATCGATGGGGCTTGGTGGCCATCCTGAGTCTCCCCCTGCCCTCTTCTCTTTCAGGGTGATGTCTTTTATCGAGAAAAGTGTGGCTAGACTGGACCAGCTGGACAGACTGGAAGCTCTGGCTCTGGAGCTAGGAAAAAGCCATTATCATTACAACGCCCCTCCTAAGTACTACAGTGTAAGAACCCCAATGATTCAAGCAGAGTTGAACAAAGACTGTTTTGTGATGCTGCTTTTTCATAGAACAGTGTATTCTCATTCTTAATGATACTGTAGCTCTTTATCAGATTCACCATTAAACTGAGGCGTCTAAAATTAGAACAATGAATGAAGTGTCACATTCTTATGACTGAAAAATGGAAACACCTTTTTTGTAACTAACAATAGTAACAAAGGAGTGATACATTCAGTGGATAATAGCCAAGTTACCAACTCACACATGTACGTCATGAAGTATCCCACACAACTGTTTTCCAGTACGTCGGCGCAGAATTCATCAGCGCCGTGCAGCCAATCCTGAAGGAGAGGTGGACGGCCGAGCTAGAGGAGGCATGGAAGGTGAGGGGAATCATTCGTATGGCCTTTGTGAGATAATCAGGGACTTTTGTAGCAAACCTTTCTGTGTAAAAAAAAAAAAGCCTGATGTTTGCAAAACCAGCAAGCAGCAGCGTTGTGTGTCCAGCTCACATCACTGTCAGACATATTTTTTGATATGTCAAGATGGAAACCAGAGTGACACAAGCCTGACTGATGTAAAACTTCCATGCCACTGAACCATTCATGAGCATATTGAGAAGATGGCACATGGCTCTGTCACATCATGTTATGTCACTTAAGATCTCCAGAAAGAGATGTGGAGCATGACACCAGTGTCACAGGATGTAGGAGCTGTAACAATTATCTTACGTAAAATTACATTATTTGATTATAAGGGCCCCATTCATCTTTGTCCAACTGCTTCCATTAGCTTGCTGCACTGACCTCTAGTGGTGATATTTTGGAGTTTTTAATTTAAATCTATGATATCCCATCCTAACACGATATGTTGATTTATTTTCAAAAAGAAAACAAATGTATACATGTATATACTTAAACATAACATTTCAATTTTAAATATATCTAATTCATTGAACACATACAGTAGTTTCAAGATTTTAAACTGTACCAGCCTGTTTGATTGTACAGGCTGTACGTAGGACGTACGTACAGGGCCCGAGCAGCGAATGGCAGCAGAGAACCCTCTTGAAGTGCAAGGAATTATTACATAATTATATTTTTGTGTAGTTCCAACAGTAGGTAGTAAAATCCCAGTTATTCTAATATTACATTTAGGTCTTCACTTCTTCTTACAGAGGTCAATGTTTCACTCAACCAAACACAAAATTGTAGTAACATGTGCACCGGTCTTTGTCCAAGAGCTGACTATTTAGTATCTTCATCGTCTGACTTTTTCTTCCATGTCCAATAGTTTTTGTTTCTTATTTTTTAATCTAAGGTATGTGCATATTTGTGTATGACAAAATACAGAGGTGTTTCTTTAAGGCCCTGGATGTATGCAGAAGATTGGGAGGGCCGTTGTTTCTTTTTCCTAGATGATAGTAAAACAATTTTGTCCATGTCCATTAAGAATATTTATCATTTCCATCCAGACCATGTTCCAGTATGTGACGGGCCTCATGAGGCAGGGATACCAAGAGGAGAGCAAGCGGCAGCACCTCCTTACCCTCTCCCCAAAGGACAGGCCAGAGAAGAGCAACACGGCGCTATGAGACGCTTCTCCTCTCGACCAAATATCAAGACTGTTTTACCAGTTCTGCACAGAAATGTGTTTGTGTATATAGTGTATTTATTGTCTTCTTTTCTACATCACTCATGTTCACCACAGTCATTGTTTCCTACTGTATCACGACCAACAACAAAAGTTCAATGACTTTTAACAAAGCACTTTATTGCTGAACTTAAATTCCTCTGCAGGATTCAGGAGGATGACGAGACAATACAAAGGGTTGACAAAATATACTGGCTGCACTTAAACCTGCCTTGTGATAAAAAAAAGAAATGACCTTATAGAATTACAGCCGATACTTTGTCTCTGTATTCATAACTCAAATATGCTTTTCAGTAAATCCACGAGTTTGAACCTTTGTTGTTTGAATTTCTTCACAATGTTTACAGTGTCCCCAGCATGCTGGTTCAAAAAAAGAGAAAAGATCATTTGTTTTAAAAAGAATAAGGACATTTATATCTCCTACACCAAGTAAGATTAATTGAAGAAAAATCTGATCTGTTTTTGTCCCTTGTTAAAAAGCAGTTAAACAATCATTTTAATTATTTTTTTAAATTAAAAAAAATACTCACAAAGAAGAAAAATTATAAATCCACTGACTGGAATATTGAACATTATTCTTGAGACCCCGTAAAAATTAAAATATGGCAGCACATCCAACAGGTCAGCTGTCAACATAACATAAATAGGGACTCTTAACAATTAAATAGTATGAAAGGCAGCTAATGATTGGGCTCCATGGATTCGACTCCACTTGTTGATGACCTGGTTCTGAAGCAGAAGTGGTGAAGTTTCAATAAAGCTGACTTCTTCCTGTATGATTTATGAGAAACCCTCAGGTTTTTCTGTTCCAGATCACCGATGCCAATGAGCAGCTGAGGATGAGACATAACCATGCAAACGATGGCGTGATATCAAAGCAGTCACCTGGTGGATGAACAGTGTTTGAGGCTTCAGGTGAACAGGAAGTAAGCTGGGGTGGGACAACAGACCAAGTAGAGGCCTTTCCCATCCCCTCAGATAGTACAGGTCAGTTTAGGTACCCAAGCTTATGTGTAAGAGTCTGTTTCTCATTGGGTGGCTTTGGTTTTCTTGCTTTTGCTTTTCTTATCTTTCTTCTTAAGTCCATCCATGTGAGCTCTGAGGAGATTGGAGTATGCCTTTAAAGAGAAGAGTGAGTTTTTGATTAGGTTTTAACAGCTCATTCATCATTGAAAAGAGTACTTGATAACAAGAGAAAACATTCAACAAGTCGTTGAGAAGATCAACTAGACCTATTTAAGAACATCAAAAAGTTCAACCTACCATTTGAAACTTGATTACTTCTTTTGTGCTGACCTGGAATGGAAAAGATGCCATTTAAAACAAATAATATTAAACTCAAAATTAATTTAAAAAAAAGAAACACCCAGCTCACCACTGTGCTAATTTTCTTCTTGCCATCAGATGCTCTAATGAGACATTTGTTGTCTGCTGGTTCAAATGACTCCGTTTGACCCTTTCGAGGAACTGGCTTCACCCTCCCATCGTCTGTAAAAAAAAAAAAGAACATTTCCAATCAAGTTATTCAATTATTAAAAAGGAAATACACACAAACTAAACTTTAATGGTGATAGTTAAAACTCAGGTGAGATCTACTTACATTTTTTTAGTGTGATGACAACACTGCCAGATGCTCTGCACTTCTGAAAGAGCCGTGTGAGCTCTGTAAGGAACTAGAAAACAGAACAAACAATTATTTACACCCTAACCTCTTTTTTGTATCAGTCCTTTATAAATCATCAATCTTTCTTCTTTCGTGTTACTTTTCAAAAAAAGCTTTCCACTAATGCACACTGATTAATCAATCATCTGCCAGTTTATAAATAGCACCTGATACAGTTTAATATAACACACCCAAAGAAGAAAAGTAAGAAAAATACATGATTGAATGTTTTAGTGTTCATCTTGGAGGATGGGTTTTCATGATACCAGAATTTGAACTTGGATATGATGATAGAAAAAAATCAAATGATATAGATTCCTGTTTTATATCACAACAATAAAGGAGTACTAAACCCACAATTATTAGTAATGTATTGTCCCTCTCCTTCCCTTAATGTTTTCTTTTGGTTAAAAACATAACTTCAGATGTTTTTTTAAAAGCTTTATTAAGTTGGTTGATGTTACAGGAACAAAGTAGACTATGTTACATTGTACATAGTTCTGTAACGTTAAATAAAGAAACTCTTATTTAAAAACTACAGCATGTTTAAGTAAGTCAGCTTCATCAAGTCGTCTAATAATAATATATATAATATAATAATAATAATATATATATAATATAATAATAATAATAATACAGCTGAACCTCGATAGTAGTTCATCTATGTATCTGATACTCTTTTTGTAAAGCTACATGAGGCTTTACGTCAAATAGACCACTTTATGGCTATAAGAAAGCAGTCATTTCGATGATATATTTACTAACTTAAGACGAAACTCAGTGTTAGCTTCAACCTACAGTTAGCATGTTGGCTAATGAGTCAGTTTGACGACATGTTTAGTGTTTAGACTATGAGCTAGAGTTTACTGACAGCGGGAGTTTGTAGTTCAAAATGAATAATGTAAAGCTGTTAAGTTATTCACAATTTGAGCTTTGGTCTTACCGAGTCGTTTTCAAGTAGCACCATATTTCTGACTTCAATTGAACTGTAGCGTTAGCTCCCTGGTCCCAAGCTAACTGCTGTAAAGCACACGTACTACAAGCCGGAGCCCCGCCCTGCGCCTACAGCCCGGAGAGAGACGGTTCATCACAGCGCCGCCTAGAGGCAGGGAGGAGAACTGAAAAGAAAAAAACTATTGTCCTGGACCATAGACTGTAAATATTATCCTTATATTATTTAATATTTTTATTTAATTGATTAATGTATTAATGTATTAATGTATGAATTTATGAATTTACGAATTTATGAATTTATGAATGAATGAATGAATTATTTAATATTATTGTCCTGGACCCGACCTGCCCTGGCAAGGTAAGAACCCTCATACGCAGTATGTGTCTATGTACGTGTGTGTGTGTGTGTGTGTGTGTGTGTGTGTGTGTGTATGTTTGTATGTACGTGTGTACGTGTGTGTGTGTGTGTGTGTGTGTGTGTGTGTGTGTGTGTGTGTGTGTGTGTGTGCTATGTATGCATGGGACCTTTTGCACTTTTCCCCCTCATTTAAAAAAACATATATTTATATATATAGTAGATGTATTACGTCTAATTATAATTATTTATACTTATTCAACAATAATTAAACATTTATTCAAAATTCAATTCCTGGCTACAGGTCTGGGACAGATAGATAGATAGATAGATAGATAGATAGATAGATAGATACATTTAAATAGTTCCTGACTAAATTGTCTATCATCAACATGCATTCAGAAATATTTTGGTTCACTGCTCTTTGTACACTTTATTTGTGCTGCTATAAGTAACAGGAGCCATGCATGCTTTCACAATTTCTAAGCATCACAGCTTTACATGCAGTATGTACATCTCCTGACATAAGAACAAAATTAAAGTAATATATTCTTTTGGCACTTTATTACATCTTTCTATAAAGTTCCACTTTACTTTTGACACAATACATGATAGTTACTTTCATTGGCTTCTTTAAAGATAGTTAAATAAAAATCTAAATTTAATTCTCATCAAACTCATCAAATAATACATATCAAATTAAATATTTTACATTGTGCAGAAAGATGAATGAAATTAGTTTTAAACTCATCTATGTGACTATAAAAAAAACTCTAAAATGCTTTTTTATTTCTTTACTGCTTACAAACGTCAGGAGCATTGCAAACTTTACACGCAGCTCAGTGTAAAATAAAGTGAGGCCTCATTGAACACTTACAAACAGTGTTCAAATATAAAAGAGCCAAAACATAAGGAAATGTCTCAGTCTGGTTTGGAAGGTTTCAGTTATATCACATTGTTTAAAGTAGCTGTGCAACTAATGAACAAAATTGTATTCACATTGTTGTACTTTTACATTTTGTATTGAGCAACCTGCAACATTTTAAACAATGCACAAAGAGTGCTAACCATATCTAAAGTCACCAATTTTAACATTTTTGTTCAACTAAATGATTATTGAAGTTAATTAAGTAACATGTAAGTATGATTTTTTCTTGTTTCCTTTCACAAACTGAATATATTTTAGAACAAGAGGCTGTGTTAAAACTTCCAGTGAAACTCGTTTTTGATCTAAAATAACATTTTCAGTTGCTTTCACCTCCACTATCACTGTGCAAAAAAAAAAAAAAATCACATCTATTGTTTGAATAAGACCTTGATAGTGAAATAAATGAATGTGTAACTTGTATAAAGGAGTTTTTGTTATCATGATAGTGCACAGTCTGGGTGGTGTTTCAAGTCAGCGAGGTGCACAGCAAACTCAGAGTTCCAGTCTCTGTCAAAGACGGCCCTGAGCTGGCTCTGCAGGGCCTTGGTCTTCCATACGGGGTGTGGAGCATGCTGGGAAATCACCAGACCCACTCCAGCTGTGGTCAGAAAGTAGTCCCCTGACCAGTTGGAGGTACCTGAGGAACAACACCACATCATGCAGTGGATTATTAACCAATCGACCGGCAGCAAAGTGCCTGCTCGACACATGAATGCACAATCATTTCTTTGAGTTTGAACTTAACAATGTAGAGAGTAATCTGTTGCTCACCGACATAGGCTACTTTATCAGTCACCATGTATTTATTGTGGTTAACTCGGGAATATGGGATATCAGACTGGTTTCCCACCGGTACGATGTAAACTTTCTGTTAAGAGAAATGCAAATTCAGTGGTGACAATAGAAGTTTGCACATAGAAGATAACATAGATTCTGTATAGTGTCTCACTATTTGGATGTTTATGTCATGTTGCGGGCTGTCCATTGAGGCTAGAGACTTAAGGAAGGGGAGCATGCTGGGATCAGAGTCTCTCCCACAGCTGACCAGCAACCGGATCTTAACCTTTCTCTCAAATGCAGCTGTCCTGATGGCATCATCGATGAAGGGCCAGTATCTGTGCATTAAAGTATACAAAGGGAAGAATTCAAGAAAAAGAGACACATATTTCGGGGGAGGGGCGGGGAGGGGGGGGGGGGGTTCTTATGTAGTTCATGTTCACCTCTGAGGCTTTTCGTAGCGTATGGAGGGAAAATATTCCATGACGGCTACATCAACAAAGCGTTGGGCATCCGAGATGATGGAGAGAATAGCCTCCAGGTCCTGAGTCCTCGATGGAGGACAGAATGATGGAGGTGAAGCCTGTGATGTGACATGAATAAACAACCCAAACATTAAATCCATAAAACCTGACATGCATGTGCTGGCAGTTAGAGTTTTTCCTGGCTTAACGCTGTGCAGGCACTTCTTTGTAAATAGACACAACAGAAGAACAGTAACAAGTAACAAGGAACTGAAACCTCAAGAACTCACTGCAAGGTAAACCAAGCTGGAGACGTTATCCGTTTTCACCACCAGGGGGTGCTCTTTGTTGATGACAGTGTCATACTCTGGAGGCCAGGGCTGGGGCAGGGAGCTGTTGGACTGTCCCATCACCCAGTAGGACTGGAAAATCTTATGAAGGTCCTTTGCTAGGCTGGAGCAGTTGTAGATGACCACTCCCAGTTCCTTCACCTAAAGACAAAACTTAACTGTGAAACTGCCAGGCAATATTTTTACACTTAAAATAAGCCATTACCTCTTAATATGATGCATTTTCCGGATTCATTCTTATCTTCTATTATTGTTTTCCTAGCCTTCTTTGATGTGGTTTTTTTTTTGCCTCTGGCTGAACGTATTTCTGTCTGCTCTATTATTGTCTGAGTGTTTTCCCTCATCGGTTTCACAATGATTTCAATGAATGAATGAATCTTCCATAGTAGTACATTTTTGGTGTTACCTGTGTGAGAGCCCTCCAGTCCATGTTTGCGCTTCCAATAAACACATGTTTTCTGTCAACGATCCAAAACTTGCTGTGCATGACGCCCTGTGTAAGACGTCCAAAGTTCACACTCCTCACCTGAACACCTTCATGTAACACAAATGAAGTCTGGAGTTTAGGGAAGTTGACGCAAACAATACATCATAAATCAGAACATAGTGCAATAAGTGTAGAAAACACACTGAGTATTCATTTCTAACCTTTTTCTTTCAGTATCTTTAAATCTGTGGAGTTTGTTCGAACACTTGGAACACTGTACAGCAATCGCACAGAGACGTTTCTGGAGGGCAAATCTTCAAGATCTTTCAGGATCTGCCTTCCCTGCAGAGGACGGACAGAATTATAGACATTCTCAACAGATCAATCAAGAGGCTTTGCATGTGACTTTGGGTTTTTCGTTGACAACTCACAGGTTTGTCAGAAGAAGAGTTAACACTGATGTCATCCCCAGTCAGAGTCCAGTAGAAAGAGACCACATCCACTTGGTGTGTTGCCACCGAGATCAGATCTTTCCAGGCTTTTTCCAGAGGGATACCGAACGTAACATTGGCTTTATACTTCACATATCGAGGGATGCTCTCCACGAGGACCATGCTAAGAGATAAACAAAGACATCTGTTGACGGACGTCTTTGGAATATTCAGAAAATGATCATTCATGAAACCATTAGGGGAATCATTAAGTCTTAAGATGCAGATACTGGAGGTTTTGAGATCCTCCTCTTGAATAGTTTGCTAAAAACTTCCCCACATCCCTCAAGCTGTAAATAATACAGACAAAATGTTGTCACCAAAACAATCTCAGGAAACATTTTAGTTTTCCTTTTTACAAAATATATTTAACTTGAATAAAATGTTTTTAATCACAGAATTTGTGTGATATATATCTTCTGCATCTGAAACACATTTGTGTAAAAAACAAAATGTGCAAGATTACTCAGTGTTTTTGTTTGCTATGACAACAGCTCGTTATCTATTGTGCCCATGTACCTGCACTGGTCTGTGGAAAAATTGCCCCAACCATCCTCCTCAGGAAGTGTATCATGATCTTTAGACGTTGATGGTCTCTCCAGCACAACGATGGCGAGCACAATCCCCAAGGCCGTCAGACAGCCCAAAACCACAACTAATGTCACACAACTGGTCGACCTCTGACAACACACAGAAGTAGAAGACAAATAAAGAGAAAACATGTCTCAGGCTAAACAGAGAAGGTGGGGGAATACATGGTGTAGTCTTACCCTTTTGTTTGAATCATTACTGTCATCAAGTCTTCTGTACGCAGAGTTCATTTTTCCTTCCAAACTGTCCTCGGTTGTTAAACTTGAAAAAAAACAGGAAAGAGTTGTCTCGGACAGTAAGAGCTGTTCTGATCACACACAAAGACACACTGAATGTTAAGGTTTGTTATCTAGATATAAAATACAAAAAGAGACTTACAGAAAACAGATGACACTTTTCCACTTGAAAGAGCGCACAACAAACTCACTTCCTCCACTCCAGCTTTCATCTGTAGCTGAGCTGAAGTGGCCTCTCTGATAGTGAATAACTTTACACTTCCTGTTTTCACTTTCATTTCAGCTTTTGAGACTTGCATTTTCTCAAAACAAAAAGTGCAGCGAGTTAAAAAGAATTCAAAAGGAACCCTCTTTGTTTGATACATTTATTAGAAAAAAAAGTTTGAATCATCAGCTAACAAAAGACACAAATAACAACTTAAATACCAGATACCAAGACAGCATGATGACATCATCACTAAATCATTCTGAACGAGGAGAGAAAAAAAAAAGAGGGGGGTGGCAGATTTGAGAGACAAGAATATTTCATCTCTTAAACCTGCGGTAGCTGTGAATAAGGTAGAGTGAAGTAACAGGAAAAAAAACTATCCCATAGAAGAAGAATAGCAGCAACACTTTGAGCAAATGGGAGTCAAAGGGAAAAACATTCAATTCTCTGCAGGAGTTTGTAAACAACCACATCATCCCACATGGCTCTGTGGCACTGTTGGGTACTTCCCCATAAAAATCACATGTCCAGTCTGGACTGGGAAGAAGGAAAGAGAAACTTGCTGGTGCACTGGTTTGCCTTCTTTTCTGCTTCAACAGCAACAACTGTTAACCATCTTTCAGAGGAGAGTAAAGGCTTCCGTTTGCGGAAAATGTATTACTTTAGTGCAAAAGAGAAGATTGAGAGGTACTTTGTAGGGAACAGATATCTTCATATATTTACACACTGAAAAATGGACGATAACAAACCAACAATTATATCTACAGTTTCATTCCAATGACTTTAAATTGCTGAAATGACACTACTTCTCCTGTCATGTGAGGACCTATCAGAAGTCACCCTGTGATTTAAATTACTGAGAATATTTTTAAATCTTACCAAAGTGCTTTATATCGCTTAACCACAGGGAAGGCGTGGTATGATGAGTGTCAGCTTTTTTTTTTTAGATTGTCTTTGGCCAAAGCTGGGAGCTAAGTGTGCTCTTCAGACATGAAAAACAACATCATGAAAACAGGCCTCGAGCACCAAATGTGTTTGACACAAACAATATCTTCTTTAAAAAAAAAAAAAAAAGTAAGAGAAGAATGCTTTGATATTCTTGTGTTATAGCCACTTGAGTCAGCGGTTGCTAGGCGAATAATCCAGAGACTGAGCGACGCTGACCATGCAGCTCACACATTCCTGAGAGATTGTTTTTTAATTTCCTCTTGGACAAAAATAAAATCCACCTACTGAGGAGGGCCTGGACAGTTGCTACACTCGGGAAACCTCTGCAGAATAATTACTAAACAAATTGGCTGGTAGCAACTGTGTTCCATACCATGAACTGGTCTGGCACTGAAGTTTACCATCCCATCCACAGTCAGGTTGTCGTGGTTACAGTGTCTTACAAAAGACTCCTAATAAATACTTTTTACATTCTTTGATAAATCTGGTCCACAAAGAGAAAAGTGGCAATCAAAGACCAACATAAAAACAAATATATCAGGAAATGCAACGGGTCAACGGAAGATTACAAATACATCACTAAGATCTTGAGTTTAAAAAAAAACAAAAAAAAAAAAAACGCCTCAGTGAACTGATTTGATTTGTCACTAGACACAGGAATCTTATTTATAAATTGATTTCCCTGAGATTATTATGCTCAGACTGGTTTTCAAATAAGCCAAGAATTTAAAACAACATTCTTTATATATCAGCTTTTTAGATCAAATCATTGGCAAATAAAGTGGTTGATGTATAACAAACAGCATCAAGTATAGTTTGGAGGTGTGTCCGAGGTGTACAGGAGATTTATTCTGGTACTTCTCTAAATCAACACCTCATGCAGGCCTCTCACTGAGCTTCCTTTATAGGCGTTTAGTGCAGGTGTCATTGTGAGTTACACCGCTGTGTAGGAGTGTAGTGCTTACAGTGCAGTAGTGTGTATGTTTGGTTGTAGAGGAGGTTACAGTTCTGTGTATCACTTCCTCCTCCTTTTGTTTTTAGTTGTGCACTTTGATGTGACATCTGTCCTGTGGGTTTACAGCAGAAGTTCAGCACAGACCTCAGACCAAATATCCCTGTCTGAGATCGTCAGGTGTCACAACTGCTCGCCTCACACTCTCACCAGGCCGCGGGCCGCCGCCTCGTTTGGTTGCAGAGTGGGCTGTTCTCCAGTCTTTTGAGGAGAGAGCTCTGGAGGGC
This sequence comes from Labrus mixtus, assembly GCF_963584025.1. Taxonomy (NCBI): domain Eukaryota; kingdom Metazoa; phylum Chordata; class Actinopteri; order Labriformes; family Labridae; genus Labrus; species Labrus mixtus. Next base: position 11,282,587 of record NC_083629.1, read on the forward strand.
GGAGCTCCAGATGACGAGGAGAACGCTGAGGCTGAAGTCTTGGATACCTCAGGCTGCTCGCTGGGCTCCATGACTGTGTTAATGACTGGGGAAAGATAATAAATTGTACTTTTAAACTAATTATTTTTCTTTCACATTATAGAAAATTACTAATAATAATTATATTAATAGTATTAAAATTCTTAGGGAAAGGTTGACTCACCCTCAAGTTGCCGTTGAACTCTCCTGAGTTCTTTCAAGATGGACGTGATTTCCTGAAACACAGATAACCCGTTAACCAAACTGAATTCACTGTCTAAAAATAAACCTGAAAATATACAACTTACATCACCAACCTTGTTGGAGGTTTTTACAACAGGAACTTCAGTTTCAGAATTAACCTTGGCCTCGATGTCTTGCCAGATATCCATCCTGTCCTGGAACAGTACCCTGCACATACATTGACAAATTGAAGTTATAAGAAAGTGGCTTCTTAAAGTGTTTTTTAAAAGAGACAATCAAAAGCCCTTTTCAGACTTCAAAAGTGTGGAACTAAGCTCAGCTGTCATCACGTCTATGAACATTCATATTGATTCCGCGACAACTTAATATTGGTGTCGAAGTCTGTGAATTCACATTGCATTTCAGCGTTGCAGAAGCACAGCACAGCGAGAGCTCCACATACACACCCAGTCAGACATGCCACACACACAGCGCTGCACTCCCCTGCTGGCTCTGCTGATGCTGTCTGAGCTTTGAAACCCCTGTGTAACTACCTCCAAATACGTTCAAGAGGGGGGATTATCGTTCCCCCACATTCAGATTGAAGTTGAAACATTACAGGAGCGTAAATAACGCTGCTTGAAACAGCAGTCTGAATAGAGCTATTCTGTTTCAATTCCACCCAGACTCGTTTTTTATTGGCGATCAGAGAGCAAGATCAATTCAAAGCCTTGAAATTCTGACTTAGTAACAAAATTTACAACCATTTCAAACAGAGACATATTTGTTCTCTTTGATATCTGTTTTTGTCTTGATCAAATAAAAGAGTTTGACCCACTCACAACAGAAACTTTAAACCCAAATGGTTATATCCGAATCAAATCTCACTCTTCTTAATCCCACATTGCCAGTTAGACTGTAAATCTGCTCACTCAGATGCATTCGTTTAATAGGATTATTGGCTCAGTGCTGCCTGGTTATCAGACAGAATCGATAAGCTAAGCGATTAAGCATGGCAACAAAGGATGTTTATGGAGATCTATTTGATGAAGATCTTACTTTATTTTGTCAGCAAGTTGCTCAGTGTTCTCTTTGATGGCCAGGATGACCTGAGACACTGGATTCAGCATCAGATTGTCCACGGAGACCTAGAGGCAAAGCAAACATACGTTACTATGATCCCGAAGAGCACCAAGGTTTTGAAAATGCAGAAATGCAACATATTGTTGTCAGACCTCGTCTCTGCTTTGATCACGCTCCCTGGAGTTTTGTACACAGTCACTCGAGCTCTGGTCAGGTTCCTTTGTAGATGTAGAACCAGGTGGGACTCTCTGGGAGTTTAATCCAGCCTCTGGTATATGATGGACCAGCTGCAACATAACCAGAGACATGAGAAACGAGTGTTCAATCAATAAAGGACAAACATAGAGAGAGGGATAGTGTCTCTGCTGTTAAGGTGAAGATATACAACTTATGCTATGTCATTTAATGGAAAACATATCATGACTGAATAATTGACTTTAATGAAATTCTAAAACACACATGTAAAGTGAACTAAATAGGAATCTACAAACACTGTGACAAATAGTTCCTCTTTCAACATAAAGAATATCTGATGCTTTAGTATTTGAGATAAAGCATCAAAAGCCCTAAAATGAGGATGGCCTGGCTGTTGTTTCCCGCTCTACATGTACGGAGACTATAGCCCTCTTCTCAGCGACCGTGGGTTTGAATCCAACCCTGGCCGTTTACTGCATGTCCTCCCCCACTCTCTCCTCCTAACGTTTCCTGTCTCTCTTCAGCTGTCCTATATAACAAAGGCAAAACTGGTCCAAAAAAAATGATCTTAAAAAGCCCCAAAGTGTACCTGTTCGTGGGTGGTCACTTTAGAGATGGGTGTAGTGCTCTCCACCCCGGGGTTTGGTTGATCACCATCACCAGCCACATCATGGATCTCTCTGGCTAAGATGGCTAAGTCTTTAGCCAGGTCTTGACTCAACCTAGAAGGAGGGGAACAGGTGTTGAAAAAACTTTTTCTATGTTTATGGGCAAAGTTAAACACAGACATTTTCCTGTCATTAAATTTTTATTATGTTGTACAAATGAACCCCAAAACCAGAAAGTTTAAATTAAAAGTAATACAATTGTTTGCCCAATATATATATATATATATATATATATATATATATATATTTATATGGTGTTATTGGCTCCATTATCATTTCATCTTTGGGTATCATATTAGCACAATAAAGCCTTAGTTTTTGGTATCCCCTACCGTGCAATCTCAGCACTGTGGTTGGACCAGTTGTGGTAGGTTTCTCCCTCCTGATTCTCATCCTCAGAATCTCTGCCGCGGGGTTTGGGACGCAGGGCGACCACGGGCTGAGGTCGGGGCCGTTGCTGATTACGTGTGCTGTTGGAAGCTGAGGAAGGTTGGGAGCGTTTGTGTTTAGGAGTGCTCTGGTTTGAGTCGTACTCTTCATCTGAGGTAGAGGCATAGTCGGAGCCTTTCTGTCGTCTCCTGGAGCCTTGGCGTTGCGAATTGGTTTGAGTTTTGAATGGTGAGGATTGATCAGTTGAGAAAACAGAAGAGAAAGAGATACCATCAAAGAATACAGGAAAGAAAAAAACACCTCTAATTTCTTTAGATGCTGTCACCATAATCCTTCCCAGAACAAGAGACAGACGTTTCTGTGGAAGTGCTCATTTCTGCAGTTACATTTTATCAGAAAGATCAGATATTAATATTCCAGATACAACGTTGTTTACAAACAGAGATGAGCACTTCTTCTTCTACAGTAAAGGACCTAAAGTCAGACAAGAAGAGTTTAGAGAAGATTTTTAGTGATACAAAGCATTTTTATGGTTATCGTCACAATTACCACTGAATTCTCAAATATGGACACAAATTGCAGCAGAAAACTTTGAAGATGAAAGAAACTCTAGTTTGAAGAAAAGGTTTAGTAGTATAGAGGTCTTTTCTGATTGTACTAGTGCAATGACAAACAAGTCTTGGGTGCACAGTGTGTGGGCTTAGGGTTAGGGTGACCCCTCCCCGACCTTACTTCAGATAGACTCAGCCTCTCCTGGATGCTCTTTTTAAACCCAATCGTGTCTTAATCGTGTTACCCCTCCCACCCTCTCCATAAATTCTTTGAACTGCTGCCATCAGGAAAATAGTTCCAGAGCTTAAAAGGCAGGACCAACAGACTGATCAACAGCTTCCTACCACAAGCTGTTAGATTGCTGAACTGCTGATCTGGTTCATGCACACCGCCGCACTTCAGGCTTAGCCTTAGTTATAGTTTGGAATTTGAAATATCTCAAGAGACTAGCACTAGCACCTAATTCACAGGCTGTTATGGACATTTTACACTGAGAACAATGGGATGTAGGTGTGTGTGTGTGTACGTACGTGTGTGTGTATTTTAATTGTGTCTTATTTACTTTATTTTATTTTTTGGATCCTGATGATGAGAAATGATCTCTCATTTTGCTTGCACTACTGTTGTATGTACAACTAAATGATAATAAAGCTTTGAATTTAATTGAAATTAACCTGTAGTCAGTTAAACTTGTTGACTGTGAAATGTTCCATCTGGTATTTTTTAAGCATTTCAAAACTTTTCCAGTCTTTTGTTTCCAATCTCCCAAATTTTTGGAAACATTTTTTCTGTATCTAATTCAGATTTGGCATATAATAAAAAGAAGTCTCTTTGAATATTTGACAGTTGTCTCAGTGCTATTTATAACTAAATATGAGTTTTAATGGTTTGCAAATCATCACAATCTGGCCAGAAGCCTTTACTACGAAGCCAGTTAATAAAACCCAGGGTATCTTTCAGTTACCTGGCTTCACTAACCCTGACATCAGAGTTTCCATGAGTGCATTCACACAAAGGGACGGTGTTAGCTGCACACGACCAATTATACATGACAACCAGACTGCCATCAGCAGATCCTCATATTTCAAGAACTCAGCGCAAGCTATTCTGATATTAAAAATATGAAGGGGCGACTGTGGCCTAGTAGTTAGCTTGCACACCCCGTACAGAGGCTGTAGGCCTCACAGCAGGAGGCCCGGGTTCAAATCCGACCTGTTGCTACATTTCCACATATCATTCCCCTCTCTCTCAGATTTGGACTACATCCACTGTCTTACCTCTCCAATAAAGGACCAAAAAAGTCAAAAAATAAATAAAAAATAAATAAATTAAAAATGAACAAGGTAATTACATATTGGAGACTAAAATCACACAGCTGTAACAGCAAATGCAGGAAAAACTTGCAGGAAAAGCTTGCACAAAAAATTATCGCTGAGTGTAAATGTGCACATTAAGGCTTATAATAGAGTTTATCATCATTAGTGCAAAACAGTTCTGAATATAAACTCATGTCTTCCCTTTGAAGTACTTATTTTCTCATGTGTGACGCTTCTGACAGTTCTCAACCCAAAGGTGCACATTTCACATTCTGAAAAAATACTGAGAGCTGCCAGTATAATGGGTGCACCCGACCTAACAGAATTCAACAACAGGGCCATTACACGCATTGCAACCTCAATAGACCAGTACATGACAAATCCACAAAACATCCACCTCACTTCCCTCTGGACGAAGGTACAGAGCACTGAGGTGCAGAAGAGCTCGCTTTAGGAAGAGCCTGATCCCTGCTGTTACAGCTGCCCTGAACAAAGCGCCTCACTGAACAGGCCAGAGTGGGAACTTTTGATTGTTGTTTGACGTTGTTTGTTTTCTTTGTGTGTTTTGTGTATGTACTGTTCTCTGGTGGGTGTTGTCTGTTGGATTGATACGTGGGGAAAATAAAGTCAAGTTGTACACTGTTAAAAATATTATGTTAGTGTAATTGATAAAGGTGAAAATTAAGAATTTATGTCCCAATTCAAATAACCAATGAAAAAAGCTGTACACAGATAGAACCCAGGGGTTATTTCCTGAAGCAGAGTGTTGACTGAAGACCATGATGGATTCAAACCAGTTCACCACTGGGATTGACTGTTTGAGCTTGTAACACTTAAGGCAAATACATTTTTTCCAACAAAACTCAATTTTGAGTAAATGGTTAAACCAGGATGTGAAGATATTATATTCCAGAAAAATCAGTTTTCAAAACAATGTGATGTCAGTTATATACTCACTTGCGGTGCTGCTGGTGTACTTGGCACTATTTGAACGTGCTCGAGTGATGGGTGTCTCTTTGAGCGCTGCTTTCTGCGACCTCTCTACTGGCTTGGGCCCTGGGGCAGAAGGCCTGGAAGAGGCCTCAGTATCACTGGGTGTGTTGAACGAACTCGTCCGCTTACGAGGCATCGCCAGCATATCGAGCCTGGAGAGTTTCTTGTTTTCCTGGGGTTGCTTAGTTTGGGTGTTAAGTGCTTCCTGGTAAAGCCTGTCTGTCTCTGTGCCCTCGTTGTCTGAAACCTCTCCCAGGCGAGCCCGGCGGAGCATGGATGCTCTGGTGGGTCGTGGGGCCGACAGGCTGTTGGCACGGGTTAAAGCCTGGGACATTCTGGTGGTCTTTCCGTCCTCCTTCTGAAGGGGTACCGTGTATTTTTTGTGGGTTTGGTAGTTGTAAGACTCCTGATCAGAGTGAGGTAGGCTATGAGGGTCGTCACTAAGGTCTGTGGAGCCACGTTTCCCAACACTGCGTCTCAGTCCAACTGGTCTCCTAACAGGCTCAGCTTTACTGTTATTGTCAACTCCCTGAGCGCGACGCTTATTCAATGGAGTGGACTGCTGACTCGAGCCCTGACTCGCTAAACTTGCTGAGGACGTCTCCCTATGGAAGCCACTAATGGAGGGTTTTTTACTCAGTGGGGTTGGCCTGGCCTTATTGCTCTGTTGGCTAATTGTGCTTGAGGTGTCCACATCAGAATCTCCAGAAAGAGAGTCAGCTATTGGTGACGGTGTTTTTTCCGACTGAGCTGATTGGAGTTTAGCCTCCAGAACAGCCAGAACATCCTCTGTCTCTTTGAGGAAAGAATGAGTGTCCTGATTGCATGCTGCCTGGAAAGATTCAAGGTCAGTGTCTCTCTGAACAGGCTGGCTGGAGATGTTGGGAAGTCTGACATTGCTTGGCCGCTCCTTGGTGAAGCTCTCTTGTCTAATTAATGGGGACACAGTGTGCTCTTTGGACTCTGGACTCTGTCTCTCCTGGTCTAGGACAGAAGCTGACATGCCAGGTTTGACTTTTACAGAGTCCTGAGTGTTTCTTGTTTTGGTCATTGTAGCTGTTGAGAATGGTTTGGTTGTTTTCTTTTCAGTCCTAGGAGTGTTTGATTTTGGGCCTTCGAGTTCAGGTTTTGACACAACCTCCTGTGACCCGATGTAGAAGGACGTAGACTTGGTCGGGAGTCTTGGTTTGTCCTCAGTTTTCGTTTTTTCTGCGTATGACAGCGGTCTCCTCCTCCGGTCTTGATCTTTGATGGACCCATCATCTGACCTGCTGGCATCACTCAGACTGTCGGGCTCTACGTCATCCTGCACTGATAACCTGTGAAGTTCATCCGGAGACCTCGAGACCATCATGCTTTCCCCTTCTACATCAAACGTTGAATGTGGGTCATAATGAACATGAATGCTGGGAGTTGGCATGTCACTCTTCTCCACCTGCGGTGCCAGGGGTAGGACACGCCGAGCTCTTTCAGAGTCAGCGCTGTTGTTGTGGTGTCGGGTGAACGTGGCCTTGTGGACGATGGTGCCTCGTGCTGAAGTGAAACAGTTTTATGCATATTAACCACACATACTGAAACTGAACATCATTCATATTCATTTGGGTGTCTCATTATCATTTCAAATAGAATCATGTCTCGTCAGGTGGCTTACCCCCTCCTGACAGCTCCATCTGGGAGGGAATGTCAAAGAGCCCAGACGAAGGTCCGGAGTCTGTGTAGCTGTCTGCCAGGCTGGCCCAGCAAGACATCCACTTAGGAGCCCCTTGTAACACTCCACCTGCTGACTGACCCTGCACGAGATAACATACAAATTGTCAAAATCTCACAAAGGGAAAAAAAAACTATTCAAAGGAGGCAGTTTTAATGAATTCTTCAGTAGAAAACACACTTATTTGACAAGACAGATTAAAGACACATCAAATTAATCTCTTTTGTGATTATGTAGTAAATGTCCCAAAAAAAAGTTTTTCTCTTCAATTTTGGTTAGAAAGAAAACGATGAAGAACCCAGAACCTGTGAGGAAAGATGAGCCAAATCTAGAAATGATTCAGGAAAATCACCAAAGAAAGGAAGAAATCCCATGAAAGAAAATCAAGGCAGCAATGGATGCTGATATTTGCGGTTCAATTTTGTAGGTTAACTGACATTTATTAATCGACTATAGAATTAGTGATTATTCCCACCATCTCTGACCACACTCTGAGTAGGAAGGGTTACCTTCACCAGAAACTGTCCCTGCCCTGGAGCTGGCCTCACCTCCCCACAGCTACTCTGTCTATGCGGTGTCCTGCTCTGAGCAGTCACAGGCCTAAATGCTGAAGAAGTTTCTGCTTCACTCTGGTTGGTTCTCTCTGGACTCTCAAAAACACCAAATACCTGTCAGGAACAGAGCAGTGTAAGTTGATGAGAAAGTGGGACAGGCAATGTCTGTTGAATTTGAGCTTTTGCCCATTTGATGATAGAAAACTGGTGAATTTCAAAGCCAACTTATTTCCTCTCAGTATCATGTTGTAAATATTTGTTGTATAAACATCGCCTTAAGTGTTTGCATGAACGAAAGGGAACTTGCCTGGCTAATCTTTTTCCGCGCCTCTTCTATCTCTCTATCTTGAACATCTGCTTCAATGGTGTAGGTCCCTGCGTCACTCAGACAGTCGTCGTCTTCATTTCTGGGGCTGATTTGGGGGCTTTTGACTTCCAAGCTCTGAGATGCTGGGGGCATCACAGGGGGTTTTAGGGGAACAGGCTGACGGATTGGAGAGGAAGTCTGAGGCTGGTAAGACGAAGGTGGACTAGAATGGGACAGTACAGTTGTCTCAGTTTTATTTGTCTCTTTTTTAGCTGCCGCAGGAGAACTAAATGTATTTTTGTCCCACGTTGCAGAAGAGGACGGCTTTGTCTGTTTGAATAGTTCAGCAGTAAAGTCCTGGGCAATTTTAGATCTCCGGCCCGCACTGCTAAAGGGCCTCACAGGAACAGATGATGAAGAGCGTGAGGTAAAGCCAGTGCTGATTCGGTCCTCTGTCTTCTCCCTGCGCAGAGAGCCGGCTCTTTGTGGGCCTGTGGAAGCCGGGCCCTTCAGGGGGACAGTGTATCTTTGGGTTGGCAGAGTGATGGGGGCTCGAGCTTGGACTCGTCTCTCTTCTGTGGGACTTGTGCTCTTCCTTGGCTTCTCCTGCGGGACCCTAAGGGCTGAGGGTTCAGGTGAGGGTGGGTTATTGGTGAAGGACTGCGATCTCTTCTTCCTTGGATTATCATCAAAGAATTCAATGACAAAAGCTTGCTGAGGCTCAGCCTTGCCGAGGCTGGAAAGGGACTGAGACTCCGGTGGAGAGGAGGATGAGTGCCCTTTAGAATCAGAAGTGGCATAGTGATGTGAAAGGGAGGCTCTAAGGGGTTGTGGAGACACCTGCGACCCAGTCTGAAGTTCTGATTGAAGAAAATCATTTCCATTGATTGCAGAATCACTGTGAGTGCCATCTTCATGGTTTGCTAATAAAGAAAAGACCACAAGATACCCTGAGAGTTAGAAAATAACTGCAATAAAAGCCAATGTTGGTAAAAAAAAAAAATAGACAGACTTTGTAATACTCACCCTTGGTACTATGAAATAATGGGTCACTGTTTGAGCTGTACATGTCATCAGCCTGTGACCTCCTCCTCGTCATGCTAGCATTACTTTGAACCAGCCAATCAGCAACTTTGCTTTCTGCTGACATGACCTCAGTCGGTGTGGTGACCTCTGGGGATGGTGGATTCGGCGGCTGGCGGAAAGAAAACTTGGTTACGTGGTCCTTGATCTTCATTTTACCTGGCGTGCATTCGTCGAATTCAATGGTGAAAGAGGCATGGCTTTGGACCACGGGGGGTGTGGGAGTGGAGGAGACACACTGAGCGGGATCTGGAGTGTCCTTTGTGGGAACCTCGTGAACCTGCGTTTCAGACTTTTTTGCAGGTCGCTGCTGCAGTTCTTTTGTTGGGATCTCAAAGTAGCTGGGCTCCCGGCGGTACGAGAAGATGGACTTGGCCTGACTGTCGGACAGAGAACCGTTGACCTCATATTGGGACACATCTTTAGCGTGTTCTGTTTGCAGTTAAAGGTGGGGACAAGACAGCAGGACATAAGCATTAGTGATGGGTCTTCATACTGTAATCCACTGACAGATTAAATGATAGAGTATGATTTTTATTTCTGCATTGACATAAAAAAAAAAATCTGAATTTCATGTGGCCTTTTGCTGGAGGATTGCTATTGCTAGAGAATCAACAGAGATGATTGGGATGTCACTGGTCACTGTTACACAATTCCTGAAACTCAGAGCCACAAGTAGCACAAACTTTCTTGCTGTAACACTGACAAAACAATTACACCAGTTTGTCTTTGGGTGCCAGTTGGATGTGGGCAAATATCACTCCAGGAGCTGAGAGTCCAGCGGAGGGTAGCTAAGCGGGAATAATCTGTTTCGGCCCAGGCAACATGAGGAAAACAATCCCCCTCCCTCCCCCCCTCCAGCAGCTTTGAGAGACATAATCCATCACGAGGCAGACAGGCACTGCCCACTGGCTTGGTAGGTATAGCCTGGCTAACAGTCTACAACTGGCGGTCAGAGACCTGCCTTGAGCCCAACACCATCAATCTCTCAGTGACCCACGAAGGGCATCAGAGAGCAGTGTCATAGAAAACATGTCACTATAAATTAAGATCTAATTCCCTGAAGTGAAAAGATATCAAATAAAATCTCCAAAACAAAATTTGATTTGATCGAAAGACATAAATATGTTGTAAGGATTATAATATGCAAGTCTGTGGCTGGTAAACATTGGTAAATACAAGACACATTCTCTGACCTGGAGATCCATGTTCTGGAGATTTTTCACCTCTGTTCTGCCCTTTGTTGGCTGGGTCCTCATCCTCCCCCCACCAAGACGGTTGGCCGTAAAGAGGAGTAGGCCTGGATATCGGAGAATCTGTGACACCTAACAGAAGGACGCACAAACACAAGCACAAATACAGACAGACAATTACCATTAGGCACATGGATACACCGAGGCACAGGGTGCAATGAGAGACAGGAAGAAAGTGCCAGACGAGAACTGAATTTATACGACCTCGTTGATGAATAAGGCTATAAGTTTATGTAAGTCACATGTTCACGGTATGTTGTGACTGGGTTCGGCCTTGCAACAACAAAATGTTGCACAATATTGAAGCTCAAAAGAACCTAGTGTTACATTGCCAGTAGGCTTTGGGATTTGAACTTTTCCGACACATTCCCATAATGCAGAGAGAGAGAGAGGGGTGAGGGGCAAACAGTGAAACCAACTGTATCACACAAGCCACAAAAACATAATCCTCCTCTAGTAAATCAGGACAAAGCTAATCCTCATTTTGTAGACAAAAAACATACATTTTATAGAGGATCTAGGATACTGTCTGCATCTGAAGTAAGGCCTCTTGTAGTCAGTGTTACACAATAATTTGCTAATTTAGTTTTATGTAAACTCCTGGACTAAGAGGGTTATTTCCCTCATGTGGTGTCCGAAATGGGTTTAACCGCTGACTTGCTTGTCCAAACATGCCACACAGCCTCTATGGCACTATAAGGCAGATTATCGGCCTGATAAATAGGCTAAACAAGCTTTTTAACTATTCAAGCGTACACATTAAAATCCAAAGCATCAACAACAGCAATTCACCACTGTTGCCCAGGACACACAATAAGACATCAACACAGGGACCAGAGAAGCAGAGTGGCATGTTACTAAATTCCATTCTCATTACCCTAACCCTCCCCTTTTAACCAAAGGAAACATGGGAGAGTGTGACTACTGTAGTGGACTAAGCATAGCACTGAGTTATGTTCGATTTATAACTTAACTAATGAGCAAATACAACATACTACAAAAAGAACAGGAGAGAGTGCAAGGTTAAAAAAAACATCTAAGATCCAGCACTGTGGTAGTGTGTTTCTAAAAACAATGTAAGTTTTTAAAGACATTCAGGGCTTCAACAGTTAGAAGGCTGAACCAGAAAAACATAACACACAAAAGCGCATTGTGGGACTGTTTTCTAAATCTATGATGTATGTCTGTAAAGGTTGCCTCCTAACTTTGTTATATTATTCCAAGGTTTCCATTTGGCAAGTTATTTTTTGGTCATCGCACTACCAAGGAAACTTACTTCCAAAACATTGGTCAACTGAGTGAGTCACAACACAAAAAATAGGTTAAAAAAAGAAAGCAAGTCTCGGGAGTTTTTCAAATCTCAGTGCTAATGTGTACTGTACTTTCAAGAAACATGTGAACCATCCATGTCATGCCCTTTTACTAAAGACTTCACAGCCAAAGGTCCTAGCAGAGTATAGTAGGCCTCACTGAGTCCCACACTGCACTAGGGAAGCGTCCTGCCCTGCAGACAGCTGGAGGATTGGACACACTCCACATCCTGTACAGCTGCAGGGAAAAACAAGCAAGAGAGAAATGCACAGCTCTCTCAGCCCTTCCAGTGTCAGAATTTCAAACCATATATGAAATTAAAGAATACAAACACTAAACCCCAGAAATGAGATTGAACATCCGATCCAGAAGAAAATAAATATAAACAAAAACTCATTAACTGCAAACGTATCAGTCAAAGTTAACCGTTTTGAATCGATTCAACAGAGGTGTGCAGGTTTAGACTGTATTGCAGCTTAACTTTCTGATACTACCAAAATACCTTCTCTTCCTGTCACTGTAAATTAAGTGAAACTATGCAGGATACTTTAGTTATCTCATGGGTGGAATGGGTCACTCAAACACAGGACGCTGCAGTGAGCAAGTTCAACAAAAGAGTTTGCAGTCGCGAGTTTACAGGATCACTGTGGTGAGCTTCAATCTGCATGACTTACACCACACTGAAATTGTACTACGAAACTGCTCCTTTTCCCCCAGAGTTCTGCAGCTCAATGACTTGTTTGTAAGGCTCTCTGCGGGATGTGAATGTAGTGCTGGAAAAGTCCTATTTTAGGCACCAGTTGTAGTTGTGTCTCGATGTTAACAGGGGCGATTGTGCGGCAGAAGGCTCGAGAATTGCTAAATCAACAACAGCTGGAATGGGTTTTGTCAGTGTGAATGAAGCTCATTCACAAAGCGCTGCTCTTGAACTAACAATTCTCTGACTGTTTCACTGTATTCTCTCACTGTAGAGCAGGATTTACTCAGCATGGCTCAAGGGTGAGAGGGCATGACAGCAACTGTATATAACAAAGCAACATATCCACCACCAGAAAAAGCTATTTTTGCAACAAAAAGCTATGGCACCTAAGTCTTCTAAGACACGTGTTGAACCATCATCTGCACGTTTGGCAGCACCCCACCTCTTGTCAGTACTCAGGCATGGCTGACAGAGATAAGACTACTTGTCCTTAACTTTTAACCCCTCAGCTTGTCTGGCAAGCTCTCGCTAACGTTTACTCATTCTGCCAACCCTGGGATGTGAAGATCTATTTCTTTACTGACACCGGCCTCAACCTCTCTGCTCTGCCTAATCCCACACCAGGGGATGCTCTTAATAAAAGAAGACATGACCGCCTTATCGAGAGATCTACAGCCAAAAGTCACGCAGCACCGAGAGATACAGACACTTCCTCTTCTCTTTGCGTGTGCGGGAACATGGTATTCAAATCCTCTTTAGTCAGAACAGTTCCTCTCAGGTAACAAGCAACTTGTTATAAAAACCTGCAGCCTTACTCTTACTATGATCTGTTGTGATGGAATAGGTGCAGACAGAGGTTTACCTGTAAGAGACTGGGCTTTTCGCTCTGCTCTATCCTGTTGTTTTATATTGGAGCCTTTGGTCTTCTCTGAGCTCTGCTGTTTCTCCTTTGCCTTGGCCTCCAAAGCTTTTACACCAAGCTGTAACTGGCTGGTGTACTTCTCATGCTGTGTGGAAAAAGACAGGAGGAGAACAGGATGTGATAACCAACAACCAGTAGAGCTGTAACTGTGATCAGACATACAGTGAAAGGAAGAACATACAATGAGGACTTCAGCTCAGTGTTAACAATAGATACCTTTTACAAAACACGTTTTAACATTAAACATCCAATGAAAAAGTAATTATTAATTATATATGGAGGCCCTTATTTGTGTGTACATGAAACACTGCTAGGCATTTATCATTAGCTCTAGCGGTAGTTACAGTTCTCCAGGTTGTGGTAACTGAGGTGAGCCTGAAGGCTACACATGGAGGGATTCTACAGATAACACATTCCATGTTTCCATGTAAGAAGCAGAAAATATTTTAAATATACAAGCTAAATGCAAAGATACTGTACAGAGGTAGTAAATTCAATCTACTCCAACACTCAGACACAAGTTATTCAATTAGTTTTAAAGCTAGCGAGCCGAACCTGAATAATGTCATACACAGGTGACATCATATATCATGTCCCCGACAGAATATTCTAAATACTTTTTAATTAATTCAATCAAAAAACCCAAAAAGAAATACAATAAAACATTGTAGTTTTAAGTAAAATTGCTGGATTTGTTCATATAAAGCCTCTTGTATTGGTTGCTTTTCTGTTCTTTAGGGTTGATTTAAAGGTCACATATTATGCAAAACACACTTCACCATGTTTCTTTACCACTAATCTGTGTCCCTAGTCTGTCCACAAACAAATTATGATAGAAGTGACTGCATCACAAAGGGCAGTAACTCTTCCCCCAGGTAGGTGTAACTCCCACACAGCAAAATATCTTTACTGCCTTCTGAGCATGCCTTCTCACCGTAAACAATTAGGTATGGCGCGAGAAAGCCCGAGACACGTCCCCATCCATAGAGGGGCGTGGTCAGACACAGCTCGTTTGCATTTCAAACTACAGACACAGAAACAGCCTGTTCTGAGGAGGGCTGAAATAGAGGGTCTTATAGGCATGATCAAATACAGGATGAGAGAGGATTTATTACAAGAAACTTCACAGGCATGTTTTCGAGACCACTGAGACTTATTTAAACTTGTTGAAAAGGAGTATACTATGTGCTCTAGTGTTTTGACTTTTTAATCTGACAAAGAAAAGACTTGAAGATGTGTTGTGATGATGATGATTATCATCTATAATTACTTGTAACAAACCCATATCATTGTCAACAGATTGATTTATAATGAATAACGATGGAATAGCAATGCACTTAAAAACATCAACAAGGAGGATTCATGGCAAGCATTTTCTATTGATAGCGTAAAAAGACTTACTTTAAGAGCTTCCTCAGGTACTTTGTGCTGACTTCTCTCCAGAATATAAACATGAGCATGTGGACAAGGAGTTAAAGTAAACAGACATAACTGTATTTCTGTAAAACACATTTGATAATACACCAGTTGTCTTTTCTATTGTGTCAGGCTCAGGGATGTATCTTCACTAAGATGTTTGTTGGCTGATGGATTTTAAGGATAAGGTGCCAACTCAGTGAGAACTCTTCAACTGAATTTCCCCTCATGTCTAGTTTTCACCTTCTCTGAGAAGCAGGTCAAAGTGCCTTTTTCTTCTGCTTGCATATAGATAAGCTGTGTAGACCTGTTTCTATTCAAACAAGCGCCTATCTTCAACGTCACACTCCTACAGACGCAAAATGTTCTTCTTTGGGGGTCAAAGGACGCAGGAGATTTTTTCAGTCAACAGTTGACCATAATCTAAAACCCCTGACTGAAAACCAGAGGGGATTAACATGCCGATGACGCTGAAGACCACAGAGGGTAAAAATGAAAAAGCTTGTCCCAAAGGGGGGGGGGGGGTCTGGCTACTAATCACTAATTTAAACTGCTTGAACTGAAGACAAGAAACTTGGAATGACATGAATCACACAAGTTAAGCCAAACATGTGACTGACATTGTCTTGAGTAATAAAAAGAAAGGATATCATAACCAAAGCGGATGACATCAGAGAGCTTGAGGGTGATGTACGTCTGGTCTGGGATTCTTAGGTCGTTGACAAATGTCTGCAAGAGAAAGGAAAACAACATTGAACTCCCTTATTTTCACTGTTTATTAATGGGTTAATGTGGTGACTAACATGTGAAGGCTCGCTAATTCCATGTGGCATGGGCCCAGGTACTGTAAGGTGCTTTACAAACAGCTCTTTTCCCATTGAAAGTAAATCCACCAGCACACTGAAACTCTGAAGAGATTATGTTGTTACGCAAATGGAAAAGTGGGAAATGCATCCATGAGGAGAAAAGGAATTCAATTCACACATAATGGCCTATGTTTTTCCACAATTAACAAACGGTGGGACAGAGTTTATCATCACATCTCTAAAAATAAAGAAGAGTAAGGCTGGAAGTATACAGAGCAACGAGTGGAAGAGACTAATTGAGGATAAAGACAGAAAGAAACGTTGGATTTCAGTTACAAGTCTCCGCACTGTTTTGCTCTGATTAATTCGGCTGCAGTCACTGAGGCCAAAAGAAACACTCTCTGAGAACAATGAAGGGTTTCTCCCACTGCTCAACTCTGGAGTTTACTGGGATAATCATGAATTGAAGTGGCAACAGAGCAGTGAGGGGAGGGAGGCTAAAAAGCCAAAAGGAGGTCCAGACCAGCAGGAAAATCTAGTCCCTTGAAAACAACTGTTCTGCCGTCTCTGGCACAGAGAGAGGTATGTGGTGCTCTGGGAATTCTTGTGGACTTGAGTCTTTAGGGAGCCCAGACTCTGGCTCCTTAATCTCACTGTTCTGACACTGGAGACGGACTCACTCACCCCGTTCAAGCTGCCCAGGTCCTTCACCATGTGCTCGTCTCTGTTCGTGTCGTAGTTGATCACAGCGTGTTGTTTGTCCACACTGCGAGACTGCAGAAATAGAAAAGAAAAGTATTCAGAGCACAAACAATGTGACGTTCTCTAGCAAGTGAATCCAAAAGACGTGCTCACCCTCAGTAACGTACATGGGTGCTGAATCCTCAACCAAAAAATGTATGGAAAGTATTTTAGAACAGGACAATTCTGCAGACGTTTCATGCAAGACCCTTCTTCAGTGGGTTCAGGCAAACAACCTCAGACTGACTGAATGACTCTCTTCAGCAGCAATAAGTGAGAGAATTGATTGATCGATTAAGCCATTTTAAAGAAAACACCAAGTGACTGTTGCTCTGATTTAAAAACCCTAACATTTTCTAGTAACTTATTTCCTGTTTTGTGTTATAGTTAACTCTACATCTTTGGATTTGGTCAGACAAGTAAGACAAAAGAAGGTATTCTACTAAGTTTATATTAGTTGAGGGATTAATCAAGAAGGTTTTTTGTCATTTTCAAGTATTTATTGTGCAGGTATTCACGTATTTGTGCGAGTCAAACAGTATGCAGGAGTTGGTTGTCTTATGAAATAGAGGTGTGAAGTATTTTTCTACTTTGCATAAAAAGTCAGCAAACTTGTGCAAAAAACGCTTCAAACTTTACACCAAAAGATGCTCCTCGTCTGTCAAACTTGGCCTGCACAGCTCTGGTCCTTGTGCCCATTCACCAAACGAAAAATGTGCTTACTTCTTAACATGCTTTCATCAATTAGGTGCCGACTGTACACACGATTCAGAGAGACTCGCTCTCTCTGCTCATTAGTTGCTTTGGGGCCCCCTCATCACATAATTATCAAAGACTGAAGACGACTGATGAACTCAGCTCTTTGAATGGTCCATTTACAGGCTTCTCATTAACTCTTCCTCACCACCTACTAACTGATAAACAAGGTAAACATTTACAGTCTGTGTACATTTTGTAAACACTTTACTGCAAATAAATACAGGTTAATCAGCCTGTTCACTTGATTAAGTTAAAAATGCAGCCAAACATTCCTACTTTGGTGACCTTTAGCTTCACTTTTCTGCTCTATCACAATGCTAGTTCTTTTGGCACATTAGGAAATAATAAGTTCAGCTCTGAACTAGACAAAGGCATGTATGGTTACTGTGGGAGCTTTATTGTCTACCTACCAGTCCTGATCGATAAACTGAACAGAGAATCGTTGTCATAGAAAGTCCAAACATTCAGGCCCTTAGCTACGGCATTTGATCTGACTTCTCGTACACTTAGCCTGTGCTTTTCATGCCAAACAGGATACTCATGTTACAAACATTTCACTATGGTTTGAATGGGAAAACGCATTGAGCTGCAAACAGAGAAACACACGATTAAAGGGTTGGAGTCAATTTGGAGCAGAGGCGAGCTGTGTGTGTGCCAAGTCAGGGAGCAATCCTGAGCACTTCAGTAGAGGAATAGAAAACTCTGCGTGCTTCAGACAGGGAGAAGCTGAGGTTATTTTCCTGGATCCAGCGACGCCTAAATGTGGATATGAGGAACTTTTCAATCTAACCGGCCTCTGTGGTTGGCTTTTTTCACTGACGACAAAAAGTAAACTGTTTCTTACTGAGGCAACATTCCTCTTCCACTGGTTTAAATACAGAGTGAGCAAAAGAAAAAAAAATGGCAGAGAGAGGGTTATACAAAGACCACAGAGAAATTCTGTTAATGTCAGAAACTGCACGAGAAAACAACACAGTGGAATGCTTAGCTATGTTTTCACTCATTGTCTGAAAGAGTGTCAGGGGCAGCTCTGTGTAGAGGCACTGTCACTGGGTTACACACACATGAAGCATGCATGGAGCCTCCCACTGGTGCTTCACACATTTATGGGACTAGCTGTCCTGTCAGATATCAGCGAGGGGTAAAGAGCCTCTTGAGCATTTTTGACACATCGCAGTGAGCTCATGGACACGAGACAGAGTGCAAACACACACACTCCCTTCTCAGTCGTTCTCTTAAGCAAACAGAGTCACAACACCTGCAGCATTAGTTCGCAATCATCCCGGCCGACGAAGATCATCTCCCGCGGCAACCGGTGGCGTGTGCCAGAGCTGCTGACCAGGAACCATGATGTCACACTCATGTTGGGGCCACGAGTCAGGATCCTCTTTGCATCCTGGGAAAAGACGGCGTTATGAATGCACGACAACATTTGACCAGGGATACTTCTGAAGTGTGGTAAACCAAAGGGTGGAATAACTGGTTAAAGTGGCTTTAAGAGCATGATGGAAATTCATTAACTGTGTCAGTGAACAACAGTAGGTAGCTTCTGTTGTGACAGCATGCTTCAGTTTGGAGATTACTGGGTGGAAGTCCTCTGTAACCTTAAGTCAGACCTGTTTATACAACTAATTCCGGTTTGGCTGTGAATATCTATGGAGATAATTCTTTGAATTAGCTCCCTGAACAGACAGGTTAGGGGCAGACAGGTATTTAGGTGTCAATTGAGGATTACATATGTTTTGTTTCCTTTTCAATAAACACAGAGGATATAGACTAGGATATAAAGAGTGACTGTTAAATGAAGCATGCTGGGAAACCTGTTGCAGAGTAGCGCCTGTGAGCCTGCTAACAACCTAAACTTCCATAGCGTTTTTACTTCCTGTAACCTTGGCTACCTAACCTAAACATTGCTGCTTGTCAATTCCATAAACACAGTTTATATCTTCAATTACAACCTGCCTATTGTCTTGTAAAGGCAGCACTTATATCCCTTTAAATAACTCCGCTGCCTGCTTCAGTCTGTCGGTGACATAGAGGTTGTTAAGCTAACGTGTGTGAGTCTACGGACACACCGAAAACAAGCTTTTTCTCAACGATTTGCTCCCGACAGGACTTACCTTAAACGACTTCTCCGTCTTACTCTTGACTGAAGCCAGGGTTTAACGTCCTACGGCAGAAGAAAATCGACGACCGACATGTATTAGCAGAGCAGCAGGTAACACTGGACAGGTAAATGTCGATCACACCCTCTTCTTCCACTGGGAAATGACAAGCGGGCGAAACTCTCCTCCAACGCCTCTCCTGCCGACACGGTGACGTAGCCAGACGTGTCCCATCAAACGATTTACTAGTTTGAGCTGAGCTGTACAGTGAGGGAAGAGCTCTCACTCTGTTTGTTTTCTAGATGCTGCAAATACCCGGGGTGGGAGGAAAAAGTAGTCGAAAAATCTACATAATTTACCTAACTAACATGATAGTACATGGAGTGTTATGAAAACATCTATATCTAGCATGGTTATTGTAGTGTTTTATGGAAGTGTGAGAATTATTTAGGGTATTTCAGTCAACATATTTAATATTTAACACATATGTAAGTAGATCATACTTCACCTATTGTGTGTCTACATTTAAAATCATGTCTTTTATTATTTAGTTTACTTCGGATATGTTATTTTCCGGTTAGCTTGGGTACTTGTAGTTTGTTTATTTTGTGTAAGTTATTTAAATAATCATATTAAACCAAATGTACTTAAATTAACAATAGTTACTATTGATTTAACAGAATTTTCCCTTTCAGAGTTTAAGAAAAATATTCACATAATTGTGTAAACATAGTATTAACAGGTAGTATTTATTTTAACATAGAACTAGACCAATAAATATGCATTAGCCAATAGCACTGTATTGCAGATCTATGGGTATAAAACGAAATTACAAAAAGAGAGATTCTAACATAGGTTTGGAGTCATTTGATTATACATTTATGATAGTTTCTCCACCAATAAAATGTACAAGCTTGTTTTTTCAACTGGAAAATGCAAGACTCACATGGGTCTAGGTTGAAATTAAAAAGAAAAAGTATTAAGTATTTAAAAAAGAATAGTTTTTTTAGATACTGGAAGCCGCAATACAGTTATTTTGACTTCATATAGTTTAGAATATTTATATTATTTGAAAGAAATATTGGCTCTGCAAAGTAACGTTATTGCTAGGCTGAACAGCTATAGCAGGATGTTCACTTATAACAGGGTTGTTTGTTGTTTGCTCCACAGTTCCTTAATGTGGAAGTGTCCTTGAGCAGGCCAAAAGATGAGCGCATGCGTAGGGATTAGAGACCATTTTCGGAGTCCGGGCTAAAGTTCTGATGACTCATCACTTTTATAGGCGATCTTTGCCTATTCACGGTGCACAGGACTTTGTTTGTCCTATTTCAGGTTGGCACGGCCTGACAATAGGACGGATAATATGTCAGCTTAAAGGTAAAATAATGGCCGCTCTGCCACACCGAGCAAAAATGTTAGTTGAAACTGCTGCGAGGGAGAAGTCAAGATATTGTTAGGCTACTATTGACTTTTGTTGTTAAGAGTATTAAACATCGGTAGGCTACTTACAAAATATCACACCTCAAGCCCTTTTAAATTCAACTTGCTGCACGAAACCTGTCTAAACCATTGCTCTAAATTATAGTAAAATAAAACTGGTGTGTGACATGTGGATTATCAGTCCAGCAAATATATTTTTTTTACATTGTAATCTATTCAGCCGTAAAGCCGCTAGATGGCGCTCTAGTTTCAATTTACCGCATTTATCCCTAACTCTTCAAACTTTTTGTCACAAGATTTATTAGGGTGAAAAATGTAATAATGATTTGCTTCTGGCGTTTTGGAAGCAGGAAGTGTTGAAAATCTTTATACCTGTTACTGGTAAAGGTAGCAACAGTACAAATACTACAGTTAAAAGACAAAAATAGGCTTCATATCATGAAGTACAGACTAGTTTAGAGCATATACTGTAAATATTACATTGTTTAGAGTTACTATAGAACAGAAAGCACATGCACCCTAAATATGTGCTATAATACTTGAGTGAAAATCCCATTCAATGATAAGCAAATACGCTTGTAAAAATGATAAGCTAATATGAAATAATCGGTATTAAGTTTGGATCCAAAGGCCTCAACAGAGTGAGAGAGTATGATATCAGCAGGGAGTTTATTCCAGTGGAAGGAGCAGGAAAGAAAAAAGCTCCTGCTTCCTGCTTATTTCAAGGAAACTCTTCAAGGTTAAGGAGGTCAAATAAGCACACAGGCCCATTCAGATCCACCTTAAACTATGATGATGATTAAATATGGTCACATTTCTCAATTAAACTTGGGATTCTATTCGACCTTTTTACACAATTTGAAGATTTTTCTAGTTTACCCACCGCCCCTGCTCTCTGTTTTGTAGGGGTGCTTGAAGTAAACAGGTTGAACCTGTTTCTTCCAGCCCTGACCTCTGTCACACTCCCCACCCTCATACGAGACAAACGTGCTCTTTTACTCAATCATGGCAACACTTGCTTCTGAAAAGCCCCCAGAATATTCAAAAGAGTATTTTATTAAATGTTGCCATACATGACCCCTTATTCAGTGACTTGAACCAGGTAATGGTTCATGTTTTGTCTTGTTTTCTCTTTTGGTTTGTGGTGCGTCAATCTTTACGTTTCTTATGCTCTTTCTTGCAGCTGCAGCAGGAAGGTTGTTCAGCCTGTAAGGAGAATGCAAGCTGCAGAGTCTATGCACAAGACACTTAGCAAGCTGCAGGCCTGACTGCAGCTGATTTTGCACTCCTGCTTCTGAGACTTTCAGGGACAAAGCCAAACAGTGAAGTATCTCCTACTGAGGCATTTATCAAGTAGAAATTGATCCAAAATGTTTAATGCCTTTATCTGTATTCATTAGACAACTGTCCTCTTAATCTAGTAACACGACACAATATTTCAAACATTCAGGGAATATTAATGCAAGCTATCACTGAGTCAACCTTTCTGTCTTTATTTCAAACAGAACAGGCCCTGTTGAACAAGGAAGAGGTGGGACCCTGCATGATTTCCTTGGCCTGCACGCTCTGTGAGTGACACGCTCCTCACACACCCAAACACTACATCACCCAGGGGAGCCCGATGGCAGAGCTACAACCTCAGGCGATGGCGTTCTGTTTCAGGCCATGCAACTGGAGTCAGGTTAGAGAGGGATGGTTGTCAGGTGAGCGCCACACTGGGCCAAGCCTCGCTCTCGCAGTGTGCTACTGTGTGCTGCAGCTGGCCAACAAAAAAAAAAAAAAAGAGACAGACTGTGAGCCCTGGCTGTCAACATCTGCTCCAGAGACTGAACCATCTGCCCAGGGGCCCCGGGGGGGAGCGCCTCTCCTGTCTCAGACCAGCTGCAGAGCCCCAGACGTGGATCTGAACAGTCCTGCAGAGGCGGAGAACGCGGCCAAACCACAGTCAGAGCCGCGGAGCACTGGGACATTTGTCTCATACACTTAGACGAGTTTAATCTGCAGGGTGCGATCACAGTAAGATTTGGATAAACAAATTTCCTGGAATGCCATATCAAATCCAAATTTCTTTGACAAAACTGAAGTCACCTTGTTGGAAAAAAAAAAATCTCAATCTGGTAAATTATGAGCTGAAATCCACACAGTGATCTATATTTCACGGTACAGTTTATTCAGCTCAATAACGAGGATAATTATTTATTGAATTTGAAGATTTGAAAATAAATAAAAGATGAGTCTGGGGGCTTTTTGTTAAGACCTTTTATTTCATCGATTTGAGAGAAACAAGTAAAAACAGTGTACAAAGTTTATATTATTTGTTTACTAAAGCTGGTGTCCTCAGTCTCGGGAATATGGAAGGGCAGGTACAAAAAAAGGTGAAAAGAAAAATAAAAAGTATAAAATGAATTTCCCTATTTTTTTTTTTTTTTTAGAAGATGACAGCAAAGGGGTGAGCGTGCATAGGAAATAAGTAACAATCAGATTCAGAATCTGAACAAAACAAAAAAAAGCTTGCAAACAATTGAAGTGAAAACAATATCATAAAAACCTTTACATTCAATAACGTATGATGCACTTTTGACAAATGTTTAACTGTCATCTTAAAAAATGTTGAAAGCGCTCCTGGAAACTTCTCGGTATGTTTTGAAACAAGAGCTTCAGTCCCCAAGCGCCTCAGCTGTCTGTAAAAAGGGGAGTTATCATTCAAACAAGCAATTCTGGTTTGTTTCCTTTTTTTTTACATTATAAAAATATGCTAATTTAGTCTTTACCAACCATAAAGCACAAATAAGAGTCCAAATACAATCTTTTTGGGGGCAGCAAAGTGCATATCATTGGCACAGTAAAACTCATTTTAGTCAATGCTGGTCTCATAAATAACTCAAAAGGTTGGAAAAAAAAGGGACACACATCCCCTGATGTAACAAAGATGACTCCCCCCCCCCCCCCCCCCCCCCCTTGAAGCACCATTTGTTTGCAAAGTATTCCTAAAGAAGTGAATCATGTTAAAGTGACCTCATTGAGGCTGCAGTGAATGCACTGGGTGGAAAAAAAACACCCAATACTGAACTGTACATGGAGGAAAAAACCTGAAAGAACAGAAGAGAGAAACCAGGAGGAGTCTGCAGCACAGCATCCAGAGAGGAAGGCATCAGCAGCTAGAAGCACTTACTTCAGGGGGATGTGAGAGGAGCTTTTTTTTTATGATCCTGAACAGAACACTCTGGTGTGCAAACAGTTAAGAGGAAATCCAAAAGCAGGAGAGTCTTTCCTTTAATGATTAATCACTCTGCATTCTTTCCCCTACCTCACGCTGTATTGCACAATTGATTAATCAGACTCATCAAGGTGAAAGATGAAAATACAACAGACCGATTGGTGTCAGTTTTGCATCAGGGAAGTAGAAAAAAAGTGATTAAAAAAAAAAAAAAAATCCTCTCCAGAAGATTTCAGTCTTGAGGAGAATCAGCCACATGCATATGCAGAAAGATCAACTTTATTTGATACGGTACATTCACTTTGAGCCCAAAAAATGTGTCGACGTCTGGTTTTTGAATTGTTCAGGAGTCTTAGAGAGGAAAACATGGATTCATTACCCACTCAACAAACAACACACTCACTGCTCAGATGATGCTTTTGGTCCACAGTCTGCCTGTTTCTGTTTGAAATGATTGATATTCAGTTGTATAATTTTAATACAAAAAAATGGCCCTTTTCAAAATTCACATCAGTGGCCTAATTTGTTCATAACAAAACTACATTTCCCTGTTCATTATGGTGTATGGATGCCTGCTCAGTATACAACATAACAACCAGGAAATGAAGAGTAGTGTTAACTCAGTGTGGTCAGTCTTCAAAGGCCTCAGAACCACCGCAGTTATCTTTGTTTCATCTTGGATTTCCTCCTTCCTGGAAAACACACATTTTGCAGACTGTAAATGTAACATCCACCGACAGCATCCGCGGACAATGCAGGGAGGACGGGGCTGCGGTCCCCCGGTCTTTTTGAGAGTGCAGTCGGATGGGGTGAGGGGGAGATGTCAGGACCAGAGGAATGTATTTGAGTTGTTTAGGCCGTCCCGCTGGCAGAGTAGGAAAACTGGGGGAAGTGTGGTCTCCGCTCACTGTCGAAGGACTCCATACTGTCATCTGAGGAGGGAGGGAAAGGACTGCTTACATTTTGTACATCAAAGCTGCAGCCAACATTTTATTTTATTTCTCAATGGAAATATTTCTGCTCATTAACGCTCAATTCTAAAAATATCATGACGCACACTATATATATACTTCTCTTGAGTTTGCCATACAAATGTTACCTCAGTCTCTAACTCTTCAGTGTCTCCCTATTTTAGACCAGTGTGAGTAATGTAATCAATAAGCAAGATGATTCCATGGCAACAACTTGATTTGTCTTTGATTCACAGTATAGAGGCGGGGCTTCTGACTTCTTCTTTTAACAGGAAATTCACAATATCCCAGAATATACTGATAGAGACTGAAATAGTAGAAAAAACAACTAAACAGTAGTGTGCAGGAGATTTTAACTATCATTACCTACAAGTTAAAGTTGATATGAATCTCATTAGTTTGGAGATACAGTGTTGCATTGTGACTATTTTGTTATTAGGGGTTCCAAAAGGAACACATCAGCTTGTCTCCACACCGGTTCAAAGAGTGTTTCTGTGTTTTCGTTTGGGATTTATTGTTTCATGTTGATCCAGTGGTTTATATATACGCAGCCAAATGAAGCCTCAGTCAGAAATAGAGTAAGTATGAATTTAGGTGGACGGGAACAGAGAGCTGTTTCTGCAACGTGCCTCTCAGCGTGTTGTAGGAGAAGAAGCATTTAGAGTTTATGTGATGTTTTTATTATAATGTTTAGTGCAATGTGAATTTAACTATTCTTAAAGGGAACATTACACTCATATTGTGTCCTTCACAACTTTCTAGACTTTACGATCGCTGCAGCACTAAAGTAAATCTGCTCCTGCTTCTCCATCACATCTACATATTCTGTGTCCTCACATATTCATACATTTTATTATTTGATTTATTTGTTGTAATATTCTATTATCTTTAGACTTTATCTCTAGACACACTAGCTGTTGTCTATATTCATGGGATGACTGTGTTTTAATGACAGTGTCTGTCCAGGAGAGGGGTGACTCCTCTCAGCAGAGCTTTGAATGCCTCCAGGGTGAAGTTTACTCACACTTAACCACAAAATAGATTTGAGTCCAACACCAGGATGATGGCAAAATCAACCTTTCTGAAAAAACGAGTTCCGTTACAAAGTTTCTCTTGTGAACATGACAGCTTACCTTTTCAATTAATAACACAAAGTTAAAGGTCAGATGTAATTTGAGGCCTTCCACATGATTTGTTCTAATCAAGGTATAAGTCTGTTTCCATCACAATGAATTGAATTGTTGTTTTTTGTCTTTAACAGTGAGGTTATAATTGATCTTTTCTCTCACAGTCAGCGTCTATAATCAGTCTGAGGGTCAAATTAAAAGCTCCAGAATAAAGAACAGCACCAATGAGCTCAAGTTGTGAAACACCACAAACATTGTGTTACATGTTCTGCTTGTATTGTTTTGTTTGGTGCTACCTTGTCCGGGTGGCGTAATGGTGA
Source organism: Labrus mixtus (assembly GCF_963584025.1). NCBI lineage: Eukaryota > Metazoa > Chordata > Actinopteri > Labriformes > Labridae > Labrus > Labrus mixtus. The sequence goes on from NC_083629.1 coordinate 11,308,725, forward strand.
TGGTCTGTGCCGTGAACTCCTCGTCGAAATATCGTGTGTCCGTCTCTGAGGTAACTTGGGGCTTGAACGGTGGGACCAGCTGTTGGAGAGGAGAAGAGACACAAACATATCAGCACATTGGCCGCTGTCAATCAGTTTAAAACAGTTGTCCTCCTGATGACAAGCCACGTGGTTTGTTGATGGTAGCGCTCGAAATGACATCACTTTTATTGCTCCCAGGAAAGTTATGCTAACCTGAGCTTGGAGACATTTCAGTGACGACAATTGCACAAAAACAACAGGAGGACGAAACGAAGTAACATGAACATTTAAAAAAAAAACATACCTTCTTCTCGTAGACATCCTGCCATTCAATTCCTGCAAAGAACTTGTGCTGCATGATTTCCTTAGCATCATCAGGCCCTCCACCTAACCTAGAAGACAAAACAAACGAGTCAGTAGGTGCTACAGAAAACTACAGCTAACCCAAGAACTGCTAATCATCAACACATTTGAGATAATAAGGTAATCAAAGAGGATGCCTACCTCTGCATTGGGTCTTTCTTGAGCAGGCCGGAGAGCAGTGAGCGTGCCTCGGGGCCGAGCGTGCGAGGAAAGCGAATGTCCTCCATGAGGATGAGCTCGAACAGCTTCTCGTGGTCCTGGTTGTAGAAAGGCAGCCTGCCGCACATCATCTCGTACATCACCACCCCGAGACCCCACCAGTCCACAGCACGGCCGTAGTCGTTGTCTTCTAGCACCTTTGGGATGACATCGGGGTGAAAGTTGAGTTAATGCAGCTGTCTGGATGCTCATAGGCTATTTCAGGAAGTTAGTTTTCATAGGCAGACACAACATGATGTAGTAAAAATACATTTTACTTGCTTTTTTTGGTAGAAATTTGCAAACATAATGTTAGCTACTATGGCTTTTTGTTTACATTTTTGGAGGTCAGAAGGTGATGACATCAGCTCTTATGGCTCCTCATCACCCGACCCCCCTAAACAAAAATCACCTGCTCCCCCCCCCCACCAGTCCGGGCCTTCTGAGGCCACCCCAGCCAACACTGACTCACATCTCACATTAGGAGTGAGGATAGAGTTTCCCCTGGAGCCCTGCATATTTAATCAGCACAGTGCCTTCCACACATACACAAACACACGTCCAGATCAACAAGCAGCAGAGGTGTGGGTCAAATAAATAAGCTAATGTGTGGCCACAAACATGGACCAGACTCACAAACAAACCTCTTAATGGACACAATTTGAGTCTCTACCAGTTAAATATTAAGCCGTTTTACTTCCATAGGATGTATTTTCTCCCCAGCTCTTAATGAGAATAACTCCTCTTGTGTTGTGCTTACTGAACAACCGACCTGTTGCATGACTAATGTGCTGCTGAGCAGAGTTGTTTCAAGGTCTCCTGGGACATGTACTGGATTCTACCTCACCAGGCGGATGTTGAAGGTGAAATCAAGACAATGAGAACAGTCTGTTCTCTTAAACCTCAAGCAGCGAGATGCTCAGAAATTCAGACCTAAGAATAGAACCTGAGGTAGAAAGACGTGGGCAGATTAATAGAATTAGATACGGACACAACAGCGCAAAAGAGGAGAGAGAGGGTCCTGGAAAACAGATGGAAGGATGTGTCCGTAAAAGGAACAAAACTACTGTGTGTGTGTGCACGCACACGCAGTAGAGCATGTGTCTGTGGGCATTCGCCCTGGCGCTGCGGTGAGCGGTGAGCATCGAGGAGAAGGATTGGGAGGGCAGGAGGGAGTAACGTGAAGCCGGCGTGGGGCTAGGATTACTGGGCCGTCTCTATTTCCAGCGCTGCTGTCGTGTGATTCACACCGTGCGACAGCTGGGCCCGCAGCTGCCCCATATATGTAGAAGAGCACCACAGCTGTGAAGCTGCCAGGAGCGCAGGAGCCAAGCTCATCCCTCATATACGTAACCAGGACTTGCTTGGGCCCCAGCCCCAAAACTAATACTGTAACACTGCCCCAAAGGAGCAGAGGCAGGGGGAGGAGAGAGCAGATAAAAGCACAAACACTTGCTGCTGCTCTGGAACTCTAAAACTATTCTGCACTTCTTTGCTCATAAAGTTGAGCACTGACAAAGATTAATCTTCCAAGCTTATGAATCGAGATCGAGTCTCACTCCTCATTTTCTTTGTAGTCTTTTCCTTTAAAGCTAATTCCCCTCAGCATTTATGTTTTTCTTCTTGTAACAACTAAATAAAAGGGACAAAGTGAATTAGTCTGAATCCTTCCTCCAGAGACAAACTCTGGTCAGGTTATTGTGGATTGACTCTCTCTCTCTCGCTCTCTCCTGCTCTGGGTGGAATATTCCCAGACGTTACAGCATTCCTGTGCAGCACACACAACAAGGTCATTGTTTACTGCAGAACAACCTGTAACACTGCCTGGCCCGCACTCCATAGAGACGCTCGCCAGCAACCCTGTCGCCATGGCAACGCCCCCTGATGTCTCCCTGCTCTCCGCTGCCGGAGCTGGAGCTGTCGTGTGGACTGTGCTGCACAGTCGAAGAGTGAAGTGGGACAGACAGAGTTTAGGATGGACAGGTGGGGAAGTCTGAGGAATGTTAAAAAAAAAACAACAAAATATTTGTCATGTGGGTCCAGATGTGAGCGAGTAAAAATTCACAAGCTAGCCAGTTTGAGGCTAGTGTAAAAAAAAAAAAAAACAGGCACACTTTGAGACTCTGCTGGGAAGCGTGCTCACGACAACTCTGCCCAGGTCTTCTGGGGGATCTACATCAGTACTGGTGGCTATGGCTCCCCTTTGGCCTCACAGCAGTTGCAGCCAACGTGTGTTTTTTTTTTTTTTAACCGAAGGTGGAAGCTCACGTTTCCTGAAGCACAGCCAGCCAATCATCTCCTCCTCCTCCTCCTCCTCCTCCTCCTCCTCCTCATCCCTAAACCAGAACATTACAAATAGAGGCTAGAAACATCAATACGGCAACTGTGTCAACATGGACACCCCCTCTCCCGGAAGACATTTTTACGGCAACAGGCGTGAGCCGATCATAACCCCTCATGTACTTACTCGCATACACAGTGCCTACACTCACAAAGCAATATCGGGTTACACAGCCCACTCAGACACTTGTCATACCTGCACGCAATAGGGAGTAGCCACACCTCTCCACATACAGCAAACATGGGAGCAGGCTGCCCTGCCCTGGGCACACGGCACACTCATTAACTCTCAGACTTCAGCTGGAGATTAGAAAGGCATCCAGGACAGCTGCCCTTTTTCTACATGCTTCTCACCCACTGATGTCCGACAACACACACTGCAGTTTCCTTCAAATCTGCTCATGTCATGCATGACAGGACTCACATTCATTTTGGGCTCCACTTATGGTTCTTTTTCATACCACTATATCCCAAGTGGTCCCTATTAGGTGTTATTTCTGAAGTAACAGACTGCGGTAATCTGTGTGTCTTCTTAGAATTGACATTGTTACAAGACAGTGTGAACTCTATATTTCAGGTAGAGTTAGTACCTCTGGTGCTAGGTATTCTGGTGTCCCGCAGAAAGTCTTCATCGTGGCGCCATCTTTGATCCCCTCTTTACACAAGCCGAAGTCTGTGATCTTTATGTGTCCGTCTTTGTCGAGCATGAGGTTTTCCAGCTGAGGAGGACACAAGACAGGTGAAGGATGTAAACACTGTAATAAAATGACTCACTCTTAAGGGGATTTAGTTAACAAAGAAAAACTGATTGTGATGAAAACATTCATTTGAAGAAAAAGAAAAAAAAACTGTTGTATGGTAGCTGTTTTAACACATGTAGTCCTGATAATGTTTTCCCTGTTGGACGGGGACCTAGGAGCCATAGAAGGCAGATCTTGACATAAAAAGGATGCACCAAGTGACGGACAGGCGCAGAGTTTGACACTTTGGTGACAGTTTCGGTCTTTATATCAATGCTGTGTTATTGGCTGTATTAACACACAGAAGAACACAGAAGAACATACTGGCAGAAATCAAAATAACATAGTTTTACGGCTTGCAGGAGATCTCAAGAGTTTTGAATAGGTGGCAGGATATAAACTTTATCAGCTCCTCCCACTCATGGTGAATTGTCTTGAATATTACTTGCTGCATTGCTCACCTGCATCACCTCACCCAGAATTCTTGCATATATTTTACTAGGTGCCAGGGTGAAAATGTGTTTGTTTTATACTTTTGTAAGAAAAAAAGTGCTTATCAGAGTTGTATTTCCAGCACAATATTGTTCAATTATCAAAAGATGTCTATACAAATTCAGGAGGATGTGAAAAATGATACAGTCAATTTAGCATAAGTAACTTTGATGACATTTCATTGCTGCTAAGCTCTCAAGGTTTGATTTGTATTTTCTAAATGAATTGATCCATGTGTACACTGTGGTGTTTTATCTTCTGCTATTGTGACCTCAATCTGGAATTATGATAAAACAATTTTGTAGTAACCCTCTTCACCTCAGTTTATTCTTTTTATGGGGGCTCTTTAGAGGATAGGAGACATGCAACTATTAAAACAAGCAGTTCATGTCTTTTTCTGGAAGAGGATAATTTGATAACAGTTCTATTTGAAAAGTCTGTCTCTAGCAGCATTTGTTGCACCTTTTGTTTTTTACATGCATATTTTCACTGCAGCCGAGTTTAAAAAATACTCAAGTTGGATATTGACAAATGTCCTTGAAACTCGGGCAGATGGAAATGAACTTTGTGATTAAACAAAAAGGTACATTTACCTAAAAGTCTTAAGGATGTGCATCATGCAGTGTCATGACTTGAGGTTGCACAGCCTTTTAATATCAGCATGTCCTCCCTCCTTCTCTGTGTCTCACCCTCAGTTAAAGTCACCTGGCAGCTGTAGCTCACACGTGGCCAGCAGCAACTGCCAAGAGTCAGCACATCCTCCAATCCTGCTACCCTGGCATTTTCAGGAGAACCCTAGCAGGCTGGGAGGCTGCCTCATAAACCCAAGGGAGAGAGGGTGGGAAGAAGGGAGGGAGGGAGGGAGAGAGTGCAGTGCTGACCTGACTTCTTTTTTCAGCTGGAAGTCGTAGGACTACAGATGCCCACTCCAACACTGATAACCCCCCACAGCCCTCCTAAAGCTCAAAAATGTCCTATCAGTCTGCAGCATCCGTCCCTGATGCTATCTTTAGAGTGTAAGAGTTCTGCTTAGATTCTTCAAAAAGGAGAAGCAGAAACCTTGCAGCTTCTTTGATTGAGGATGAAGATAAAGATTTTCTCTTTTAACTAAAAGTGCTATACAAGCAGCATTTAAATTAAGTCAATCACACAGAACATGTGCTATAACAGGAGACGCTGGCGATCTGTTCAAAGAGCACTGGTGGTTATTTCTGTCTAGCTGCAGTAAGCAAATGGGCCAAGCCTCCTTCCCTCCAGCTGCAGCGAGGTCTGGAGTCTGATCTCGGGGAGGCAGATCAATAAGACCTGGCCACTGCCACTGCTCTGGATGGAGGCAAGCCCTATTTATATCCTGCCAGTAGAGAAATGAAGGGAAGAGGGGGGGGAAAGGAGAAAGACAGAAGAAAGAGGCTGACTGGTAGGATAAGCGAAAGCGAGGATGTTTACCTTTAGATCTCTATAGACCACATTTCTTTCAGCATGCAGGTAGTCCAGCGCTGACACAATCTCTGCACCATAGAACCGAGCCCTCTCCTCTGAGAACACACGGTCCCTTGATAGATGGAAGAAAAGCTGTGAGGAGAACAGGAGAGATGGACATTGAGAAGAGGATGGATGAAGGGAGAGTTGATTAATCAAGGGAAGAGAGTTAAACTATTTGATTTGAAAGGTATTTTGATTCACTAAAGATGCAGATTTAGTGATGTTTAAATGAATTACCTCGCCCCCATTGGCATACTCCATTACAAAGCACAGACGGTCATGTGTCTGAAAGGAGTATTTCAGGCCCTGCAGACAAAGAACGAGAATGCTCAAAGCAGAACTTGGTGGTGTTTCAGACAAATTTCAAGAGGAAGCTGACATTTAAATCAACAGATTGTAACATAAAATACCACAATGCACTTTGCATATTTGACACTTTAATGACATTTTGTTAAAACGACTGCCTAGTCAAAACAATTAAAACACTACTGAAATGTTCCTCCAGTCTCTTAAGGCTTTTTGAAAACTGTGGCTAAAATTCCCATTCATTACTTGAAGCACATTACATTATGTGTTGCCCCCACCCACCACTTGGACCTAACATTGTGGAGGAGCTTTTCACAACAATCCACCACAGGCTTACAGAGAAAGGGTTAACACATCAAAAAAATAAGTCCAGTGTTGCAATGAAAGGCCCAGCTCGACTGCAGCATTTGTAAGAAAAGCTCTTCAAAACATTCCTGCTAAAACTGTCCTTTTTTTCTGAATGGATGCTGCAGGGTCGGACTGAAGGGGCTCCAAAGGATCTGTGTGAGTTAAAATAAGGTTTGGTTTAGGTATATGGGGAAGGGGGGGGGGGGCTCCTTACTGTCAAGAACGGATGCTTTGAATTCTGGAGGACTCTGTTCTCTGTGAGTGTGTGTGCCACTTCATCCTGGAAAAAAAGAAACCATAAAAAGAGTGTTTGTGCAACGCTCACAATGGCTAACCATTTAGGTATGAGTCATTACTCCACTGCCCTCCCCCCTGAGTTTTTCCTCCCCTTTTACTAGCTTATTGGCATCCACTCACTTTCGCTACGATCACCTCCTTCTTAAGGATCTTCATGGCGTAGTAGCGTCCTGTGGCCTTCTCCTTTACCAGGATGACTTTTCCAAAAGTGCCTTTTCCCAGGAGTTTGAGGTATTCAAAGTCGTGCATAGTCTGGAGAGCCAGAGAGAAAGTGGCGTCTGGTTACAAACAGAGGCATTAACAAACTCATGCTCTAACTAGGCAGGACACACAACCCCACTGACAACAACACAAGTATTTAAGGCACTATTTCACCCACCATGCAATTTCCACTCCTCTAATGCTTTGGCCTATATGTGGTTGTGTCTCAGTTAGCCTTTGACCCCAGAACTAAAGAGAATGTTGAAAATGGTTGTGTGAGGGACATCCAATCCAGTGGCCTTGGACCTTTATGTCATGACAAATGTGGGGGTTGTGAAACCTGGTGGACACGCTATCTGGTGCTAAGCCACGCACGGCTGATGTTAAGAAAGTAGAGAGCAGCTGGGGTGAGGTGGAGGAAAGGTGACAGGGTGGAGGAAATAGTAATGGTCAACTCGAAAGACCAGGATATGGTCAGTGTGTGGTGGGGGGAATAAAGCTGAATGAGTAAGAGGTTTATGTGTATCATTGTGAGAACAGCAGGAAAACAGAGACACACTGCAGAGTGTAATCTGTCCATACCACTTTGTGTCTGATTTTGGTCAGGTAGACCTCCATGTCCATGGGGTCTGGAGAGGAGTCCATCATCTCCTCCTCCTGTTTCTGCAGGCCTTCAGCCACTGTCTGGATGGCTTTAGTCCATTCTTCCCTGAGGGAGGCACAGGCAACGGAGAGATTACATCAGCCCATTCACAATCATGCAAGCCCAGCAGCCCAATCATGTAATTGTCTTCTTATCAACAGGAAGCCAATTTCAAGTGTGAGTTCTGCCAATAGCCACTGGACCTTGTGCGAGTGCATAATAAAGATTAAATGTGTGTGCTTCTACATGTTGCAAAAGCAGACCTCTTAAACTGTTAAAAGTTTGTCATGCAACAGGGCCGGATCATGTGCACGTAAATGATTTGTGTTTTACTGCTCTGTGAGCTGAGAGATGTGTGTGTGTGTGTGTGTGTGTGTGTGTGTGTGTGCTGCTAGCTTGCCTCTCCTCGGGGGTCTCCACGTGGAAGGTGCGCTCGATGACAGTGGTCCACTGCAGGCAGCGGATGATAAATGTGTTGGGCTTGGGCCGTTCCGTCTTCATCAGCTGGCACTCTGACCACAGCCAGGGAAGGGAGGGAGGCGGTGAGCAGAGCCGATGTGTTGGGGAGCAGAGGGGAGAGAAAGACCCACAGTTATAGCCATTTATCTTTATCGCCAACCTAACAGACACTGTCGTCCAATTTGGAAAAGAACAGGTGCAGTTTGGTGGAAGTAAAAAAACCCAGATCCTTAACTTGTCATAGCTTCTAAAGACAAACACTGGTTAATAAAAGTGTCGATAGTGTTATGGAAACTGTGGGGAGTATTAAAAAAATGGAGCATATAGGGAAAAATAGATTAGCACAATACATATAAAGTCTGTGATTCTGCAATATACTTATTTTTTAATGGCAGAGCTATAGCTAATTTTTTATGAAACTATTTTAGTCAATTGATTGATTATGAGTTTTGCATTTAAAATGTCAAAAGCAGTGAAAAAAGGCTTTAAAGAGCTTAAAGAGACATCTGTCTAAGTCAAAAACCAGAGGCACTAAATGTAAGAGATTCTCAAATGATTGTATATGATGTTGCCATGACAAGTTAAACTTTTTCTCATTAAGGATACATTTAATAGCAAATAGTCACTTCCCTTTCCTTAATTTCCCCCAATTCTCGCACTTTCCAGTGAAATAATTGTCTTGTAAGCAGTTTGCAAAACAATTACTCAAGACAGTCTAATAACTGAATCTAGATTTCCATCTGCACCTCCTTCACATTAACATCTGTTCCCCAATGAAACATGTCAGCAGATATGTCACGACGTGACACAAAATAGCCTCTTTCTGATGGATGGAGGACAGGGGATCGGACCACCACTGAGATCCAACATGGCTCTATCAGAATGAATGTGTAATCCAGCTGCAGCAGCCCCGTCAGCAGCCACGCACCATGTGTCCTCTGCGGTGGGGTCGCAGTGGTGACAAAAAGCGAAGCCTCCGCTGATGGAGACGGAGCCTCAGAGCTGAGCCCAGATAAATACTTGAAATCAGGCGGCTAATAGCCACGATAACTCAAGAGTGTCGGAGAGGAAACATTTTGTTAAACAAACAGTATGCCGTCTAATTGCTGTGTTCAGTCATCTGCACAGCTTATCCCAGCAACTTTCTCTGATGTGAAGATGGAGTGGGCTGGGCTGCTCTGGGCACTTTTTTTCGTTTTGTTGTTACTATTCTTATTATCAGTCACTGTATAAAATCATGAGAGTTTGGGGGAAGTCTCAAACAGAGAAGAGGAATGACAGCCGATGTATTCATGTCTGGAGCCAGACATCTTGCGCACACATTCTGTGGCAGAGCTTGTTTTGCCTCAGAGCTCCACCCCCATTCAAAGAAACTTGCAGCGATGCTATAGAGATGACACCACAGCCAATTTCCTAATGGTTCTATTCATTATCATTTAAAGTGACACAACGATGAATGGATCCTTGGCCAAATGATTGGAGACAACATTTTCACTTTCATACTTTTTACCTCGTTGTTTTTAAACTGTTTTTAGGCAGATAGAGACATGCAAAACTGAAAGAGTGAAACAAATATGTAAACTCTGTAACAAGAACACTAGTTCAAAGAATGCAGCAAACAAATAAAAGGTTCAAAGAAAAAAATCTGCTGTTTCTCTACAGCAAATACTCACGTGCAACAGAAAAGTTGTTTAAGGGGGTTTCCAGCTGGTCAACATCTTGCGGTCGCTCTTTGTAACCAATGAATGTACCATCACTCTTCAGGAGAAAGTACCTCGGCCTCCAGGTCTTGATGTATTCTCCTGATATGAGAAAGAGATTGCTGAGTTATTTGAGATAAAAATCAATTCATGACAAAATAAGGATTTCTGCCAGTTGAAAGACCTTTGTTGATAAAGTTCACATGCTTTCACATTCTCAAATGCTGACAGTTGCACAAGCATTGTGTGTACATCGTGGTTTCAAGATTAATGACAGCAGTGTTGTCCTTTCTCTTTCTGTTTTAATTCCCAGAGGTGCAGCCCCTTTCCAGCAATCCAATTACCATGCTGTCTGCTACAGCTCCCTAAAATGACCATCTTATCACCGTCTTTCTTTTAGTGTAGGTCAGCGGCAGGACAAATGGTGGATTTAGTAGGAGTCAGGACCCTTTCCCCTGCCCCGTCTGTCCCTCTGTACCCTGAGCAGCAGTCACTTTCAATGTGGACACTCCAAGCTGAATAGAAAAAAGTTTTCTATTCCCCTCGCCTCCCCCTGAACTGGCAAGACAGAATCAAGTATTCAAGTTGTCAACTCCTAAAAGAAAAAGATTACTCAGAAAATGAATGTGTCTCACTATTAAACAAAACTCTAACTTAAAGTTAACTCTAAGTTTACTTCAGAGATCTCTACACAGAGAGCGCCCATTCATTACAAATGTTATCTCAAGACACTTGACATAAAGAGCAGGTCTAAACCTAAAAAAATAAAAAGTGACTGAGTAAAACCAGAGTATATATTTTTACATCAGGTTTTTTCTTGACAAAACATTGTTCTTACTTTGCCAACATTGCAACTTGACTGTCTACCAATCACTGAGATTTTGGTGTGTTATGTTACTAGTTGGCAATTGTTGCCTTGAGCCTTTAAGCTCAAACAGAGATTATGAGTGAGCTTCAGGGGACTTAAAAGCTCACAAAACTCTAACTTGAAGGTAACATTTAGTTTACTTCAGAGATCACTACACAGATAGCGCACCCGGGGAATCCTTCTTAAAAGTCTATATTAAAATGCCCATTTGTATAAACACGTTAAGAACCATCTTCAAAACACATCTTTTGTATTAAAATCTCATTTCTTCATTGCTAAAAACTGTACAGGAAGGGATTTTTTTTACAAAACTATTTTTTTTTGGATTGAATGGAGGCTAAGAGTAATGAAAACATTTGCATAAATGTGGGCGGAGGTGAGTTGACTGACAGATGAGCATGCAATAGCTGTTTGCGAGGATGCTTAAAGCCCCCCTCAGCCCCACCTCTTTTCTTCTAGAGTAATCGAAAGTTAGGATGAGGTAGCATTTCCAATATGGCTACCGTCATCTTTGGGCTTAAAAACACCTTCAGAAACCAATGGGTGTCATTACTGAGACAAATTAGACTGTTAATGGTCTATGGTTTGGGTCCAACTGATACTGCCTCCAATGACATCACTTGAGGAAATCTATCACATTTTGTGCAGCTATCTATAAAGCCATATAAATTGACACCTGCATTTTTATAATTTTCAAACAAAAAATACTTTCCACAATTCACATTTTCTACACTACAGACTTAACCTCAAGCCCTGCATAACCCCCCCAATTCATTTTGACACATTTTCATCACACAAGAGAATCTCTCGTAGGCAAACAAAACTCAATCTATTTTGGTGATGCTTCAGGAAACGTGTGCCAGATGTTGTGCAGACTGGGGGAAAAATAGCATACATGCCATAACAAGGCAGTGGCACACAGTGGAGTGAGACTTGAATATTTATACAGGAAAAGTATAATTTATTTTTAATTACGGAGCCGCATATTAACCCCATGCAGAGCTGTGGCAAGCTGTCCTTAATTGCCCCATTTCCTCTAACACAGAAGTGTGTGTGTGTGTGTGTGTGTGTGTGTGTGTGTGTGTGTGTGTGTGTGTGTGTGTGTGTGTGTGTGTGTGTGTGTGTATGTGTGTGTGTGTGTGTGTGTGTGTGGAGGAGAGGTAGGAGATTTGTCAATATGAGCTTCTGTTACACTGCCTGATGACCCTGATGTTTGAGAAAGTACAGAGCAAACATTTCTCCTCTGTTAAGTTTTTATCCTTGTCCAAATGTCATATTCAAGATGTGTCACTTCCGAAACTTTAAAAAGATGGACTTCCTCTTTCAGCTTATTTCTACATTTTTCTGAGAAAGTGATGTCACAAACCACAAACTCTAATAGGACATTTTTTTAAAAGGGATTTCTCTGTCAAGATAAAAGGAAGGGAGGAAAGGAGAAGCACTATTTTAAGAAGTAGACTCATTCTTGTTGACAACATTCAGCAGGTCTGTCCATCAACCCTTCAGCAGAGCATCCAACCTTTGAACTCATGAACCAGTGTAAAAACTAGGGGTGGCACATAATAACAATAAGGCAATATACCATCATCCTGCTTCGTGTGATACAATGATCTAATCCCTATAGTGCCAAATATTCATATTCAAATTCAAAACAAATATGGCACTCTAAATGGATGTTTGTAAATATAACTCAAGGTGTCACTACCTCATGACTCCTCACGGTGACGCTTACAACATTAATGAGGGTAACATGACATTTTATTTTTTTGGCCAAAGAAGTTGATGGTGTGATTAAAAAAGAAGCAGAAGAAGACAGCTGTGTCAAGCTGGACATCAGTAAAAAATAAGTTAAAGAATGAAGCAGGTAAAGAGGTGAAACGGATACTAAATTGCAGAGCAATACATACATGAATCTTAAGGGCACTTTATATTCTTCAGTTAATCAGATAAGGTTTTGCATCATACCATTATTGTGTTTTCTTGCAATTTATCTTTATTTCTGACTCACTTTATCCTGATCTATTTATCACGGGCTACATGGCCCATATTGACATATCGACATTAACCCTGCAATTCCCAGCCCTAGTTAAAACACCTGATTTACTGCCAATAGTTTAGTGGTGACACCAACACCACACTGAAAGAAACATTTGTGCTGAACGCGATACAGTATATTTAGATCTTCAATCAACAGCAGATGTCCTATATGTTTTTACATTTTTCATCATGGCACAGTAGGGCATTTTTTATATCTGGTTTTCTACAGACTAAGTGTTTGAGATTGTAGCTCTGCTTTGTCAGCCGTCAGATACTATGTGCTGTCCTAAATGATACACACACCGGCAAGCATCCTTTAAATGGATTTCCCTCATGCCTGTTCCAATTCAACACAATTACTTTGATGAGTCGTTTGTCTGTTTTAGACTACAAGCCTCACCAATCAGCTCTAACATCAGTCACCCACATGTGCATGCTGGTCTCCAGAGAATCCAAACCGCAAAGGGTTATTTATCACAAGCCTTCAAGAGAAATGGGCGGCCCGACTTCAGCATAAAATCTCAATAATAATAAAAAAACCAACATGTACATGCTGGAAGTTAAACCAAGAGCCTGTTCAAGAAAAACCTAAGTTGCCAAAATCTATCACACACCGCAGCCAGAAAGTTTCACGTGCCCTCTGTTCTGAGCCTGGTTTTCCTCAGCTGGGCCCCAGCTGGTGTCTCACTCTGTGGTCGGGTTTTGGCTGACCCATATCCCCCGGTTATACCCCATGCCAGCCCACAGTGAGGACAGTATGTGCACAATGCAACAAGAGCATAATGAACTCCCTACCTGACACCATGACACTAGACGAAGGTGCAACATAAAAGCTAGTCTCACCATTGGAGATTAATCCTTCAGTTCAGAAATTTAGGAATGCAGCAAATGACTTTTAGATTCTGTAAAAAAAACGTTGGTGCTTAAACAATCCAATCCTCAGACAGGTGTTTATGTGTATGCATCTGTGTGCTTATATGTTAATATACACGGTTATGTGTGTTTACAGCTTTGTAGGCACTGAAAGGTATTTGTGTGTAACTGATTACAACACCACCCAGTATCAGAGGAGGATGTGAGCTTTCCCTGCCAGCTCCTCTGACGCACAACACCTACCAGAAGTAGCACAGGTGGTCATGCATGACGCAGCAGTGGACGGCATGGCATGCATCATCAGACATTCTCCCACACTGAGGCGGCCTCTGTAACATGGGTGTTGGGAAGATGACATCACCAGCTCAAATTTCTCAGTCAGTAAGATGTTTTGAACAACTGTCTCTTGCTTGAGTGATGTAACTGAGATATTAAGGACAATATGGCAGGTGCGCATGGGCACGGGGTCGAACAAGCTCATGGAGGAATGCAACATGTGATCTAAAAACCCTTCCTGTGATTAGTAGATGGCTACAGGACAGCTGTACCTACAAACCTGACTCAAACATGCACGTTGTGTGAAGTTTTAGACAGAGATCGTGACAGACAGGCAGCATTGAAAAATAAAGTTGCTCAACCACAATGTCTAATCCACATCCTTAACTAGTGCATGCGCTGTCTCTTTCTAGACAAAGAGGACACAGCAACTTCCTTGTCTGAAACCACAAACCTGGTCACATGACAACAGTGGAAGCAGCTATATCCGGTTTTCTGTTTGTGTCTCCACAACTCTGCAGTGCAAACCCCCACTCCGCAACAGCCTGCACTCATGAGCATAAACAACAAAGATGACCCTTGTCAGCTTCCTATTTACACCCATTTCCCCTTCTTCTTCTTCTTCTTCTTCATGTATTCAGTTCTACTTTCCACACTGTGGCCTTTCTGCAGCGCTGAAATGACGAGAAAGTGAAACTGACAGCTGCACTTTTTTTATCTGTATTATTTTTGACTCAAACACAGAAGAATAAATGGTTGGGCATATATTTTCAAGTTCTATTTTAGACACTACCCGGGGAATAAATGAAGCCCTTATCTAATTTTAATACTATTGGTCCTGCCTTCAATACTTGACTCAAATGTTTTGTAGATTAGACCCCAAAAACATCCTTTGTACAATAAGGAACACAGTGCAGACTGCTGACAAAGGACAATGGGCCTTACAACAACATGAGTGCCTTCTGCTTTTAAGTCAGGTCATCATCACAGATGCAAAGTAAACCCTTTTGATGTCAATGAGTTCTCCATAACAGGAAACTGGCCGTCAGACAGACTGACCACGACCTAGATAAGATAAAAACCTCACAAAGGTCTGACTGTAAATGCCGATACACGGTAGGCTTCGAGGAAATCCACCAAATGATCTGCGACCAAGAGTCGAAGCTTTTCGAATAAAAGTCAAGTGTGACAGCAGACATGTGGCTGCAGATTAGGGGAAGGACAAAAGAATAGGAAGACTGATTTGACACCAGATGAGAGATGAGAGAAGTAAGGAGGATGAGAAAGCTGTGCAGAGAGTTGTGCTGAGTGGAGTGCTAGTGAGACAGATCACTACATATGTTCCCTACATATGTAGGCCTGCGAGCTGGGGGGTGTGAGCGCAAGTGGAGTGTGTATGATCCATGTGTACTGTGTGTGTGCACGGTGTGGATGGGAGGAGCTGTCAGGGCCTGATAGAGTGTCTTTACATGACAAGCAGCTGCTGAGGTCTGGGATGCGCGCTGGGCAAAGTGGAAAATAATGAACGGAGAACCGCTGCCAAACACAACAGAATTCATCTTTATTTGCCAACTGCTACATGGCACTATGTGTGGACGGCTCCAGCATGCCACCACCACGCCTACTATACCCCAAACACACACACACCACAAGGTGCAGGCGGAGAGAACAGGTTCGGTCACAGCTGTACACGCTGGAGCATGGCCTTGTTGGCTTTAATGTATGTGTGTACAGACTGCAAGCAGTGTATGTCTATGCAAATTAGTTTGTGATCTAAAAAAAGCATCTTTACATTTTGCCTTCAGGAAAATGTCTAACTTTTTCAAGGACACTCTCTCTTTTATATCTTTCAAAGTTAATTAAAGTGAGTCTTTCTATTTTAGCTGCTGAAAATAACTACAACAGCGATGAACTTTGCAATTAAAAAAATGTCACCTGGACTAACAAGAAAAAGTTTCAAAAGGGATTAAAACATGCATTCATATTCTTTTTTGGTGCCGAAGCCATATGTGAGTAAAGTAAGTGACCGACCAAGTTGAGGGGTCACCGAATAAAAGGAAAAAATGTGGAAGGGTTAAGACAAAAGGGGGAGAGAGACAGTAAGAGTGACAGAGGTTAGAGACTTGAGCGTCCTGTTCTTTCCATCGCTACTTGACAACGACAGGAATGTGGAGGTCCCAGCTGCTGTGCCTTGTTGGCTTTTAATAAAAGTCATCACGCAGCATTCATCCCACAGCACCCAAAAGTGAGGCCACAATGTGTCCAAACTAAAAGCGCTGTTGCATATCATCCCTTTTCCTTTCCTTTCCTTCCCTCTCCTATCCTTTGTTTTTCTTCTTTGTTCCTGAGATTTTAGTAAAATCTTTCAATCATTTACAATACGATAAATGAGATACGATATGACAAAATACACTTTATTGTCCCATTGGGGTAATCAGACTTGGACTCCAGTGCTGCAAACATTGAGCTGCCTCTAAAATATAATCAATAAATCAACGCATACCTCAGTCATCTGCCACTAGATTAATTATGAGTACACACACAGGTTTAGTTGTTGAACTTAAGCACACACACATACTTTTAAGAGGAACCAATAGAGGCTCAGACAAAATGCGCCTCTCAGTGCTCACACCCAGTGGTTGGACTTCCTGAGGGGGCTGCTGTTGGGTTTTGTCCCCATCTCGCTATTCATGGCTTGGGGATGAGAGGAAGGGAGCCAGGGGTAGTTGCCTGAACTCTGCATATGTGTGTGTGTGTGTGTTTGAGTGGTGAGAATCGGATGAGAAGGGGAGGTAGGCGGAGGTTGAGGATTAGGGAATTAGAACTCCAAAGCGAGGGTGGAGGGGGGAGCGGGCTGCGTCTTTTGTTAGTTTTTCCTCAGCCGCCCCCGCCATCCCTTCGGCCCTTTTCTGCCCGGTTCTGCTTGTAGGCTGCAGCTGCGGTCTGCCACCCTGTGCCCTGCATCTCAATGAGCCGCGGGTCACCCGCTCCAGAGTAAAGAGGGGCCTCCCTGATGCAGGGGTCACCACTGAGCCCCAGCAACCACAAAACTCTGCCTCGCATCATTCCCTGCTCCAACTGCAGAGCACTTATCCAGGCTCCTTGTGCTGCCCAGACACCCATCTTCCCATTTGCATCTCTTGCTGTAACCATATAAGGCAGCACCAGGCTCACAAGCTTTCCTAAACTGTCCTGGAATTTGGGCTCCTTCATATGAATTCCCTTTCTCTTTATTTCCTCCTGACATCCCCCTCCTCTCTTTTGTTGGCCCCTCTCTCCCATGCAGCTGGATGTGGGTCTCCATTGCCAGGGCATTGGCAGCAGCATCAACCTGTTGTGAGGAAGGGCCACCCTGGCCTCCAATGTAGCCCTCTATGTTGCTTCCTCTTATCCCTCTCTTTTTTTCTCTGTCACTGCTGTTGCTGCCGCTGCTACCCTAACAGGAAAAAAAAAGCAAGGGGGAAGGGATGGAGAGTTGGGGGGATGCATTGGAGGCTGCCCCTCTTTCTCACGCTTGTAAGAAAGCCCTCACTTCTTCTCCGTGGTGAGTGACACCTGCTGATTACCATAGAGACACTGTGGGAAGTTCCCCCCTGCCACACTGGGGTTGAGATTTGCCCCCTCTCCCTGGGTAAACAAGCAGTCCATGGATTAGTTAACTGGGTTACTGCATGGCAAACAAATAAACACACATTATTCTGAGCAAATTAGTGCCAATGAACTCTCAATGACCAGTGTACACCCTAAACTAAGCAAGCAGCGAACTCCAGATTATTCACTTTTCTACAGAAATGTAGTCTCCAGATGTTGAGAAATTGTCAAAAAAAGTATTTAGAAGTACATAAAAAAAGTATCATTCCATTTTCTGAATAATATAATAAGCTGATGTGAAGGATGTTACAGATCTCTAGCTGAGCATACAGTCATCTCTTAGTTTGCAGACAGCTGAGCATCCCCCCCCTCCCCTTTGCTTCCTAAACTGGAGAGAGGTGCCAGTGATGTGATTGATGTTGGAGACTGGGAGCTTTCGCTGGTCCAGAGCTGCTTCCGCCATGGGTCTGAGTTTTCAGCAGGGTCATTATCCTAGCAACAGGGTGGTGGGGATGTGGGTAAGGAGCGTGCGCTGGAAGAGGGGGGGACCGGGATGGAGGGGGGGAGGCAGAGGCAGTAAGGAAAGAGGGGAGTTGATTTAAACAAGAAGAGGAGGAAGAATGTGGGTGTATGAATTGAAGAGAACAAGAGGAAAGACAGGAATGAGGGCAGTGAGGTAAAGCAGAGCAAGAAAGGGAAAAGAGTAACAGAAATGGAGATCACAGTAGGACCACCACAGTTGTGTAATGCAGACGGACCAGAGCAAGCACACAGTGGGCCTGCCGTGAGAGGAGGAGAGTGGTGGAGGTGCCATATCCCTCAGCCTCCTGGTCCCCCCCCCCCCCCACCATGCCAGCCAGCCTGCACCGACAGCTGCACCCAAGTAATTTACTTCTCTCCACAACATTTAGCAGGGAGACTGCTTCCCATTACCCAGGGGTAGGGGGTCCATGCTGACGGCCATACACCCGGCCAGAGCGCTGGCTTCCTATTGCGATACCCTCTGCTGCTGGACCAAGCCTACAGGGGCACAGATTGGCATCCAGCTTCTATCAACTGGGTGGTGTCTTGTGTTTGATCATCAAAGTTGGGGTTAAGTTGGGGAGCTATTTTAAAAAATGTTTTTACAAATAATTAGGTTACATAAAAATAATAAAGCATCTGAATCATGACCAAATTATAATCGTTTCTCATTTATCTCTGCATAATTCTTGTTTTTACTTGCTAAATGTCTTGGTTTGACCTTTTAGCTAACTCCTTTGTGATTAAGCACTTGAAATAAATATTGTAGTTAAACACAGGCTTTTCTCCAAACTTACTGAAAATCTGTATTAAACCCTTAACATTTTTCAGCCTGGATTCTTTGGAAGTTTTTTTATATCACATCTGATGCTGCACATTAATTGAGTTATGTTAGGAGGACCTCAATCAGTTCAAAGTGTGCAGCAGATCAGGGCGCTGATGGCTTAGTAGTAAGGGCGCGCTCCATGTGGGGAGGCTATGGTCCTCCAGGCGGACGCCCCAAGTTCCGGTCCAACCTGCAGCTCCTTTCCTGCATGTCATTCCCCACTCTATCCACTGTCCCACAAAATTAGAAGACCAAAAATAAAAATCCAAAAAAGAATGAAAATGACCAGCAGAAAGGAAGTTTTCTTGAATGTGGAATTGGTAAAAAAAAAAAAAAAAGGAGATACAAAAAAGCTTTAATTAGTCATTGGGCTTAACTTTGCTTTGTGCAATAGATGCTTTGTCAAATAGGTTTGTATAGCATTTTAAATTAAGTGAAACTGTGTAACTGTAATGTATTCAGATTACTCAAACAAATTGCACCCTCCATATTTTTCTAACCAAGTAATATGTTAAAACCTCACAACGTGGGAAAACATATTGCAAAAGAAAATTAATATAGTTAGAGCTCCAGTTCTTCAGTACATGATATGCGTGTTTGTGCTGCAGCGGTGTGTGGCCCATGACAGCCATAATGAGTGGACGTGGAGGAGCCTGGGCGAGCCCAGCAGCAGAGCTGGCATTAAGTCAAAGTCTCCAAGTCAGCATTGCAGCATCATGAGACATTTTTAATCAGGTGGGTCTGCTCCTTTGAAGAGAATTTAACTGTGTGGGAAAACAGCGCATTCCCTTACAGAGAAACAACAATACTAAGGTGGAAAATGCAGGCGAACTCGTTGGAGCCCTGGACACCAGATGAACAAGACACAAACATTCAAAAGATGAAGCAAAAAGTTTCATCTACACATACAACCGTGTCTAGAGTTTCACAAAAACATGCATGCTTTCCCCCTTTTCCCCCCTCCTCTTGTGTGGCTCATGCACTTTCCTGGACCACCAACCAGGTCCTTTTTTTGCTTGGAGGAGCAGCTCAGCTCATGTCCTTCAGCCGCATGACTAGAAAAGGAGCCAATCAGCTGATGAGCTCCAAACCAAACCACGAGAGGCTCTCTCTGTGGCATGTTGCACACAACATCCATCCGCTATCCTGAGGCCGACTGGGTCACTGAGCAATGTTCTGGGAACATCACAAAGACGCTGCTCAACTTCTGTCCCTCTCTCCCTCTCTTTATGACTGTGCCTATCTGTACTGGTGTGCCCTTTGCTCTCCCTCCCTCCCTCCCTCTCCCCTTCATCCCTCCTCTCATGAGTCGGAGCCAGCTGAGCGTGCTACCCAAATCCAACAGTTGTTGCGGCCTTCGTTAGCCTAACGAAGGGGCCGGCTCTTTATACTTGTCAGGGAGAAAATGAGTCAAACAAACAAGGGCCAGGGAAGAGGGGAGGACAAGCGAGCGCTGTTCTGTTGAGCCTCACTGGGTTTTTGGCCGAAGCAATTCTCTGGAAACTAGGGAACCCACAATCTACCTCTCTGATGTCTGATGATGCTCCGGCTTTGATGGGAACTTTGGGAAAACACACTCACAAAAAGAAATAACATGCTGCTAAGTGTCCGTGGCCACTAGAGGCCGTAGGCACATTCGAAGTGTGTGGGAGCACCATGTGAAGATCTGAAAGGAAAGCATCATTTGAGGGTGCTTAACAACTGGTTATAGTAGTAACAACAAAGTAACAGTTTTTTCAAGCCTGTACTTGTATTGTGATCTGTGTGTAAGGGCATTGGGTGATGTCCGGCTGGCAGGGTAAATTCTGAATAAATATGCTTCACTGTCCATACACTTACACATATTTGCATATGCATGTCCAGACATACACACACGCAGCTGCCTTGTGTTGCATTCCAACACTGTCCTTCAGCAACAGACAACCCAGATAACAGTCACACAACACATCCCAGGCAGTGTCCACAGTTGAGGCACATAACTGTAGCCCAAGGCTGAAGGAGAAAGTATGAAGGTGTGTCCTTCAGAATGAGATCATTTCACTGATCGCAGCCTGTCTGAAACAAATGCACACCGCACTTCAAGGCTGAGAATCTGCAGCCCCTAATGACAGATTAGCTCTACTGGGGGGTTTTTACAGGATTCTTAAGCACTATGCTTGCTCTACTCTCTCTCAAGAGCCTTCCCACAGTGTACACGTGCAAGCTGAACATGACTAATCAGTCAGGAATCAGAGAGCGAGAGTGAGTGGCATGGATGAGTTCAGCTGACGTCTAAGTGCTGTAATGCTCTATGTCTGTTACTGGCTATCAAATGAAGTCATCATTCATACTAGTGAAATAGAGTTGTTCTTATACCATAATTAGAAATGCCAAATAGTGAGTGAAATGCATTATCAAGTAGTATATGCAAGTATACTCCAATCAGATACTATTATACCATAACAAATAAGCCCAACAAATAAGAGACTAAAGGTAGTTGAAGTCATAAATGCCAGAAATCAAAATATCCCCCTCACAGCCAGTGAGCTCAGTTTGTTTGTTTTAGATTCAGAATTTGTTTATTGTAGTAACTCAGGCCATACACAGTGATAGCAATTATATCACATCAGCAGAGAAGGAATATTATCTTTTTTAAATTCCCTGGTATCAAATATAGCTATTGACCAAAAACTCAATTTAGGTATCGGACCAAGACAAAGGGTGTTGATACATTTCTACGATTAAATGGGAATTACTGGAGGACAGAACACAGTACTACAAAAACATAGTTTGCTGCCAGACACTGTCGAACATACACAATATGTTGATGGAAATATGTAGGGCCATCTTTTGCAAAACATTTAATTGCTGTTTTGACTGCACACATGGGAGTAATGAGCATGCTGAACACACTTGGAAGCGGTTTAAGCCATTTATTATTACGCCTACATGAAGATGTGAGTCACTTGGGTGGCGCCGGCCACACAAACAAGCTCCCCTCAAGGTGCAACATGGGACGATGGCGTTTGAGTGGGGGCTACCTGGCGCAGGTGATGGACAGCAGACAGGGCCACTGCAGGTTCACCTTCTGTGCAGTGGCTCTGGGGCAAAGCCTACATGACAGTGACGCGACACGAGAAGCCTTCCTGTCAGGGAGGCAGGTGGACGCGCTCCAATCAAAGAACACAGAGGCTCTGGGTGACATTTCACAGGGCACAGCTGCTGGGCTGCGACAGCATGCCAACTCACTATTTCTGAAGAGTTGTTTCTTTATTGTGTGTATCTGTGTGTCACAAATGTGTCAGCGCTAGAACTCTGTGCCTGTGTATGAGTGTGTGTAGGGCTACTTCCACACAACCCAAGTGTTTATCGACCAGTCAATATTTGACTTCTCCGTTAGCTATATTTTACACTAGCTCTCCATCACGATGTTTCACTCTCATCAGCACAGCCTGAAGTGTGGCAGAATTGACTTTTGTCAGTATCTCCAGCACAAAGGATACACAAATAGTACAAATTCCAAATTAATAAAACATCAGACAGGAGAAATGCTGATTCACAAATTCCCTTTCAGAGATTTTTACTAAAGATAAATACAACATCACATCTGGCCTCTAAAGCCTATGATATGGCAATTGGTATAGATTTAATTCATTACATTAATATAGCTTAATGGATTTTTATGAAGAGATATAAATCCAAGTTGTAGATAACACAAATCTGTTCATTATGGTGATCCACTTCCCTACTTTGCAGGATTGATCTACACTAAACAGCATGAAACACTAATAGCACCCAGTATTATGTCCTTTTCCTTCCTGGAAGGACCAGGGTGTGTCTGCCTGAGACCAACTGAGCCGAACCAGGCTGACCCTCTCTGAAAACAGCAGCCTGTTGTGCTCCTAGCAGAGGCCTTGGGGAGGGGGTAACATGGGCTAACACACCATAGTCACACTCTGTTTCTGTCTAAAAACCAGTAACTCTCCTAGTGACCTGCTCCTGTCATGTTATCCCCTAATTCAGACTCCCAGTGTCTCCCCTTCCAGTAAAAGACTGGTGCCTTGGAACTGGGCCCAGGAGCCTTCCTTGGTTTTGAGAAGCTTCTTATCCTATTTTGCCCTGGGGGTTAGGGAGGTGGTGGTGGTGGTGGTGGAGTGGGCTGCGCAAGGCAGAGTTAGTATGCACACATAAAGCTGCTCAAAGCCAGCAGGTATGTGAGGAATGCCTCTTCGTCCAAACAACAGGACTCACGCCCGACACAGAGCCACGCCACACCACACAGCGCTGTCAGAGCAGCTAAATGGGGCCCACTGGGGACTCTGCAGCTGGATGACTCTGTACATTGGATATGGCTCACAGGATTTTTAAATACAGTTACAGGTTGATTAATCTGGCAGTTTGTTGAGGCATTTCTGCAGCATTCAGAAAACAATTCTGTGAATAATTGTACAACTCTTAACTCTTGCAAATCAGAGCAACAAAAAAAAATAGTAAAATTGACTTTGATAATGTACTAAAGTTATGCTTCAAATCTTAAATTTTGTAAAAACTAGAATGTGCATATATTCTATGAAATATGGAGCTTTTGTATTTGAAGTACATTTCTCTTGCAAGTATCAGTTAGGGACTTTGAAATATTTACATAACAGCGAGGTATATTTAAGAGGGTGTCCATATATTTTGTTCTTTGTAGTGTTGTTACATTTAAATTTGAAACTGTTGAAATGAAAAATAACTTTTGGAAATTGATTTTAAACAAAACTATAAAGTACAAACTGTATTTGTGCATTTACCTCTTTTATGCAGCCATCCCTCCTTGACAATCACCACATTGGTCATGTTGGTGTGCGGGGTGGAGGATCCAGGTTTCCCACAGGGAGAGACACAGCTTTGTTTCCCAAGTGTCCTTCACTCAGCCCTGTGCAGGAGCCTGGAGACGGGTTCCTGGGGTTTACAGCCGCCTTCTCAATGATGGTTACCTATTCTGTGAAAGAGTAAAAATTAGCCCCATATAGAGGTGAAAGATTGTTTACACTTGTCTGAATATTAACCTTCAGGTCAACATAGTAGAGAAGAGGCAGTGAAAAAGAGAAGATCCCAGTGTTTTATGGCCCTGTTGGTTTGTGGTTAAGTTATTTTCACATAAGGAACCTGCAACAGTGTGAAGGTCAAATATCTGTCAAGCCGAGGTTTTTGTCATGCACAATGCAGTCTTTCTCCATTTGAGAAATCCATGCTGTACAAACGCAACCCAACATTTCAGATTTTTTTAGTTTCATTCTACACATGACCATAAGAGTTACGTATAAGAAGGAACCATTAAGATGTACTATTGTACCCTTGGGGAATTGTCCTTGGAAAAATCAGCAACTGCAGGCCGTCTGCACCAGACAAGGGAGAAATTTACAATTTCACAGAAATTGAATTCAGTGCATACGTCTGCACACTTACAATATTTACTTATGCACACATTATGGCAGTATTTACTCATGAGTATTTAAGTAATGTTGAACAGGTTAGCCTAGCATTGCACAGGTTTCTTCTTTCTGTTAACATATTGCATTGTCTTTGCAAAGGTAAGGAGCCCGGGTGGCAGACATCAATGTAGCGTGGACGCTGATTATGAAACAATTCTCATACAGGGCAGCTTGAAACATTTCATTGCAGCGGTAGGAGGCTTAACATTCTGGGGTTTTGTTAAACTGTTTGATGAATATTGTGGGTTTAGCATACTTTGGGATTTTACTTTTAATTTGTTGTTGTGTTTTTGCTGAATTGTGGACTGCAGGAAAGACCTACTGGAAATGTTTTTCTAAATATATTTTACTCCTAGGTGTTCCATTACTGTCCGCTTTGTTGTGCATTAACACGGAAGGTGTTAAATGACTTTTTAAATAGTATAGTATAGTAAGACCATAAGAAATTCTACAATTATGATCATTCTTAGCTAGGGCTGTCAAAAACAGCAAAGCAAACGATGTTAGAATAATCAAAGAAAACGATTGGTGTTCAGTATTAAATCTCTACTAACAATGTATTTTTTTTTGTTACTTCATATTTTATCTTAATATTAAAGCTTTTGCAAGTAACCCAGTTAATGATAAAAAATGAAGCTAATTGATTTCTCAGCAAACTGTTCTTTGCTGTTCTCTGAGCTTTTTGTTTTGTGTTTTATATACTGTATTCAGCTAATGATATTATATTTCCTGTTTGGATTAAAAACTTTTTTTAAATTTAACTTCCTCATGATTGAAAGTTATGACAGAAACTTAACTACGGAAAAAAGGAACAGAGAAAAGTGAAACGCTTGGATCAACTGTTAGCCTAATGGAATTATAAGAGAAACTTTTTAAACATTATTATTTCAATGACTTTCTAAAATGTTCTGCTGATGAATTTTGACAACAGCGCAGACACACACAGGTTTAGAGAAAGGTGAGGCTGGGCAGGAGAAGCCGATATACATCACCAATCATGACTGCGAATAATTATAATTCAATTCATTGTGAAAGTCTACATTGAGTAAAAGGAAAAGTTCATATAAGATTATAATTACTGAAGGGTTTTCATGCCACTTATAAGTAATCTTCAAGTTTAAATTCATTCTACTTTTGCATCAGAAATATTGTTTTTAGATTTCAGTCTCACATTAAATTTGTGCTTAAGCAGGCCAGCAAAAAATATACATGAAAGTTCCTTAATGTGTGTGACATAGTTTAACTAGGAAGGTCTGACACATCTAAAATACTCCATCTACCAATAGATGATGAGGCTCTGGGTCTTGGTATGATAGGTTTGACAACTTTGTATGACAAAACAAAAAAAAAGTTGTAAAGTCAAAGCTCCTTCTGAGGAATAGACTCATTTATTACGACCATAGATAACCTTTTTGCACTGGATGTGTGACTGTTGCAGTTTATTTACACCTGACCTGAGGTGGGAGCTTCACGGAAATGTTACTAGTTCCTATAAGCTACCAAAGTGATGTTTACAAAACAACAACTCTAGCACCTTTTCACACATGAAGCAGATTGCTTTCACAGTTACATGGTAAATGTGTGATACTGGCTTCAGAGAGACGTATGAGTAAAGTGCAGAATAAAACTAAATGAATGTTCAAGAACAAGTGACAGTTAAAACAATACTTGTTGAACTGAAAGTGGTTAAGAAAAGACAGAATAAAAGTTCCCTTAAAGTCAGATAGGCTAAATGAGGCTCAACTCCATCACAGATTGAAAGATTGTACATCAAACGCTTGTACTTTAAACCTGCAGGCTATCACAACCAAGCATGCTTGACCTTTCATCCATTCAGTGCTTCTTTATGATATAAAGACAGCTTTGAATCAGCAAAAGAATGATCAATTGCCAGGCTTGTTCACACAAATGTCACATACTGCACCAGGCAATATCTGACCATCGACTGAAATCAATTTCCCTGCTACTGTTCAGTCAGAGCGCAGCCATCAAAAGGGAGCTCTGTTGGAGTGGCCTCATCCAGCGTGTGGCTGGGGACAACAACAGGAAGTGGATGTGACTATTGACAGACTACGAGTCATATCAGCACAGCCCCAGGCTCCGATACATCAGACAGTGTATTTACGAGCAAAACGCCTTTTTACTGCCATTCTGCTCCATCCTTCCATCAATGAGCAATGTGAGTATATGAAAGCTCAGTTTATTTTTGCTCACTGTTTTTGTTTATTGCTCTAAGGTTGTGGTGCTTGTGTCACACAGTCCATGTTGGAAGGATCTGTGAGTGGGATTTGAAAAAGCACACTGAGTGCTATTCAAACTGAGGATCACACAAACCGTTGGATCCTTTCGGCATCTTGGTACGCACACATTATGTACACATCGGGATACATCATACAAACAAACTTGAGGGCACACACACCACAGCCAAAAAAGCAACACATGCACAAGACCGGCTCTGGAGCCACAACAGAGTGCTGCTGTTTTAATGGGAGCGACCTGTTGCTACTGCGGCCTGTGTGGAAAAGCTGGGCTGCTGCCAGCGCTGCAGCCAGCAGCCACTGAATGAACCCAGTACCCTGACAGCGGGTCACATGCTGCTCAGGCCTCTGGGCTGCCACTGCCTGCCTGCCTGCCTGCCCTGCTGTCAGTGCAGCTTTCAATCATTCATCTTTTTGGCTCAAGCTCCAGGGGCCACCTCATTCAATGCAAATGAGTGTCATGCAGCAAGGATGCCACACACTGCGCCTGTAACTGAGCCACAGAGAACGGTCCCATGTTTTTATGGCAGGAAGCAGAAAATCAGGCCGACATCACCAAACTTCTTCCTTCATCAGATCAATAGATACAAGCCTGTTTAGCTCTACTGCTGCTTGTGTAAACAACAGTCAGTAGCTGGTTTACAATTATAAAGAAAAAAACAAATGCGCAAGTATTTAAAACTATGAAATTATCACGTCAGATACACACTCACCTGTTGCTGCAAAACAGTTCCTGAAGCAATACTCTGTTTGTTTTCAAATGCCACAATGGAACCAGTAACAGGGTGATCTACTACACAGTGCCAAGTTCCTCTTTCAAGTTCCCTGAAAACACACCACCAATGACAACAATATTGTGGGTGAGCGTAGCTGACCACATGTAGGCTACTGTAACCCTGAAAGACAAGTAGACTTACTGTTTTAATCCTGTGATGAGATGAACAACAACCCCTTTGTGACTCACGCAAAGGCTGTTCAGGCAAGCAACGAACTAAATTAAAAGATGTGACACAAAGCTGCCCTATATATTCAGATATAGATCAATCATACTATACTCTGTTTTTTTAAGAGGTAACAATAACATCTTAAATCGCTGGTATCCTGGGTGTGCTGCAAATCAAATTACATGGCTGTTTACGTTAGCAACTGCTAAACATGACTAATGGCACAAAAAGTGTTTTGTATCAGCCAAGAACAGTGCGGTCATGTGATTCTGATGGCGGATCACCATCACAAGAAGCGTATCCCAACCAAACTCCTGTGGCGCAGGCGGGGGGGGGGGGGACAGACACGATAAGTCTACGCAGGGCCATCAATTTCAAACAACATTCCTCAGATTCAGCATGTAACTGGTGGCACATTTGCGTCAAAGGGGCTGCGATGGGACTGGGTGGGAGGTGGCTGGTATTTTCAAAATAGAACAGGGAGAGCCAAGCAAATCACAGTCTGCATCATTACGCCATGCTTGTTGCGTCTCTGCGGGTCACATGCCAAGTCTTGCTGCATACACATACTGGACAGATGTAGTCTCATGACCGTTGAGAGCATTTTGACACTAAAAGGCGTTGCTGGTACAACATGCCCAGGGACAATGCTCTCGCTGCAGGGAAATGGACACAAAACAGAAAGTAACACCAGTGAAGCCAAGTTAATCTCAAGTTGACATGCATGCGTCATTTCACCTTTACATTTAGATACAATAACATCAATATGTCTAATATAATAAAACCTTTCTACAATGTCTGTAGTAAACACACGCAAATGTGATATCTTTGTGGTTGTGATGATGACAGAGACTCCTAAACACATCACTACAAAGCTACTCACTCCTGTATTTTGCTGCTGTACTAATTAATATGGGTAAAAATAAGACTCTCAATCTATTTAATGAGTTCCTTCCTTGACATTAAGGTAGTAAACCCCCGTTACGGGAGCCACTGTAGGGTGTCAACAAGTCAAAACAAAGATGAAGCCTCCTAGTTTGTCTTGCTGACTGAAGATGCAGTAGTGCTACAACAGAGCAGCAACAAGCTAGCCAAAGCTAACGCAGCTGAGCGCTACAATATTGTCTGGCCATAAAAAAAAAAAATGTTTCCCCTCAAACGAGTAAACAAACGCAGTGGTAGTTCATAACAATGAATGAGCTGCTCTCATGTTGAGCTCACTTGTTTTCATTTGCCTGCTGGGCCGTGAAGTATGAGCAAATGCAACTTTCTCGCAGAGGGGGGATAAAGTAACATGACTGCAGATATTTTGGCCCTGAGGGCTGTCTCAAAAGTGGTCATTGTCAGAAATGAATGGCTAACATCTGAAACGAGGCTCACCGCTGTTCGTGGAAAAAACAACAGCGCGTCATGATTTACTACTGGACGATAATAAGCTCCTGTTTGCTGCTAAGTAACTTCTACAGCGACGTGAAGCCAGGAAAGCACCTCATTTCGGGTTTGCATTTAGCGATAGAAAGGATATGGGGCCTAGCAGGGCAGCCTGGGTGAGAATAACCGCATCCCATGTAAGTACAATGGGGACCTACCCTGTCTAGCTGTCGACCTCTTGTAG
Organism: Labrus mixtus; assembly: GCF_963584025.1. Lineage (NCBI taxonomy): Eukaryota > Metazoa > Chordata > Actinopteri > Labriformes > Labridae > Labrus > Labrus mixtus. Next base: position 11,337,581 of record NC_083629.1, read on the forward strand.
TTAACCATGCGAAGGAAACGCGGACATTTACCTGGACAGGAATTCAACAGTGTGTCCGTCTCATTATAGTGAGCAGTTTCGTCGGTATTTTAAGTTGATAAGTCCTCTAACAATCTGGACAAAGTGCTCTCATTTACTCCGTTTCTTTGCCTTTCTTCCACTACACCTCCCTAACGCGCAGTCTGCAATGCCTCTGTGGCAGCTCGCTCTCCCGGGTCCTAAAGCCTTCCAAATTCATCAGTCACACTCATAGAAGAGTAGTAGGCAGTCAGCCGTCCCATTGAAAAAAAAAAAATCTTGCAGTGTTTTTATAGGGGCTTATGAGGGGCTGCGTGGCCTTGTTGAACCCTGCGCTGTCTTATCTGAGCCGGCGGTTTCCAAAATGGGGTCCTGGGAGCTGCAGAGTGCCCTGAAAGGTTTCCACGACAATACTTGATTTCTGGTTTTTACCCTCTGTTACTCTAATACCAGATAATGAACAAGTCTGATTGCAGCTTTTTTTTTTTTTTTTTTTTTTACGAGTGATTTTATTTTAGAATTGGGAGAACTGCCATGAGATGACACGTTACACTGCTGCATTTAATAATAATCACCATCAATTAATGATTATTCTGGATGATGTGGTCGGGATGTCATGGGGACAAATGGGAAAATGCTCATCAAGATTATATCCGGTAATAGATTTGTTTGACCCACAAAAAAGTAGAATATCTAGTTTCCTGCTACAGAAGAAGTAAAACTGAAAATATTATCCGTAGAGGAGCATGACATTTTTTCTTAACATTGTGATCACAATATATATTAAATCGATTGACTGATCAATAAACTGACAAAAAAAAAATTGCTAAACATTTTTTTTCAGTACCCTCAAAGTTATCAGAATGTCATCAGGATTTCTTGAGTCATTACATTTGATTATTAAAATACACCAAGTGCAAAAAGGCTAAGAATTGTATTAAAAAAAGAACAGTATTCGCTTTTATTTAAATATCTCCAAGAGAAGTATTTATCAGTGCAATAAAGAAATGCCTAAAAAGTTAATGCATTTAGGCAAATGCATGGAAGAGGTGAGTGCAAACTTGGATTATCATCAGGTAACAAAATTAGTCATTACTTTTGGTCAATTATTTAGGGTTTATTTTTGGAGACAACTAATTGAAGAACAATACCATACACAGATGTGATTAAAAAGACATTTTCAACCTGTAGGTGAAAATGTCAACTAACATAATACAATCAAAGGAAGGAATTAAGTGTAGTTCAGAGTCAAATTGAACCTTTAGATTTGTTCCAATGAAATGCCTCTTTACAACAACAATAATGTATGTTTTTGGACTTTAAAACACCATAGCTGAGAAGTGGGCAAGTCCCTGTTAAAACCACATTACACAGGCATCATCGGGAAAGAGAGTGAAACCAAAACAAGTACTGAGCTTACAGATAAATTAGCAATCTTCAACCCCCAATGAAGACTGTTTGACTATTGTAAGCTCCATAAATCATTGTGAAACTTGTGTTTTCCTTTTTTGTCAGAATTTGTTTCAGGAACTGCTCCACGAACTCACGTTCTTAATATATTAAAATGTCAACAGAAGCTGCAGCAATTTAAAGATTCATAACACCAGCAACAGATATAAGAGAATATGACAGATGTGCTAATGAATATGCAAAAGAGAAATAAATAAAAAAAATCAAACTTCCATTGTGAAAATATATCAAATTATAACCCTGCTAGTAATTCTGGATCATTTTATATAAAAAAACAAAACAAAAAAAACATCTACAGATCCAAAGAACACCTTGCTGGAAAGGTAGGAGTTAAACCAGTTTCGGACAGGTACAGACAGGCCTGCTTCATAAGGAAGTCAGGGATCCTCTGTGTCAAATGAAGCCTGCAGATGACTTGGTCTATACAGTCCATTATGTACTTATAATCTTTAGCTATGTAGAAGACTTATTAAATATATTTGCATAAGTAAGAAAGTGCATTGATCCGAATGTTGACGACAGACCAAAGCAAGACTTTGATTTTGTACGGTTGCACAATACTACAAAAATAGTGTTACGAGAGCAGGACAGCAGGGCCAGCTGCCAGTGTTCCCTCTGTGATGAAAAACTTTGTGGCCTCTGCCCTCTGTCTCTGGTGTCATTTCCCCTCTTTGTCACTCACACTGTAATGTGCTCCTCTCTGCTACTATGTGTCAGCTCTGCCAAGCTGTTCCTGTCATACAAACTGAGCTGAGTGAGGTTATCCCATTTTTTTCTGCTGTTGTTATTCAGTGATGCCCTCCTCCTCCTCCTCCCTCCTCCTCCCTCCTCCTCCTCCTCCTCCCTCCCTCCTCCTCCTCCTCCCTCCTCCTCCCTCCTCCTCCCTCCTCCTCCTCCTCTTCGGCTGCTGTTTTGCAGGTTCAAAGCTAAAGCAACCAGGTCAAAGAGTCAAAGTGAGTTCATAATGTTTTTCCTGTCAAAGACTCATCTTATCTTCTCTCTTGTCTGCCTGCAGTATCAGTTCATAATGTAACAAACAGAACAGAGCAGAGCTTAATGGGCTGTTGAAGGAGAATAGATAACATGCAGCAGCAACAATTAGACACAGAAGGGCAGGAGGGCCATAATAGGGTGGAAGTGGTGGGGGGTCCGACCACTACAGCATCTCCCGGCAACTGCAGTGCAATGTAGCGCCAACTGCCACATTGTTTCCTAGGATGTATTATCTACCTGTTATGCAGCTTTGCACCATCAGATTCAAAGACTCGGTGTAGGCTGCACAGGGAGTTTGTCACAATGTATACATGGTAACCCAGCTTGCCGTCCTTTAAGTTAAAATTCAAACATGAAATTGAAACAAAACTTGGATTAATAAAATAATAAATACTTTTAGAAATTGCATAGACCCTGATGTAATAAATAAATAAAATTAATAAATAAATAGGTGGCATTATGAGAATAAAAGACGGCAATAAAACATTCTAAATGAAAACATTCTCAAATAAATCAGTGGCAGACAAACATTAAGTGACACTGTTCAGTCTGTAGCATTAATATGGTGTACAACCATAGGCTGAGTATAGAGTAGTGTATTATAATACAATATATGTATTTTAAAGATTGCAACACAAACATGGACAATTATAAAGTCATACATATTTTAATACATCTGTTAACTGTAAAATCTGTGATTAATCACTGTTGAAAGATTTAACACTTCTATCTGTTGTTCTAATCTCATGCTGTTCAACCTATCATTACTCAAATGTATAAAATGTTAATGAAAGTCTTCAGAAGATTGCAACCTTTCCCAGTTATCAAACATGTAAGACTGAATTGCATGAAACATGAAAGTTTATTAAATTGTCATTATGACATAAGTTTACTTGAACCTTAAACATTTTTAAAGAAATACGCTGGAATGAGCTGATAGCTGTACACATCATTTCAAAAATAAAATTAAAATTTGGTTTCTGGTACATGGTCAAGGCTGGGTATTGTGATGTCCTTAATGTGAGATGCATCATCAGGCACATATTAAAGATCCCCCCCCCGAACACACACACACACACACACACACACACACACACACACACACACACACACACACACACACACACACACACACACACACTCCTGGGACTTTGGTCCAGTTGGGGGAGTGATGTGGTTCACTCAGTGGCTGGAAGGCTGGCTGGTTGGCCGGTCAGGCTACACTGGAATGCGGGCTCTTTTGTTTGTCTGAGAGAAGAGTGGGTCAGGGGGAGAATGCCATTGATGATTGCAGAGAGGAAGAAAGAACCTCCAGGAAGTGTTCTCTCTCTCTCTCTCTCTGTCTTTCCCAGCTCCCCCCTACTCTCCCACTCCCATTCTCTCTCCCTCTCTCTCTTTCTATCTTTCTCTGTGTGTGAGAACCTTCACCGTGCCGAGCCCCTCTCTCTGAGGCCACTGTCCTCAGGCACAACCACTGCTTTGTCTTGCCCTGTGAACACACACCCCTCCTCTACTGGGCGCCTACATTTGCCAGGGCCAGAGAAACACAGGGCCACTGCTCCTATTCTTATCCACATCGTTGCTCCTGCATGCATGCATCGTGTAAGTGTGTGTGAGTTTGAATGGAAACTTGTTGTTAATGTGGCTCACACATCTTTACTAAAGCTCCCAGGGGTTTTCACCATTTATCATCTTTCTGAATGCCAATTTATTGGAGCAAATATTCAGACAAATTCAGGGAGCATGACTGTCTCCCTCATCTTAATCTAGACATGACCACAGTGCAGAAATCCTCCCTTTGTATGAGTAACAGAAGGACTAAAAATGGAATAAAGCAGTAAGTGGATAAGAATCTCGCTGGTGGCCCCTTTCCGACCAGTGGCTGCCGCCTCTCGTCACATTGCTCATTCCCCTCTGTGTCAGGAGGCTGTGAGGAGCTGCAAATGGCCTTTTCAAAACACACGGCAGCTGGAACACAGGGCAAAGGTGACTGAAGCAGTTGGGGGAGCACAGGGAGGGACACGAGGAGGAGGAGGGGGGGCACAAGATGAGCAGCTGCAACCTCAAGCCCCTTGTTTCTCCGCTGTGCCACCTTCTATAGCTTTAACAATTAGAGAGCAGGCTCCGGAGACTGTGTTATTTTTAAGAGCCTGAACAAATCTGTGACTTTTTTCTTCCCCCCCCCCCCAAATGAAAATGAAAATTCCTGTCTTAAGTCAATTTAGGCTGGACAAATCAGAGCCAGGACTTGGTGTGGTCTGGGAAAACAAAGGCACTGGGTGGTGTGTGGTGCCAGCGAGTTCCACAACCCAAATCAGGATTAGAGAGAGCAGCCCAGTTGTCTAATAACCCTTCAAATGACAAAGCATGATTTATAATTCTCTGTATCAGTCTGGGTAAACTATACATCTAGAACTTGGATTAACAGATAACAGTTTAGCTTTTCTTTCATCTACAGACAACATTGTGGGAAGCCTGCAAATTAAATGTATCTTCTGGATTTGAGCTTTTTAAATAACATTACCTTTAAACAAGTCTGAATGGTAAGAATTGAGAAAAGGGGCAAACAGGGAGCATTTCCTAAAAAAAACAAACCTGTGTTTAATAAGACATTTAAACGTTTTGCTCTTATGATAAGACTGTCTACTTGAAGTTTAAACTTTAAAAATAGTTTTGTGTCTTAAAGTTAGTATTGTCAGTAATCTACCCATCCCCTTCCTGTAAAACTTCGGGATTTACTACAGTGTGAGTCCCTTCCTCTTTCCTGGGACAGTTGTTTCAGTAAAGAGCCAATTGCTGCTCCCAGTGTACTTTGCTACTTGCTGCCGCTGTGTGAATTCACGCAGTAGTACAGAAGTTATTGTGGCGCTGCGGTATCGCGAGACTTGTGCCATTATCAACCTGCTTGACACACAGCAGCGCCGAGTGCAGCCTGCCTTGCCAGGGTCGGACTGAAGCTCAAGAAACGACAAGGAGAAGCGAACATCTGGCCGAACATCATGAAAGGACAGCGGGACTTGTAGCGAGAAAGACGACGATACCGAAGGGGAATAAATGTAAGTGGAGTGTTTTTCTCTTGGTTTTCAAACGGAGGAAGCTAAAGTTAAAGAGTGTCCCCCTCGCCGCTTCGTTCAGCGCAGTTGGCTTTTGCTGTGAGTTCCTCTGCTGTTTAAAAGGCTCCCAGCAATGCGTTTCCCAACACGGACATGGAGCTCGGTTTACTGCGCCTTTCTCTCTCCTGCCTCCGTATCACACTTTTGTATCCTTCTTTTGCAAACACAACTAATGCGCGCAAAATGATACTCCAGCACGCTGTTCTCGGCAGCTATCTAACTTTAATATCAATTTCACGTTCGTTTTTTTTCTCTCCTTCCAACCTGCTTTTCTGCGCGAACCAGCCCCATAGAAACGGATATCTCACAGTTGTACGCGTGCCTCATGAGTGCGTAAAGGGGCCACGAAGCGTTTAATTTTTTTTTATCCCCGGGTGTCGCCTGCAGTTTTTCCTTCGCTGACATATGACGCTATTAAAAAAAAAAAAAAGTTTTGAAATTTCGTGCCATCTTGAGACATTTATAAATCAATCTTTCTATTTATTTATTTTTACAAGTTGTGTGTCTGGTTTTAGCCCAGAGTTAACATATGGCATAGAGGGGAGCACAGCTGGAGGTAGCGTTTCCATTGCGGTGATGTCAGAGCAGCTGACTCCACAGCTTGCAGTGTAATTAGCAAACAGAGCACCAGTTTACTCACTCTGCACAGGGCTTATTTTTTTTCTTCACGTTAGCCTCCTTCCTCCATGGACGGCTGGAATCACTCCCAATCCCACTTCTTGCGTGTTTTGTGAACGGTGCTCCTTTTTTTTTTTTTTTTTTTTTTTTTGTGCGTGTGGGAACGCGCCGCTGCTTCACTTTTCGCAACAACAAAAAAATTGGGAGCTCGAGGAGAAGTGTAGAGACTGCCTTGCTCCACACAGGAATACTTTGGATCATTTGGAGTGTATCCGTTTACTCTGCGATACATGGGTGGGTGAGCGCAGCGCAGCGTATCCTGCACCACTGGAAAGAATGGAGGATTTGTGTTCTCAAGTTGGATAAAGTTATTGATGCAGACCTAGGCTCTCTAGGCTATGTAAAAAAAAAAATGTGGACGAAAGTTTAGAAATAAGTATTTATTTGATGCACTTGTATTTGGGGACCTAACAGATTTCAGAGATTATATGATTGCTCTTCCTCATTCTTTTAAATAACTCGTGTAATTCGGCAAAAGTTTAAACTCAAATCCACTCTTCTCTCGCGGTTGCCTGGCGCTTTTCTCTGATATGTGACCGCAGCCTTGCTCTGCCCTGTTAATGGCTTCATTTCGTTTATCGAGTATCCTGTTTTTCCTGTTTTTTTCGTCAGGTTATGAAGGAAGAATGGAGTTCCCAGACCATAGCCGCCAGTTGCTGCAGTGTCTGAGTCAGCAGCGTCACCAAGGTTTCCTCTGTGACTGCACTGTTCTTGTCGGGGAAGCTCGATTCAAAGCGCACAGAGCCGTGCTGGCCTCCTGCAGCATGTACTTCCATCTCTTCTACAGGGACCAGCTGGACAAAAGGGACGTTGTGCATCTCAACAGTGACATTGTGACAGCCCCGGCTTTCAGTCTGCTCCTTGAATTTATGTATGAGGGGAAGTTGGAATTCAGCACTCTCCCGGTGGAGGATGTCCTGGCAGCAGCCAGTTACCTCCACATGTATGATATTGTGAAAGTGTGCAAAGGAAAGCTAAAAGATAAGGAGTTCTCCCCTCTGGATGAAAAGATGAGCGAGGGTTTGGGTCTCAGCTGTCTGGACAGGGAAAACTCCTCAGATGGCGAGCTGCACAGTAAGCAGCTCATCCGGCGACAGCCCCACACACAGTCTCATGGGCTTCATCGGCCCCCCCTGGCAGGAGAATTTGACACGGACAACAGCGAAGTCAGGCTGGCTGTCACAGATTGTGATAGGTCTACACAGAGCAGGCAGAAGGCAAACGGTCACTCTGGCAGGTCCCCGGACCTTGTAGGTGTCAATTATGTGTCAGCGGAGGCCGAGCCCTGCGTCCAAACAGCTGGAAAAACAAAAGCTGATGTCAGTAGTTCCACCGTATCACTGTCCCAGAGGTCCCGGGCTTCAGATGACATGGACTGTGCACTGGATTTGTCTTTCAAGCCTCTGTCTAGTAGAGATCCCTTACACCCCTCCTATGTCTCGGGACAGCTGGCCCTCGACAGCCAGCAGCAGGGCACTGAGCCACTTGTTAAAGACGAACACGACTTGCTGTCAGAGCAGGAGGACAGTGAGCCGATGAGCCCTGAGAGCCAGCGCTTTGGGAATAGTGCCAGGAGCTCGGTGGTGACAGGGTTCGCTGCCCTCTTCCCAGGCAACAACGGCTCCACAGCCGCCCTGCTCTCCCAGGAGGAGGACCTGATGGACGAGGAGGGGGAGGCCTGCAGGGGGAGGGAGGGCGCCCCCGGCAGGGAGCTGGAGGAGAGGAGGGGGAGGCTGCTGGGGGACAGCGAAGAGGAGGAAGAGGATGACTTGGCCTCCTCAGACATCTCGACCTCCAGCGGGGTGCTCCTGCCCCCGGGCCAACAGGTGTGTGTGTGTCCCCTCTGCAGCAAAGTCTTCCCCAGCCCCCACGTGCTGCAACTGCACCTCAGCTCCCACTTCCGCGAGAAGGACGGCGCACGCTCCAAGCTGTCCCCAGACGGCTCAGTCCCAACGTGCATGCAGTGCAACAAGACCTTCTCCTGCATGTACACGCTGAAACGCCACGAGCGCACACACTCTGGCGAGAAGCCATACACCTGTGGCCAGTGTGGCAAGAGCTTCCAGTACTCCCATAACTTGAGTCGGCACGCTGTAGTTCACACACGTGAGAAGCCTCACGCTTGTAAGTGGTGCGAAAGGCGCTTCACCCAATCCGGGGACCTATACCGCCACATCAGGAAGTTTCACTGTGGCCTTGTCAAGACTCTCGCCATTGGATAAATAAAAACACCTCTCACCAGTGCCACAACATAAGACAGAATGTCTTTTCATACACTGAATTCTACTACTGAACAGTTTCCTTATGAGTACACACATTTTTCAGTTTGTTGGAGACATATCATTTGGATTCTACCCTATGTGGCATTTGTCAAGTTAAAAAAAAAATGTAGCAACTGTACAAACTGGAGCCGTTTTCTGTGCGTACAAGTGGCCACAGGTTGTTTGGATAAACATGGCCGCTGTGAAACTCATGCTGGATCTGTGTGGACGGAAGATGAACAAATCAGACGATGCACTTGTTTGTTTCTGTCTATTCGTGTCAATCTGTTGGGAGTTTATTAGAGGAGTGTATCTGCTGAAAGAAAAAGAAAAAAAAAATGCTATGTTCAAACCCTATGGGGGCAAAATGCTGAAAGCTAATGCTAAAATATGTTAATACAATCTTCAGAGTGAGTGACACTTTAATTTGTGCACATGGGAGATCAGAACCGTCCGCAAGTAGCAATATATGATTTTTTTTTAATCTCCTATATTATTATTATTATTATTGTTATTAATATTATTATTTATTTTGGAGATTTTGTTTAGTCCTTAACAAGTAAACTGTCACGAGGCAGTAAAACTAATGAAGTTTGACTACTGGAAGTATCTTTTTTTTTTTTTCTTCATGGAAGTAGAAGTTTTATTTGGTTGAAATGAAGTTCTAAGTTGTTTATAAAAGAGGACAAGCAGACCATCACATCACCACATTTCGTCTTGCCTTGGGGTGTGTTGCTAGGCTCTTCAGTTGCTAATGTTAGTGAGCACATGTTGACAGAATGGCCTTGTAATTGCTACTTTTAAAAGAAGTTGTCTAATCAGAGGAGGGGTGGAGAGTGGTTAAGAGCTAATGCCTGTTATGCTGGTGCCTACTGAAAACACTTCATTTACTTAAACAAGAATGAGATGTACAGACTTGCCTTCTGGTCAGAATCAGTACGTTTTCAGGCCTTATTTAATAAAAAAAAACAAAAAAAACTGGAAAACCCTCCACATATCAGGATGAAACAAAGGTAGTTGTTTATTCTGGAGTGAGTGGCCTTAAATTCGTTTCAAGAATGTGATCAAATTGCTAACCAAACTCTTGTCAATAAAGCTTATTATTGACTTGTTTGAGTTAAATGTTCATCTTTGTCAGTAAATGACCTCGTTAACACATGGAATGATTTCGAGGGCACACTGACACAGTGTTTAGGGCAGATCCTCAGCAGGCAAGGACGGAAAATACAGGTGGATAAATAGCGCCGTTTGTTCATTTAGCCGTGCTCCTCGTGCCATTCAGATAAACCCACTGACCTTCCTTTTCTTTGAATTAACTCCACATTATATCTTCTTACTGTATGTTTTACTGCTGATGAAGCTGGGGCCTTGGGCGACGCTCTCTTTGCAAGAATCTTTCGGCATCCAGTGGATTTTGTTGTGTCTGTCTACACATGGATGCTACATTTATTCTTAAACAAGGGCGTAGCGTTGGAGTTCCTGATGTTTTTGTCTCATCTGTCCTGAGAAGACTTGATCAGATTTATTTATTAGTTTGACTTGGTTCAGGTTTTTACAGTAGGTGTAGTCTTTATTTGTATAAGCTTGAAAGACCTCACGTCTTGCCTAGCGATCTTGGTACTCATTAACTGGTATTGGGGCTCATTTTCTCTGTGCAAATCGAGTTACTGTAATCACATTTTAATGTACCGTGTAGAGATCTCTGGAGGTTTCAAGATTTGTCACATGGATCATAGAGAAGCACTTGTTTTTTTTTTTAGCATGCATATAGTTTAAACACTATTGTCTAGGCTGCTATTTCTTACTGTATGTATATTTAATGTAAATATATAATCTATTTATCAAACTGTTCATTTTTTTCCCCGTGTCAACGTGGAGAGAGTCAGGTGTCTTATTATCGCTGCAGTCTCTTAAAAGTGTTGCATCCTTCACAGGAAGTTTGGTTCCCTTTTTCATGTTGAAGACAACTCGATCAGACCCAGAACAAATCAGAACATTTAACACCGCTGTGACCGCTGTTCTCCCACAGGAGACAGTTGTTCACAGGCACAGCCTCACTGATACAGCACCGGCTACCTATAGAAACCAGACAATACAGGCATTGTGAGTGCCACCCCCAGCCCCCCGCCCCCACCAGTCCCAGGTAGTTCTCAAGGGATCATTGTGTGTCTCCCTCCGAGCTGCAGGGAGAAAAGGCAGCAGCGTTTTTTTTTCTCTTTGCACTTTTTCTGTATTGAATCGAGCCGTTGGAATGTGAGAAATGTATTTTGCAAAAAAAAAAGGAGAACAAGGACACTGTAAACAGGTGTATTGTTTGGAGGCTTCAAAGAACAGACTCCCCTCCCTCCATATCCCAGCATGTAGTAGATAAACACTCCATTGTTCCTCTACATGGAGGAGCTGCCACGTTGATTTGATTGCACATCTATCAAGAGAATATCACAGTTATTGGAGTATTGTTTTTCCACGCGAGACTGGTAATAACATGCCTGTAAACGGTGGAGAAGAGGTCAGATTTACCTGTCCATTTCAACATAGACACCCTGAGGTGTATTTACTCTTTCAGGACACATGAATCAATTCATTTGCATGTATGTATTCTAGAATGTTCTTGATCAAGAAGCCTTAGTGGAGAAGGAATCGAACCATTTCCCTCTGAAAAACTGGGATCTGTTTTCACTCTCCTCTGGCTCGAGTGAATGCAGCTCGTGCAAATTTGAACAAGAAATTTGGCTGCCTGATCACTTGCACAAACACTCCTGTTGTCCACAAGTTTAATCACTTCTGTTAGTCGTCAGATCAAATAGGTATATTTCCGATGTAGACCTGTTAATATTGTATATTTGAATCAGAACACACTGGAATGTAGATTTTGTCACTATTTCATTTTTTTAAGGAACATTTGTATCGTGGTGCAAAATGAACTGCTTGGTTTTCTAATGTACATGTGTACAGAGGTAGAAAAAACTAACAAAAATGTGATTTTTTTTTAATTTTTTTTTTCCCCTTTTTATTGTTTGAAGTCTTTATTTATACCTCCAGGATGATAACCAAATGTGCCTTGTAGACACACAGATAAGTGTTGCATCTGGAGAAACCCTTTTTCTATATTGTACATTTTTGCCCTAATCTGCGGCGGTAACCTTCAAATCATAGCAGCAGTGGTCACCCACTGATTTTTTTTTTTTTTTTCTATAATTTCAAAATATACATCAAGACAAACTAAAAGTCTGTTCATTTCTGCTGCTTTGCGAGAGATTACTTTCACATTTTGAGATTGATTTGACTTTTTTTTGTTTCTGTGAATATGTTTCTTTTTAATGGCTGTGTTCAACTGAAGACAAGCGTTTTTTTTTCTTCTTCTGATTTGGCTTTTTAGAAGTCAATACTACTGGGAACTAACAAGTCAGCTCCTTTAGTTAATGTCACTGTTGAATGTGAAACACTGAGATGTTTGATTGTTGAATGGAAACAGTGCTACTCTTGATGGAGGGCTATGTTTGCCTGACTCATGCTGTATGACGTTTAAAAAAGGACTTCACTGATACTGGAACTTTGTCCTCTGCAGGTTGCAACTGTGAAATTGTGTATAATCATGAGAAATATTTATTATTGCATTTGCTACTTGTGCAACATTTGACTTTCTCAGTTTTAATTTGGATAAAAAAAAAAAGCTTCTCAATGTCAAACGGAAACTCTTTTTAATAGAACTTGTAGAAGTGCCATTAGAATTTAATATAATTTTTTAAAATAAGAAATGTATATTTTATAGTAATGAATTACTTCAGTGTTAGGGGGTAGAGATTAGAGGACAATCCTTATGCAGAATTGACATTGCTTAGATATGGAGGCGATTTCATTTGATCTATAAATGTATGTGCATTTTCTTTGTTTTGCGCTTCTGGAGTGTGCCTATGTGTGTGTGTGCGTGTGTGTGTGTGTGTGTGTGTGTGTGCGTGCTGTGGAAATGTGACAATCTTGATTTAGGTCTTTCTTAAGATTATGCATAGAATTAAAATGGAACAACTTTCACGCATTGTGTGGACTTCATTTATTCTTCACTGGGTTTCATAATCATCGATCAGCCATAATGTTATGCAATTAAGCAATCCAACACAACAGCTCCACCAATAAAATCTACTTTTACAAAGCTTTACATTTTTACTTTTTAGCTGCCATGTTCAAACGGTGGGTGGTGGTGGTATACTGGAGTAAATGATATTGAAAAGTGTTCCTAATATTTTCCCACTCCGTTCACATACATGAGGGGAGAAAACTATTTGGAACACTTTGAGGCTTGATCTGGACTGGATGAAGCCCAGTTGACTTTGGATCAAGCTTCAAATTGACCATGACCTGGATGCCTGAGAACCTACAGACATATCTGGAACCCCTTTTTCTTAAGAATGAATCACAGTACACCACCCACTATGACTATATGAGGGAGAATTATCAGCTTTCTGACCATGTCAACAAAAACTGAGAATATAGACATTTCTAAAAGTAGAATTGATTGCATTAGATTGTGTAGGTGGTCATAATTTTAGATCTGTGTGTATCACTTTTAAGACCTAAAGCTTCAATTTACAGTCATACGTTAAAAAAAAAAAAAAAAAAAAAAGTTAAACTCTGGTATGCTATAATTTAAGAACAGCCCTTCTCTGACTCACAGCAGCAACAATCAGTGTGTGTTTGTGTGAAGAACTGTAATGTGTACACTGACAACAGCAAGTGATAAAACTGCAGGTCTAACAGGCCTTCTCCCTCTGAAACCATAAACTGAGCTCAAGGACGCAGCAGCTTCATGATTGTCTCCCATTGTTTCTGACCTGTTGCCATTACTCTGCACAGGAGATAAACCTCGGACAACAAAGCCAGTTGACCGAATGTGTTTATTACTCAAACTGAGCCAAAACACACATGTATTTGTCAGTACAAACACACACACACACACACACACACACACACACACACACACTCCAAATGTGTGTCATGCCAATTCAGTGGACAGTTTCAATGGCGAGAACTTTTAATTATTCCCCGGCTGCACCATGAAAGAAATCCAGCTGCTCTGCTACGTGATCCCAATGGGGATATACTCAGGTTCCCACCAACCCTCCCCCAGTCCCAGCTCACTCATTCTGGGAACAACATATAGACAAGGGCTGCAGCCCACCCCCCGCCCCACATCCATCCCACCTCCACCCCCACAGGCCCCCAAAACCACGGCCCCAAACCTCAGCCTCATCCCCACACTCTATTGTGTGCGTGGGTAGTAGCTCAGCCAGGCTATTGTCTGGCCCAGCTCCCCAGCAAGTACTTTATGCTCAGTCGACACAGCGGCGCTAGCCAGGCAGCTCCAACATAAAGAAAACAATGTCTTCCCAAGATCATTCATAAACACCCCGAGCAGTCCCGGCTGGCTCACAGTAAATAAGGGCCCTCCCTCTGCAATGCTGTGGCCACCAAACACTGTAAACATCACCAGCAGCAGGCCTCAGAGCACTTGCTGGCACCAACTTCTCACATCTGCCTGATGCAGAGCTTAGACTGCCCCATTGTGTGTGCATGAGTGTGTGTGTGTGTGTTTGATTCTTATGGGCCCAAAACCTTCACATGGAAAGTAGGGGCCATGTGATAGGGCTTAGCGGCAGGGTGACGAGCCGGGATATGTGCTGTGTAACTCGATGGTGTAATAAAACATTCCTCTCTTCGAGGCTCAAAGCCCGGCTCATTTGGCTGCGAGTGGCTTTGTGTGTGTGCGTTTGTGTGTGTGTGTGTGGTTTAGAGGTACTTGAGAGAAGTTGAGAGGAAAGTTGTAAGTGTCCACCAGCTCAACAAGGCCAGCGGTGGGAGCCCTTGACCTCTGAAGGGACGGACTGCCAGGGACAGCTGGTGTGGCCTCTGTTTATTTATTTATTTCTTAACAAAAGACAGGTGGTCACACTTGAAAAGGGCACACAAACACAGTCACACATGCACTTGTGTGCAGACAATGCACACACACACACACCAACACGGGCAGATTTATTTTTCTCTCTCTCACCTGCATATGGTTATCATCCACTTAATTGTGGAGGAGCCATTGTTTTGACTTTCAGGAAATCCAAACAACATTGTTCCCTAGAGTAAAAAAAAAAGGTAGTTCTAATTAAGAATATAAAAGTCTGGATTTAAACAATCTTAATAAGTGAGTATTATTGCCAACATGGAGTGCTACAAACATTTAAAAGCAACATTTAAAGCCTCAATCTGAACTGTGTACACAACATGCATACTGCCACAAGTGCATAAATACATATCAACTAGTGCCCTCACACTGGGTTTGCCTTTTTTGGAGTGGCTCGCCCTGACAGTGCCAAGACACTGTGTCCTTGATCCACTGTACAGCTGTCACTTACTCACACTCGTTGACGCATATTTATAGCAGCAGCATCACTGGGCCCACCGCCGCTCGCCACACTCAGACCACAGCTGGTCCCCGAAAGAATGGGTGAAAGACAAAGCCACGTGCTCCCGCTGGCCGGCTGCAGTTGGTCCTGTCTGCAGCGCCGTGGGTGATTATGTGGCCCCCTTTCTCCGCGCTGCAGACACCCAGCCACACATGGAGCATGCCGGAGAGAAGGAGAGGTGGGTGGAGGGTTTGGGGGAGAGAACAGTGACCCTCAGATGCGATGAAAATCTGGACAGCTCTTGTTTTTGAAGACAGATAAAGCCATGACATCATCGTTTTATAGAACGGGAGAGAGCAGCCTTCTATTTAATAAGTGCAAGTCATGCTTGAACATTTTCTGTAATGTGCTATATCTGGACTTGTCTTTAAAAAAAAAAGAATTGGGAGAGGAAGAAAGACATGGAAGGCCCGCATATATCACTGAGACTATTTGCTAAGACTGGAGGCAATAAGTGACATAAAAATGATGAAATTCTTGATGATTCATGTATTGTTTTGGACAACAATCTTTTCCTACGTGTAATGCATTACAATCCCTTCCTTCTAAATGAAAATTGTACTAAATAAAGGTCTGATGCAATGATGGATCAGAGGAAGTGTCTGGAAACAACTGGATCATAAAGAGTCATTTGTAGGTCAAAGACAGCTTTCGATATCTGTGCATCACTTTGACTTTTAACTCCTAACAGTGTTACTCATCTGACGAAGACAAACTCATCTCAGATGGCATCGAGAACTTTTATGGAAGAAAGGATGCTCCACCTGACACTGGTCAAGACTGTAGAATAGATCTGACAACTCAAGGGCCAAGTTGTTTTAATTTCTGTACCTGTTCATATATTTGTGTCCATGATAACACTTAGAAGGGTCATTAAGCATTAATGAATCTAAAGTGTATTTAAAGTGATATGCTCACTAACATGTTGCTTCCACCTACTCAAAAAGAAAAGTTGCTTTTAGGCTTCATAGAAATCTGGGGGTCAAAGATCATTGTCTACATTTTGATTCGTATTTTCAATTGGTGCAAGAGAAATAAAGACCACTTTAAAAATACCCATTGTTTTAATTCAGGAGCTCTTTATTGATGACCAAATGATGACTTCATTATAAAGGAATTAATTGCGCAACAAAAAAAAAGAAGAAAAATAAAAAAAATAATAATCTCACAGCCAAAAGGTAACATATTGTTGTATTGTTCTCAATCGTGCAGTTCAAGTTTAATCCATAAGACATCTAGCCCTGATTGAATTTTTTTTTTTTTTACAGATGTTTTGCCTCTTCCAACACTTCAACCAACTCCAGATGCCTTTGAGAATTAAACTTTGAATCATCTTTTAACGTTTTAAAACATATTTTTTTAGGATAAGCTAACATTTGAGATTTTCCTCTCCATTAATGTCTTTTACCATTAGTTAGGCTATATATATATATTTTTTTTTTAAAGTAGTTGCAGATTAATTTTCCAGCTATTGACTTATCATTCCAGCTCTATTTTTTTTTTATAAGAATAAACTTTTAACTTGTTCAAAACTATTTCAAGCGTTTATGTCCAGCTTTGACTTTCTTAAAGTCTCATCAAGAATGGTGCAGACAGCCCGACACCCGGCTTGCCAGCAGCTGTCTGTTCACTGAGCCAGAAATCAAGCGCTGCCCCCGGACACCAACTGCAGAGCTCCCCAAAGAGTGGAGCCACAACTGGCCCGCTGAGCAGGGGATGTGACTCAACAGCTCATAGGCGCATTTGCAATAAGCTCCGGGAAATGCACTCATCCAAGCTAATATCTATAAGACCATGTCATGTGATTGATTTTCTACAAAGCAGTGCGGAGGACTTCTTCCACCAAGAACAATTACTCACGGCGCACAATACCTGACCCTGACACCGGTCGTCATCAGTGACGAGCCACAGCCAAGACAAAGTGATGACCGCAGCTCAAGGTCACGTCCGGCAGGGATAATTGTTGCCAGATTGTCTGCTGCAGAGGTCTGCTTCTCTTCAGCCTCTGGGGCTTCTTGTTTTAATAAATAGATCTGAGAACAAGTCGGTCCAGAAAGGCTGGACTGGAATTTCAATTTTAGAACCAAATAAAGACAAAACTCAAGTATTTAAAGTGAAATGTTGAAAGTCTTCCTCTTTCGTATGAAAAAAAGGAAGTTTGTGTTATACCTTGAATGTGGCCCAATCTGAGGGGAACTTGTCCTTTGAATAAGTCTTTGAAGTGTCGCCATCTGCTGACAGATCTACAACACATGACAAGTTTTATAAACTGTAAAGCCCAGATTTTAGTTCAAAAATGTGATTATTTAAAAACTACTTTATACAAAAAACATGTTGTGACTAACCAGCTGTATCCTGTTTTCTTGGGGTTTTGTATTGTAATTTTTAAATATATATATTTTTTCAATGTATTTTAAAAGCTCATCCAGGGGGGCTACGGTGGCCTGGTAGTTGGTGTGCATGCCCGATGTGCGAAGACTGGTCTTCCAGGTGGGCAGCCCGGGTTCGAATTCGACCTGTGGCTTCTTTCCCGCCTGTAATTACCCAATTTCTCTTTTTCAAACTCTAGCCACTGTCCTCTCCAATAAAATGCACAAAAAGCCTGAGAGTAAATCTTCAAAAAAAAACACAAGCTCATTTGGGATAGGCCTCATAATTAACTTAAACTAGAAATGCTGTGTTGTTTGCTTTTCTGTTCCGCATACTTGCCCATATATAAATGAATTAATAAAAAAAACAGCCTTCTCATTGATCAAAATTATAGATACTGTATTATGAAAGATGTTCTAAAGAGATGACCTCAGTTCATTGTGTATAAAAGTGTTCAAGTTTATTTCAGTTCTAGATAATGCAGTACATATATACAAGGAAAGATGTCGATTACATAAAACATGTCACAATAAAATGCAGTCTTAGTTATCTCATGTAAGGCAGATATATATTTGTTCAAACAAACTCCCGATCCTTCTTCAGTCTCTCTCTCTCTCTCTATGTCGAGCAGCTGCAGCATATAACTTCGTCATATCTTCCGCTGTAACTGTGGAGCAAAGGAAAGATTATATTACAGTTATTAACATCAATTCAGCAAAACTTTTATCATCCCTGTGGGACATTTCTGGTGCAAAATTAAAAAAGATGAAACTAAACATGCAAAAAGAAGACTTCAGTAGTCGATGTTGAGCCACCAACCCAATGAGTAATGGCCAGCCTGCTCTTCTACCTATGAGCTACAAGATGATGTGAAAAGAAAGTCAAGCATTCTCTAGGTTCAAAAATATATTACACAAACCAGTGGACTGTAACCCCTTTAGGGAACAGGGTCAAATAACACCCTAACTCAAAACACAAGTGGGAAAAAATAGAACATAACCAATGTTGTAATTAAGAAGAAATAATAGTCAGTGCAAATAAAACACAACACAATTCCCCAACAACGGTTGATACCAAGATCTTGACAATGTATCAGACCAGAGCTAAACTTACTCTATGATGGTGCAGACAGAGCAGCAGAGGTTGGAGCAGCTGGAGCACTGTCGGGTGCAGGAGGAGCAGCTTCGACGCTCACATTGGGAGCATGGTGTCAGAGAGCCCTGGTTCTTGAGACACACACCGCAGCCTGTGGTAGTCACTGCTGCACCTAGACAGAGAGCAAACATCCAAACAGCACACTCTGGATGAGCTTTTATCAAAAGAACCCAATTTTAAAAAGTAACTAGGCTAATTATCCATATCTTTGACAAACCTGACACCTGCTGGTGACAAGCATGAACTGAACTAACAAGCTGATTTTGTCCGCTGAGTAAAGTGACTTCTTTGGCTTTGAGCTGTCCCTAATAAAGCAATCACTGTACACCATGTATATTACATGACCACATAGTATTCAGAATACGTTTGTCAGGGATTCAACTGCACAAAACTATTAACATCTGCATGAAAAGGTTTGAATACGACATGTGACGACGCTCAACACTTTCTCTTACCACCTTCAGAGCAAACAGTCGCTACTTGCAACACAAAAATGGAGCAGCAGAAAGCGAGGGGAGTTTGTCCTTGAGTTTGTGGATCTAAGTGGTGGTTATACAGGTAAAAAAAAAAAAAAGTTCAAAACATTCTGCACATATACTTAGGCTGTTAATACATTAGCAGCCCGCACAGGCATTATGCATGTGTGGGGAAACACTGCTCATGGATCACCAAGACTGGCACATTACTTCAGAGTAAAAATAGGAATAGCAGATAAATGTGAAGAATCACCCCCCTCATTCATGCTTTAGTTGCAATTAAAAAGTATTTGTTACTAAAAAAAAAAATGATATTCGCATGCCGTTGTGAAAGTACCACGAGAAGGCATTTAATTATGCTACTTAGGATGCCTATGCTTTACTTTAGCTTCAGATGAATTTCAAAAATACCCTTTACTACAGAAAAGGAACCAAAACAGTAACTAACACATCCTTACATTTATATATTGGCTTATTTGCATTTTACTATGATTTGATTTTTTTTTTTGCAAATGTCAAATTTAGACGGAAAAATCCAAGAGTCAAAATAACATTATTAATGGTCGTTGTGCAAGTATATTTACATTTTTAGGCTCTCAGAGATCCTAGGAACTCCAACAAATCATTGGTTGTGTGTGCATGTTTTGTAGCGTCCAGCTTCTTCATGAGGTTAAAGATTATACTAACCAAGTCACAAGTTCAGCCACGTCACTACTCCTCTTCCCACAGCAGAGGTCAATGTTCTCACACATTTGGACTTTGTTTATTGTTTTAGTATCGACCCTGCTGAGTTTTCAGTGTCTACTCCACATTATCAGTGTCTGTCACCAAAATGTATTATTGGGGTTCAAGTGACCTTCTGCAGTGTGACACCCACAAACATGTGGCTTCTGTTTTTGTCGTTTTGGGTTTTATTTTAGCCATCCTTTCACCTTTCAGGCTTACCTTGAGCAGCATTCCCTCTGGTCAGTCTCCCATCGTGTCCAATCAGTGTCTGTCCTCTTAGTAAGGCCTGGCTGTATGCAGGTGTTTCTACTTGTCCTGTGGGCTGCGGGTCATTATTCCTCTCCTCCCCAGGCCAGATTTTTCCCATCACTGCCTTGGCCCCATTGAAGAGCAAGTTCTTAGTCTTTTCTGTGAAGGAAAAAAAAAACACCCACCTGTAAAGAAAGTTACACATGTCCAATTCAGCTGACCCTCGTTTGTGACCTTTAGGTTTTCATTTACAGAAACACAGATAGTCTGAGTGTACTCCTTGTTGTATCTCACAGGCCAGCGAGCAGTAATGTTTCAATAGTGTTTTTATCTAGACGCTCTATTAATGACATGTTATCACCTGTATGCATATTCTCGTTTCGGAATTGGTAACATATGAATGTCTGCAATGTGCAAAAAAAAGCGACAAACGGAATGGATTTATCGTAGTTTGCATCAGAAGACCGACGGAGCTAACATAAGCTAACACTGAAACACATCGATGTAACTGCATGTACTCACCGTGGATTTCTCGCTTATATTTGTCACCACAAACGCCGTAATTATTCAGCTCCTGTTGTCCGATGTGTATTTTGTATTGGGAGGAAAATGTTTGCTGAAAAGGACAAGCTCGTTTAGGCATTTTAGCTTTAAAAAGTTCTGGGGTGGCTCTCGCTGACTTCACTTGTTTGTTGCGGGAAAATTGCAAGTGACGCAGGAAGGAGCCAATGACACACGCCCTTTATTGTCACGTGAAATATTAGAGCCAATCAGCTTCTTCTTGTTCTATTTCGCTCAGTGTTTTGGCGGATCGCAAACAATTTAAAGGTAGGCTACTTACCGCCACCTAAGGGACCAAGAGTGTGTAACATCACGTCATTTACCTGCCAACCTTATGTTATATCCTTATATCCCCTCTACTCCTCCATCTGTGCCCAATATTACTCCCATATTTCACTCAAACCCTGTAGCTTTGACCTCCTTCTCTCCAGCTGCATACTACTACAATTATTATATTATATTTTATTTTATTTAAAATGTATTTAACCAGGAGTGATATTATATGTTCTACATTTCAATTAAGGGCCACTCTCCTCCTTTTCAACAAGTTTAAATAATCCTCAGAGCTCCCCAAAACATGTCTTGGAAGTTTTTTGTGTTTTGCATAATACGTGATCTTTAATTCCACATATGTCACACTTGTCACTGTTACTTTTCCCAGTATAAACATTGTATCATTGTACCCAGAATGATCCACCCTAAGTCTCATTATCATGATTTCCTCCCTTCTCTTCCTTTCTTTACAGCTCTTTTTTACAACTGATTTTAGTTTTTTTGTACAACCCCCTGCACCAAAACACCAAGTCAAGTTCCTTGTATGTGTAAATGTACTTTGCAATAAACACAGATTCTGATTCTGAATTGTGCTATCCTTTTTTCCAGTGCCCCTTTTGCTAGTTAGCCAGCACAATAATTGTGTGTAGGCACCCAACAAAACTGTACATCTATACCACCCATGTGAAGTCTTAGTAAACTATGATGAAGTTTCTATTAGTAAAACCTCTCTGATAATGTTTGTTGACTGTATACTTTGCAAGATATAGCTATTGAGTCTGTGCATACCACCATCCTATCTGGCCTGACCGTAACAGTAACATCCTTACTCATTCTTTGATTTGTCTGTATAGAATCAAGGTATTAGCAATAAATGTCCCTCAGGTTTGAACTCCCACTTCATTTATCCTCCATTCTCTTTCCATTTCTAGGACACTCATAACTACCTTTGCCTCGGGGTACAACCACCGTGGTACACTATAACTGGAGTGGACTGGGTGAACTCCCAGGCCTCCATTCCATGTGTTTTTGCACATACATTCCTTGTCCACCCAAACCCACGCCTCTGCAACCTAGAATACTCCCAACAACTATCTTTGTTTCAGGGTTTTCTTCTCTGCTTCCTTCAAGCTTGACCCAAAATGCAGAAGTAAGTTTTTCACTCCTTAGCTAGGTGTCTTGTCAGCTTACTGCATTAATGTGTCCTAATAGCTCCTGGGTATACATGTAATGCTCTATACTGTAGTATGTCTACTTTCTGCAATGGTGCTCCATATACAATACATCCATAATGTTGATCTCATAGGTGGCCTATGTATGTCCACTAATGCCTGTTTGTCTGCACCGCAATAACATCCAGCCAACGTGCATAAAAATTACAACTTTTTTTACATTTAGTTTGCAAGTGTTTTATATATGTTTTCCATGTATATTTACTATCTAGCCATAGCCACAGATGTTTAAATTCATACAATATCTCCATATAATGTGCTCATTAGTTGACTTGTGCACATCATATAGCATGATTTGCTCGTTGACAGCCTGAACCCCCATTCATATGACCATTTCTCTACTTTCTTTATTGCTTTCCTGATGTTGTCTGTCACTTGTGACACATTCCTTCCCCTCATCCATATGACACCATGGACTGCATACAATGCTGCTTTAATACATCTATCTAGGTTTGCAAATACATAATGTATCACAATTTCAAACAAAACAGGGCCGATTACACTTCCCTGTGGGATGCCATTGTCCATACCTCAAAATCCCTTGACAAATCTGCTCCATCTTTGACTTGTATTTTCACTTCCTGTCAAAAAAAAATCATTATCCAGTTATACATCCTACCCCCAATACCCATTTTAACTTGATAAGTAACCCTAAGCCCTTTCTATGTCAAAAAATACAATTGCCATTAGCTCTGTCATTTTCAGTGTCTTTTCCACCTAATTAACTAACTCTGACTGCAGGCAACAACTGCTTTAGTGTCAAAGGCTATATGAATGTTCGCCTACGGTGCCTCTCTTACTGTGCTGCCTTCATGGACCTGCTTGAATATTGTAATTTCTGTTTTAAGGTGTCAAAAATGAATAGCTGTAGAATGGTGGAACATTTGGAACAGCAGGCTTGCTTTTCAATTCACAAATTTAAGATGCCTTAAATGAGTGGAGGGATTTTTTTTTCATTAAACAGTCAATTGTTTTGTAGACTAACTTTATAGCATCAAGTGTTCATGTTTACCTTGAGGACAGTCAAAGTTGGCTTGAAGTCCCAAGCATTTGATGATAAAGAGAGCGTCAGTCTTGATCTATGAACTTTTGTGAATAACATTTGTGTTGCTTTAATTGATGAAATAGCCATACATTGACATTTATCTCATCGTCAAACTGAATGATTGTTTTAATAAAATATTTTTCATTGCAACAAATCAACTTTAGCAAACACTGATCAAAGGTCACATATATAGATGTCTTTTTTATTAACTAAAGAGAAGAAGATCATTTTAGATGATGAGTAAATGCCACATCGTGCCACATTTTCTGCACTTCCATCCAGGGGAGAAAAAGATATTCCTCTAGAACATCTGGATCATGCACTCTCTGGACTTTCCAACACCGACCCACTTGACTAAAGAGAGAGAGAAAGAAATAAGGATTAGAAAGCTAGAAGCACACTCAAAGTTATAACAATCAATACTGGAAAATGCTATCTATAATAGGCTTATATAAATGATATCATGTTTATTTTCATCATGCACAACTACTTTTTTTATTCAGAGGCCTTCAGGGAAAGTGTTGACCAAGCATTTAGCTCTGAAAAGAAAATATTCAGATATAAACGTTTGTTATTTTTTGTCAGACATACTGGGAACTCCAATGTGGTTCTCAATGAAGCGGATGTAGTTCTGAGCCTTGGCTGGGAGGTCATTCCACTTCCTGGCTGCAGAAGTGTCAGTCTTCCAACCAGGGAAGGTCTCGTACTCAACCTCCACTTTATGCAAAACGTCCATGTTGGCTATGATAAAAAAACATAATACAATTATGAAATCAATATAACCTTTCATTGATCATAGCAAAGGGTTTTTGTGAGTCATATTCTTCCTTACCTGGGAAGTGGGGAATCCTTTTCCCATTGAGTTTGTAGGCAACTCCAACTTTTATTTCATCAAGCACATCCAGGATGTCAAGTTTTGTCAAAGCAATGCTGTATGAGAGGTAACATGTCAGAACTGTTTAGTGCTATTTATTATTATTTATTACATGGTGGTGGAGGAAAGTATTCCTGTAGGATACATGTGATACTCTAAACATACTCCATACTCCAAACATAAAAACCACAAAACACCTGATGAAAAGCTTAAACTTCTCTAGACACTCACGCAGTGAAGCCGTTAATCATGTGAGCGTATCTGACAATGACGAGATCCAACCAACCGCAGCGTCTCTTCCTTCCTGTGGTCACACCCACCTCATGACCCCTTGTCTGCAGCAGCTCTCCTACTGCCTGGAGTGAACAGGGGAATACAGTGCTGCATGTTACTTGATTATTTCTGAGTTTTTATGATGTCAGGCTTCACTAATGAAACCTAAAAATATGCCATCAGCGCCTCAGCTAAAACACACAGCTGAGTACAATAACACATCATCACATGGGCTGGGAGGGGTAAAGTGTTAACATCTTGACCTATGTCCCTATGGTCAGTTCCCGTGACAAGTAACATAACCCCAGCTAGCACAGTAAATATATCCTGAACTCTGGCCCTAAATTTATCCCTGTGCACATGTGATCTGAGGTAAAGGGTGTTTCAGCCTGTCTCACACAATTTGACAGCTGCACTCAGCACGAGAACACCCCTCCCCTCCTTCCCTTCTCCTCCATGCAGGCCCTCTGCTTGTGTGTTAGCCCCATGATCACACACAAACATGTACATGTAGAGCTACTTATCACTGAGTTACATAACATGCTGAGTTGTCTCTTCTCCAAACAATACAAAGCCCATTGAAGCAGAGAAGATACATGAGACTATCTTATGAAGTCACTTGAGACGTTTATAGCTCTTACATTAAGTTGTTCTGTGGGGAAAGCCCCGATTCCCACTCTGGTTGTGTAGGCCTTTGATACACCAAACACATCACCAATGTTCAGAGGTGGGATGCCAAGGCCGGTGCATGCCCCGCCCACAGTGCAGTTTGATGATGTCACAAAGGGATACGTTCCTGAGGAGAATCATTTTTTCGTGTTACTACAGCACCAACTTCTTCCAAGGTCTTCTAAAAAATGTCTTCTCATTTATATTAGGATATTTCACGTCATTATTGCCGATCCTACCAAAGTCGATGTCAAGGAGAGCGGCGTTGGCCCCTTCAACCAGAATTTTCTTTGGAGATCCATGGAGAGCTTCATACATGTAATAGACCCCGTCTCTAACCATCGGCCGCAATCTCTCACCATATTCCTGCATGACACAAGGAAACAAAAAGTATTTTTTGTTGTAAGTACTGAAAATCATCCATCACTAAGTAGTCAGCAATAGGGGTGATAATCACAGCCTTGGGATGATACCATAAAATACGATACAACACATGACCCACGATTGCATTTATATCAGGAACAAAGATTCTGCAATAATTGATGAATCATACAATGAAACATTATGATATCTAAATAACTAAAGATTACAAAATTTCCCTAAAAGGTAGAGTGGATTTATCAGTTCTTACCACCCTAGGAGTTAAGAAGTAGTGATACTGTGAGTCAAAATTGGAAGTGAAGTGTCATGATTTTTGATTAAAATATCGATATTGGGAGTTAGATAACTGTATCCCACAAGTCAGGATGTATTTTTGCCACCACTATAGTCATCAATGTCTACCTTGAGCTTTTTCAGTTGGTCCTCAACGTCAACTGTCAAGGCTGGGTACATGGATTGATACTGGTGGACAAGGTTCTTGAATCTGAAAAGGAGAGAAAATCATCAATCATGTCACAACTCGACTTTTAAGTGGCGGTCTCATTGTTCCCATGATTCCTACCTCATAGAGAAGTCCTTAAAGTCTCCCAGGAGGTCACATACACGTAGGCCAGTGCGGGATGCTTTGCTGGAGTATGCCGGTCCGATGCCCTTTTTGGTTGTTCCAATGCTTTTATTATGAAACACAAGCCAAAAAAGAAGCTTTGTCAAATGACAAGTGGAATGCATGTAGGCCATGCAGGTCTTTGTTTATTGTTTTAGTTTTGTCCATCTCCCGCCCTCATTGTCCTCTCTCTACCCCCTTACTTCTTTCCTTCTTGTGCTTGTCTTTCAGTTTCCTGTAAGCCATCTACAACCTGGTGGAAATCAAACACTGCAAAGAGATGGAAAACAAATCTTTAAAAGGCGACCTCCGCACAACTTTGTCAAGTAAACCTCTTTAATTACAACAGCTGTACATACCAAGGTGAGCTCTGTCTGAGACGATCAGTCTCTTCTCCCAGCCTTTCAGACCTGGTCAGAGAACATCAATTACATTAATGTTAAAGTTTTTTTATCTTAATTTACACTGATGCATGATGTAAAAAGGATATTTTCTCTTTTTAAATACCCTTTTTCTCATTTTTATCGCCTTCCTCAAACAAGCCAGGTAGATGAATGACCACTCCATTACCTATAAGAGCAGAGAGAGGGCGATATTAAGTATTATCACTCTTACACTGATTTTCTTAATGATGCTGTGTGTAAAATACTGAAATTAAAATCGTTACCAATGAGTGATGTGCTTTTAGTGTTGATGATTCCACTGGGGAGAAGGTGAAAGTCATACTCCTTGCCATCCACTACCACTGTGTGTCCTGCATTGTTGCCACCCTGGTAATCACAGCAGTGTTCATTATTATAGCTATAATACACTGTTTTTATGGCAAATTATTAAAATAAAGATGTTAACATTAAAGATCCCCAAAGAAAATACAGCCACATTTTCAAGTCTTATTTTATTTTCTTCAGATAGTGCTGAGCCACCCTCTTCCCAATCCACCAAGCTTTTCCAGCACCTATATTAACACACTTGGCTCGTGCAGATGGATCCTCCGCTCTGTTCCCTCTTGGTTAAAACCTGGCCTTCTCACATATCAAGCCACCCTGAGAATGTGACCTCTCTTTCGCCCGGTGGGTGGGGCTCTCAAGCATACAGAACACAGGGTGCTAGACCTGTCAGTGGGGAAAGTACAAGTACAACACAGCAACAGTTGGCAGCTTTCACGGTGTATTCCACTTCTGGCCTGACCTCTGATTTCTGACCAGACACTTGTGTTTGTGTGGGTGTCTGTGCGTTATGCAAGTGGACAGAAGTGACCTGTCTGGAGTTTATGCTGAATTCAAAACATTTAATACAATATCTGAATAAGACAGTCACAACTTTGCATTAGATTGAGAGGAGGTTATCAACAGAGAATATTAAACTATGTATATTGTTTAAAGCATCATTCAGAAAGGTTTACAGCATTCTGTTAAATATTTCCTTGTCACAGAGGTTCAATCTTTTTGACTCTCAGCACCTGTTGCGTTTCACCAAGCTGCCAGTAAAGAGCCAAACTCTATTGTGAGGTTTTGAATAGGCGACGTAGGAAAAAGGCATTCAGCATTAACACAAAGACACGCCCATACGAATAGTCAGATGAAATCACAAATCACAAGCAGTTACCTGACATCTGCAGACGTAGTCAGCATCAGTCGCCAGCAAGTCGACGACTTTCCCTTTGCCCTCGTCACCCCATTGCGCACCGAGCACCACGGTCACTTTGTTCCCCGCGTCGTTGCGCGATCGCTTCAGTCCTGTCGCGGCGGTTTGACTCATGTTTTTGTGGTCTTTCGCAGACCAGGTGAGGGACATGGTGGCAGTGGCTTTAGTCCGCCCGTCTCAAGACGACTAGACTGTACCGCAAGAGCGGCAATGCCATATCTGTAACCTCAGAGCCGATGATGTCAGAGCCAGACGCGCGTAAGAGCGACGCTGCGCTCGGGCAAATGTCTCCAAGGCTGTTAGAGCGACGACAATAAAAGCCTTTCCTCACAGCAATCACATGGATATGTGAATGCACCATGAGCCATGTAAAGTCAATCATGTATGCTACCCTTTATAATGGGGCTTTTGTATGTGTTGCACAATGCATTATGTTCGCTCTTTGCTTCATCTGCCTGACAGTGATGATTAAACACAGACAGCCCAACAGTCAATTCACTTTTATTAAAATATAGAAACATTAAAAGTTACAATCCATTAAATACTTTTCTCATATTTGCTGTTAGAGATCATCTGGACAATATATATAAACTTTAAATTTAAATAAAGACATTACTTTTTTTGGATGATAAATTAAACATCTTGCACCAAACACTACATCTGTCTTTCTTTCTGCAGGTGCTGCACAGTTAATAGAGCTTATTGCAAAACACATTCAATGCATATAACAACAATTGTACAAAACATAGAAAGCATATTTCGCTTTTTCTTTCTCAATCAAAAGCAATCATATTCACAAAAGCTGAAACTCATTTACATAAAGTGACATTTTAACATCCTCGCTTTGAAGATCCAGGCCATCGATGTGTTTCATCTTCTAGGTCTTGAAAAACAAAAATCATTGCAAAAGGAAGACTTCTGCATTCACCCCCGAAGAGTCAAATCTCATGTGTTCTTGTTAGATAAAATATACTTCAGTCCATCCAGTTCAGCGACATTAACATTTCCTTTTTCCTCTCGATTTCCTCTTTCGGGAGTCACCTGGGGAAACAAAGACTGAAATGAATAGATGGATTCAAACTATTTGAAAATAAAACACTTTAATTCTTCTGTATAACTAATATACATTTACAGATAAAATTGTGCACTTAAAAAAGGCACTTGGCAGAGAAATGTATGTCCAGATTTCAAACATGACAACATGAGGCTTAAAATGTTAAAAGTTGTTTTTTGTTGTTGTGTTAGGTGCATTTGTGATTCATTCACATAGCGTACAGTATCTTTAATCAAAGTCATCTAAACAGTTTCAAAAGTTCACAGGAAGCACACACTTGTTGGACTGTGTTAGTAGGTTAATCAGTCCAGCTGCAGATTTGCGGAATGGACAAGAATATATGGGGAGTAGAGAGACAAAAGTGACAACTCTTATGAAATAACTCCACGATGACTACACAATGACTTCACAAACTGCAAGGCTGCTTGAGATCAGAAAAAAGGTGGATGTTGTATAGCTCAAGTGCTGGTTCAAGAGGATTCACTTCTTAACATTAAAGTACCTTCAGTGTTAGTTCCCCCCCCCCCCCCCGGTCTGACGGACATTAGAATCACCTCAACACACAGTTTGCTGAATGCTGTTAGATTTTGGCCTGACCACAACTGACTTGCCCAAGCATTGAAGAGAAAGCAAGAGTTAAAGCTGGACAACATAGACAAATGAAATCCAGTTAATCCAGTTAGACCAACAAATGATGCGTTATTTCGGACAAAGCTTTGACGGTGATTGAACTCATCAGGGTGATGTTCCTGCTTACACTTTGCCATCCCACCGTTTGTGACCTACCTCACTGCAACACACAGCCTTTTTTATGTCTAGTCTGTCCTTTCCCACTGTTACCTTGTGTTTCAGAATGAAAAACAGAATATTCAAACAGACTGGCCATAATTACATCCATGTAATATTCAATCTGCTATTCAAGGGCTTCACACTGCATCCAAACTTTTTAATAAAATGCACAACATGCTAAAATCATGCTTATAATCATGTATATAATCATGCACTTAAAAATATATAAAACGTTAAATGGAATAAAAACAAAATAAATAAGGATTTTCCACTAAGACACATCAAATCATTAGCACTCCAAACGTGATCTTTATTGATGTATATGGATGGATTACCTGGATTACTCTTTTTGTTTCGTCTAAAGAAGCTTCCCTGTTTCTTTGGTTCGGGTCTAAGGGGTGCAGACACTGATTCAGAGACCGATGGCAGATCTTGGATATCTGACTCCAGTCCATCAGGGACGTCCCACCCCTCGATGCTCTCACTGAGCGTGGTCACATTGCTCTTAGGGCCTGTATGCTCGTAGGTGATGATGTCATCTTGGTTGTGGGTTTCTATGATAATGTGTTCCTGCCTTACTTGTCCTGCAGTCTCTTTTAAATGGCTTATTTTATCACTGGTTTGACTTTTCCCTCTTTTAGTGCTTTCGCTACCCTCCGTCACACTGTCTGTTTTAGGTAAAGGACTTTTTTTGATTTGAAAATTAACACTTATGTCCACTGTCTCCTCAGGCGTCAACTTCTCCGGGCTGGATATGCTGTCTAAAACAGCCTCTGTCAGGTCTGAATCTGAGAGGGAAGAAGGGCTGATGGCACTGGTCTCAGTTGAATCCAATGAAAAACCATTTGTTGGAGGGGGACATGTTTGATGGTCTGCTTCAACACGAGACTCAGGTTGTGTTATATCTAGCGGTGAAACTGCAGATTCCTGTGAGTGTTGCTCCTCCTGCGGCAACATCGGCCCTTTCAGGTGCGCCTGTGTTGCCATTGCTGGTTTTACTACTTGGGGTGTGCTGGGAACTGCAGCTACTCTGTCTTCCACCGTACTCTGTGGCGCTGGTGGAGTCTCTTCTGAAGGGCTGATGAAGCCGTTGACTTCGCCTGCGCTGGTATGGTGACCCTCTGTCTGAGGTTTGGTGGCAGCGGAAATGGAGGCTATTTCTACGGCTTCTTCTTCTACAGGCTTCACACTTGACCCTGGAGGGGGGGAAGAAGCAGGTGGTATTAATGCTGAAGTTAAACACATCAAGAACTTTATTAGCTTTGAAATGAGGAAATAATACAGTGAGAGCAGGTGCATGAAAATAAAATGCTCTCAAAGGCAAAGTAAAAAGCAATGTAGCAAGATAGCAAAACAAACAAAAAAACAGCCTATACAAAGCAGCAGGGCTGTGTTGTGGCTTGCAGTTAAACGGCTCAGGAGCGGAGCTAGAACTGCGGATGGAGGCCACAGTCTCTTGTCCTTACCAGACGGGCAGGTATCCCTACGCATTTCACTAGAAGGTAGGCTTTCCGAATCGCACCTTGGCCTGGTCTTTCTTAGGCTGAAACCTTTCCTGATATCCGCCAGGAGGTGGTCGACGATGCAGCCGTCGTCCTGAGGTACAAAGCCTTTCTTGACTGGTTAAAAAAAAAAAGAAGGGTTTTAAACACATGCAATTCAAGTGACATCTCACTCATTTAATCAGTCTTTGACTTGCAACATTTCTTTTACAGTGAAAGAAAAGGGCGGCTGTTCACAGCGTACTTATTTTTCCGTTCTCTCCCTTCTGTCTCTTGGACTCTTCCTCTGCCAGCTGCTTCTTTCTCTTCTCTGCCTTGGCCGCCAGCTCTCTTCTTGTTTTGTTTTCCTGTTATCATGAAAGTCAGGATGTCACTCACTGCCAAGTACAAAATGTACTGAGCAATTTGTCTCTGTATCATTGGGGCTGAGACTTGTGCATCTCCAAGCTTTCCCATAGAATACATGCTTTCAATGTTGCAAAGAAAACACTGCCAACACACCCAACCAGTGGACTTCACATCATTACAGCATCTCAAATAGCGCAGCATGACTCTTCATTAGTCGTTGCATATTTAAAAAGTCCAGTGCATAAGACTCTGCAAATACATCATCAGAATGTGTGGATAAATACTAACCTTCATCGATTTGATGAAAAGTCCTCGGAAAGTCCTGATGGTTCCAAAGAGTTCTTCAAGCGACAGCTGATTGGCGTCTTCACACAAGTAGTTAGCCAGCTCACTCTTCTTCTTCTCTAAAGCAGTGAACCTTTCAGTTAGGGCTTGAAATATCTCTGTGCTTTCCTGCAGCACACAAGAAAAAAAAAATTGGGGATTTGGATCACACTTTCAAACAGCACTGCGTCATAAAGAGTTGGCTCAGGTTTAAAGGCGAAGCAGGGTGTCATCATCTTACCTCAAGGACTTTGGCATACTGCTCCTTCACATCTTCGACAGAGTTGGTGACCTTCTTAGCCGTATCGTTCAGTCGCTTTAGTAAGGCACTGGCTTCTGACTGAATAGAGTCCAGATTGACTCTGAGGACAGAGTGTAAAACCGTTTTCTTATCTGTTGCTTAAAAGATCCACTTAGGACCAATTTAAAAAAAAAAAAAACACAAAACATGAGTTAAAGTACAAATTAAAGGTTTCTTTACCCTGCTGCTTTTTCACAGATTTCTAGATCATCTGGCAGATCAAGCAGCTCCGGGTGGTTCACTTCTGCTTCCTTTGCAAAAACAAGACACAGTGTATAATTAAGCAGGTTCCTAAATGAGGAGGGGGGGAAAAAAGAAAAGAAATGATGGCAGCTGTGAGCCAGTTAGTGTACCTCCAGGATGTGATGAAGCAGCGTAATGCGGCTCTTGTTGGCCTTGGTCTCTGTAAGCTTGAGCAGAGAGCTGATCTTGAACCCCTCTGCGTTCCCTGTGTGACTTCCCTGAAAAGTAGAACGACAGTTAAAAATGCAAGCTCTTTTAAAATGTCAGCTTCAGTGAAATATAGATGAGACTTAAGAAGGTGCGTACGTAGTTGAGAAAATTTCCAACGTCGAGGATGTGTCTGCAGAGACTAGGAATGAGCGTGCTCTCTCTGAGGGCTGAGAGGACAGTTGCATGGGTTTACTTGATGACGATTGATAAAAATCTTCTGCTTCATCGTTTGGCTGCATGTATGTGAATAACGCTGAGAGTCTAGGGTTCACTTACACTGGCAAGCCTCCTCCACCAGCTTGACTCGAGGTTTTAGCATCTCCAACACTGATGAGGTCTCCTCGCACAGCAACATGCAGTCAATCCTCAATTGATAACTGGGGAGGCAGGACAGAAATCAAAAGGAATTAAGGAGCCAAGTATGCCAGTATAGACTGCTCTGAAAATATAATGCATGCACATACTTAAACCAGCACTTAAGGAAAGTTACCATGGCACCGTGAGAAGGCAGGTGTAAAAGCGATCAACATTTGCCAGCTTCTCTTTTTCTCCTTGGAATGATTTCAAGTTTTCTATCTACATTAAAAAACAAACAAAACAGTGAGTCATACATTTGCCATTTTGAAGTGGGCCCTTAATGGCAGATACACGAGCAGAAAAAATAAATAAAAAAGGAAAATGGATGATGAGGTTATAAAAAGTACAGACCTCATGCTTCTCTGGTAGGAGCTTCATTAGCTGTTTTAGCACCTCTACATCAAACCTAGAACGGTCCCCTTTCTGAATCATGGATACAAAGTCCTCGTTTTTGCTAGACAGATACAAAGACAAACAGTCAGCTTGGAGATAAACCAAATCATACTTAAAACATGAGAGAATGTTTAATATCTCACCATTTAAACTGCTTTAGGAAAATGTTTAGATTCAAGTTTTTCTTTGGGTCAATAAATGTAATCTGAAAAAAGGAAAGGTGTTTTCTTTAGGAGTCATATTGATTATTCAGCATTGATAATCAGGCGTTTGTTGTTCTGGGGGCTACAGCTCTGAGGAGCTGTGTTGAGTGTTGACCAAGCGCACCTCTTTAGGCTCCTTCTTGACAGGAGCAGCTGCCCCCTTGTCTTTGTGCTCAGTCACTGGGAGACAGAACAGCTGCTCGATACTGCTGTAGTCCGGCTCATGAGGAGGAGGCTCTTTCTGAACCGAGGCCCACATGGAGGGACCATCTGTGTGTGTGCAGGAAGAGAGGAACCCATCATGAACCCATGTGGCTCTATTTTGTATCTTAAACTAATCTAAAACTAATGCTTCCCCGCTCTTATATCTAAGGAAACCAGCATCATCAAATAACATCCAAAAGTATACAAAGGTGTGTTCAGTTTCCCCCCTAGTAAGATGGATGTTCATAACAATGTGCATTCAGCTTTTAGGAAGAAAAATTCAAGATTGTGATTATGTAAGCCTTTCCCAAAATGTTTTTTTCCCCCTTACCTGTTACTGCTCGGAGTTTCTGCCAGTTGAGCTTTTTCATCCTCAGGGTTGGGCATCGGTTTGTCTTTACGGGCGCAGCACATCCCAGCATCTGACTGCTCTGAGCCACTATCATGCCTGGGGGAGGAGGGGGTGGTGGTGGCATCCCAGGCAAGGGAGGTGGCGGTGGCGGTCCGCCCCCCATTCCTGGCAGAGGTGGCGGAGGTGGTGGGGGAGCCATGCCAAGACCAAAGGGCAGCGGCGGCGGCGGTGGTGGGGGCGGTGGTGGTGCCATTCCAGGTAAAGGAGGAGGTGGTGGAGGTCCACCAAACCCTCCAGGCAGCGGTGGAGGAGGAGGTGGGGGTGGTGGAGGTGGAGGAGGAGGAGGTGCGGACCCAGTTAAACTAGAGGGTGGGAGTGGAGGGGGAGGAGGCGGCGGCGGCAAGGCGCACAGCGGCTTCTGAGAGGATGTGATGATCGTGTTGTCCTGCTGATCTGTATCGGTCTGAACAGCTTTATCCACCTTCACGCGCTGCCCGTCCACCTCATGGTGACCCGCACAGCTGTTCCCTTTAGAGAACATCAGCCGCTGCATGATCTTCTCACAGGACTCCATCTGAGCTGGAGCACCAACACACGCACGCACACACGCACGCACACGCACACTACTTAAGTTGCCATGTCAACAAATGCTGCAATGCTGTTATCTTAAAGGCTGTGATGACTAATCTCTCCTCTTTACACATTAATCACTGAGGAGGCCATTAGCCTCTTCAGAGCGTTGACCTAAAGTGAAAGCATTGTTGCTTCACTGTTTACTCACAGTCCTGGGCCAGCAGTGTGGCTCTGTTAGTGATGGCCTCCAGAGCCAGCCAGATATCCGAGTGACCCGGCCCCAGCACTAACAACGTCTGCAGGATGGACAGCAGCTGCAGAGAGGCTGGAGAGCTGCTCACCTGCACACAGCAACACATGCATATTCACAAACTGTGGGGGGTTTTCCTGGTTGACATTCTTCTCAAGACACGGACAACTTAAGACTAGAATTGTTTCAAGACGAAAGCCAATGAGCGGCACCTTGTTAAAGAGTGTAGTGAAAACCTCCAGGTGATTGCTCATGTCGATGCCCCCGTACACACGCAGCAGCTCTTCTTCATCCTCAGCCATTGCCTCTTCAAACGCTTCACATTGAATGATCAAATCTTCATCCTCCTGCTCTCTGGAAATCCACACACAAAGCCGTGACACTAACTCATTTGAATGCCATTTTGAGTTTTTAGAAAGCGTCGATGAATCACTCCATAATTGATGCAAATTGCAAATGTCTTTTATAACAGCACCATTTTACTTGAAGTGATAATGAACTTTAAAAGTAACCTTTAAAAAGAGTCTCCGTTGCATAAAACATTTTTTTTTTTTTTTTTTAATGATTAAAGTCTCTCGAAATGAAATGTGAGCAACAGACGGAGGGCTCACCTTAACTTTGGCAGAATATCAAGAAGCTGGAGTCCTGCAAGACAATTAAACACAAAGTATGACAACCAAACACAATTATCAGCTTTTAAGAAAGTTTATCTGCCAAAGCTGTCACACGTCTCTCCTTCACAGTGGTGTGTGTAAGTTTTTTTGGGGGGAAAGGGCAAAGAGTCACAGGTGAGCAATTACAAAAGAGGAGTGGCTGAACGAATAGCTGATTGGTGGTGGTTGGCATTTCAGGTGTGATGACCCCGTGACTTTGTTAGTGCTCCTCCTCCTGAGCTTCTCATGCCTCTTATTTTTCGTTTCCTCGATCCTCGCTTGAACCGGAAATCTTTCCGCGCCGACACGTTAAAGGACGTCTCAGGTCTCTTTATTAGGCACCGAGGCGCGAGGATGGAGGAAACAACTCTGAGGAGCTATGATGGAGGAAACATGACACCAGCCTCCTGTCTCTCTTCCCACTCAGGGTGCCTTCAGTTAGAGAGGGGCGGAGCCAGTTAATTTGATTTCATGCACCTCAGCAGGCTGGGCCTTGGTAGTTAAGCTGGCTTCTCTCTCTCTCTCTCTCTCTCTCTGTCTCTCTCTCTCTCTCTTGCTGTTATCAACTTTGGTTTGTTGTGTTTGTTTTTCCTCCACAACACCACACACACATTCACCATTGCAATAACCACAGATATACAGACTGCATTTTCTTGTATTAGAATGTTTTGCTTTAGTTTCCAATACATTATCATTTAAGTTATTTTAAAACTGTGCGGTCTCCCTCTTTGTCCAGCTCACTGAGCCCGGGCTGTGACACAGGGAACATAGGAGGGTTTATATAGATGCAACTATTACAAATTTTTTTTCAAAGATTTATTTCTGGGCTTTTTGTGCCTTCAATTGAGAGATAGGACAGTCGATAGAGCTGGAAATAAGGGAGAGAGAGAGTGGGGAATGACATGCGGGAAAGGAGCCACAGGCCGGACTCGAACCTGGGCCTCCCGCTTTGAGGACTATAGCCTCCATACATGGGGCACACGCACCAACCAATGGGCCACCAGCGCCCCCACAATACTTTTAAATAGTCACAATTCTGCTGATTTTTCACTGATGCCTCGTGGGAAGTTTATGTCTGCGTGTTTATGAACTGTACGCTAAAGGTTAATCCTGTTTTGATCTTGTTAGTGCTTGGGAAGACTTCACAGGCAACATGCATCTACAGAAGAAAACAGGGGTAGATGGATAGATGGCCTGTTTACTCACAACTATGTCATACAAATTCCATATGGTAAGTGGAAATTTCTTAAAATGTTAAAGTGATTACATCAAAAACTTGTATACTGAATAATTCTAATGTTAAATTTAAGAATACACAATGCTTTATCCATTTGAGGATTGCTGAGTTTCTCAGGCGTTTTGTCAATGTGAGAATTAGGCCATTGTTGTTATTCTTAGACGGACCCAGTGACAGAGATATTTGTGAAGAGCTACAGCTGACGTCCTGCTTTCTCCTCTACTCACTTTCAGCTGATTTGGGCGGGAAAACCGTTAACCACAAAGTGACCTTGCTCATGATGCATCTCTAAGACTCCTCATAAATTGTTAAATAGCAGCCGAATAGAGAACCTACCGATAAACTCCTTCCTCATCCTATCTCTCTGCCGGAGGTCATCCGTCCCAAAGATGATGGCGTTTATGACACTGAGGAGCGTGACCATGTAAGGGACGTTGTCTGTGGCCTGCAGCTCATTCATGATCACACTGAAACGATACTGCCGAGTCTTCACGCCCTGAAGGGGAAATCAAAGGCAGTGCAAGAGAATGAGTAATTCTACTGATTCAGAAAACCTGTGCATGCAATCCACCACTAGAGGGCATCGTAGGGTCATGTGAAGTAAATCCTAACACAGCTCAACTTTTCAAAACCAGATGCTACAAGTGTGACTCTTCTACACTTGCCTTGTAGTGGTCCAGGGCGTCCAGCGCCAGGCGATGGCCTTCTGCAGAGAACATGCTGAGGGCGGCGAGCAGCTCAAACACTTGCTTCTTCACCATGATATTGGAAGTGTCCAAAGCTGTGGAGCATCAGGATCACACACGTCAATACATGCCGCAAGCTCATAATTACTATTTCTATTTGAACAAGCCCCCACCTCTTGACCCCTCAAGTGTATAACTGTTACGCTTTGTTTCACAGCCTTTAAGGCAGCTGAACTTGAACTTTGCCTTCTAAGGAATTGACGTTGTACTTAAGATAAAAACGTGTTGGAAAATCCATAATGAACACACAGCGTGACGCTACATTTATAGGGATGTCGTGAAGCACCCTGAAATGACTCATCTTTGTACATAAAAGCTGAAAACATGTCTTAAAGATTAAGGTTGCATAGTCAGATTAACTATTTCATCCCCAAATTATGACCAGTTTAGCCAAACATTACAGATGTTACACATTATGTTCAAAAAGTGGTGCCTCAAGTCTTTCAGCTTTCTTTAAACTGAATAGGGTTAAAATATCTTCATCAGACTCTATTGCATAATTCAAATGTTTTTTCTTTTATTGCATGAGGCTTCTCTGAGTCAAAATCACGTGATGTGTCTATAAAGAATGTGATGAACCTTGTGAGAGCTTCCGAATGTATCCTTCATTGTCTATGATGAAGTGGATCCCTGCAGATGAGTTCATGACTGCCCGCACGCAGTTGACGCAGGTGAGCTGCAAGAGAGCGTCTGCAATACGAGAGCATCCCCGCCCCGAGAGCCGGTCCAGAGCTTCCAGGAGGAGATCCAACCCACTCAGCTCCAGAAACTGCACCATCCACGTCTGATCGCTGCCCTCCAGGCGGCGCTTCAGCCCCGAGTAGTTGACCACAGTGGGGACCTGCAGCAGCCTGATGCAGAGCTCTGGATCGGCGCTCTCCAGGTTGGCCTCCTGCTGGGTATCCGAGTCCTGCGAGGAGCCCAGGCGGCCCCTGACTGCCGCCCACTTCTTCTTTCCATCCGACTTCCCCGACATGATGGCTGTGGAGGAAAGACGTGAAGCGGTGTTTAGTCAATGTTTATGTGCGCAGGCCATTTTCAGCTATTTCTCGAAAAAAAAATATCAGCTTGTCTTTCGCCTACAGATGGTGTCTGTTTGCATAGATGTCCAACGATTTTTTTTGCCCAGTGTACAGTGTAATCGTTGCTATCCAGGCCAGAGGAAACAAGCCAACATCACGCCTTATCAGAAATGAAACGGGAAAAGAATAGGAAATGATAGCTCTGCACTTTCATGTCAGCAGTCCAGTCATCGCCCGCCCTGCCAAACATTCCGACTTAATCCTGCCTGAAAGAGAAGAGACTCTCAGTCAGCTCAACCAAACGGACAAAGCTCAGCTCAGTGGTGTCTGGGCAGAGCCTGCTACTGTAATAAACAATGAGAACAGAAGTATTTTTAATGGGATATAATGGATTTAAAAAATAAAATAAAATAAAAAACTGCACAAGGCACTACATAGAAAAAAAACACTGTGGGAAGAAAATGTCACAATCCTCATACCAACATATCTGACATTGACCTGAATGCTTACATTGATCTCACAAGAGCCTTGAGTTTTCTGGCATAGCCCCAGAGCACAGTGGCCCCATTTAACCTAACTCTCACCTCTTAGCTTCTGAATAAGATCCACAGCAATTCATGAGAGCAGTATAAACACGTTCCCACACGCTAATAGAATCAACAGGATAAGGGTTTCGGACCAAAAAAGGGGAAAACTTTCTGCATAACTCTAAAAATACTTTCTGCTACAGAGTTTTTTTACATTAAGTGGTCCGGGATAAATGAACAGTGTGAGTCGTTCTTCTGTCTCCTGTTGTTGATTTCCTTTTTGGCAAAGAAAATATATACAAAATGAGACATGAAGGTATGAGCGTGCCCAAACAGAATGCTGGAAATAAAGGTCACTAAGTGAGTCAGCCTGGAAGGAATTATAGATTTTTACAGTTCTTCTTTTGTTGCTGCTTGGTCCGTAAACTACATGCAGTTACAGGCAGCTTTTGCAAATGTCTTGCATGTATCTCTTCTCAAGGAAATAAATAAATAAAAATAGCAGAGAAACTAAGTAATACCTTGTGAAAAAATCCAACAAATTGGATTTCTATTCACTCAGTAGAGTCAAGGTGAAGCTTTTTTTTCCTTTTCTCACATTTTCTGGTGAGGCATTCGTCAGCTCTGACTGCAGCATTTAGTGCCGCTGCCAGTGTGAGAGTGTTACCGTGGCAGCAAGCAGCCTGACAATGGTGTTTGACAATAGGCCTTCTCAATAGTCATCAAAGAGCTCTGTTCATTAGCCTCAAAATGGGTGGAATGCTCCCTGCCCACTTTGGGCTAATGAAATATATGCCCGTTCACTGTTTAGACACTTTCTGTTTGAGGCGTAAGATCATGTTTTTTAGGCTCAAAGTGGGAAGGGAACAAAAGTTGCACGTTGATGCTTGTAATCTGGAGAATTTCCAGGGTCATTAAAATTTGTGAAATAGATTCACTTCCCACAAAACAATATGACTCGCACACATATGACTCGCTTTTCTAGGGGAATTCTGCTTGTGTGTTTGTGTGTGTGTCAGAATCATGCCGACACAACCCAGCAAGTCTCAGGAACTTTTCACTAGGAAGGGAGGGTTTCCCGGGACAGGAAACATGGCTCAAGATAAACATGCTGGTGTGACAGCTTGTGTTCCTCTTTTGCTATTCCGTTTAAATTCCTAAAGATGCTGGTTTGACCAAAAGAAATTTGGTACTTTCCGTGCATGTATAAACATTTTGGCTACAGGTTGTGCAACGTCAAGGGTCATGGACAAAACATTTACTTATTCTTTTTTTTTTTTCTTTTTTTTGTGCACTCCTCCAAATAAAAACAGCTCTCACTTACAGACCTTGTCTACCAGATCTCCCACATGTACCTCTAATAGCAGGCTGATTC
The DNA here is from genome assembly GCF_963584025.1 of Labrus mixtus. Taxonomy (NCBI): domain Eukaryota; kingdom Metazoa; phylum Chordata; class Actinopteri; order Labriformes; family Labridae; genus Labrus; species Labrus mixtus. The sequence continues at coordinate 11,377,761 of NC_083629.1, forward strand.
ACTGTGCACAGGACCAGCCTACTCATCTGTCCTCTGGTTAGGCCGCCCACACAGCAGCCCACTGCTGCTGTACAACATCAACACTTATGAGCATGCAGAAACAGCTCCACGGATTTATTTCCTCAGAGACATATGCATCAGCTTATGCACTGCAGTTTTTTTCTAGGAATTTTCTGTGTATTTTCATCAATAACTAATGAGTGCACAAACTAATAGATTTAGGGTGAGTGGATTAAATCTCACACAGCACTGCCACTGCACATTTTTCTCATCTGGTTTTCCCTCCACAGAAATACCAGATATAATGAGATGAATGATGGTTTAAACAATTAGATTTGAGCTTGTTAGCACTGAAATGATAATAATGATGATTTATGGTTCAAACATATGTTAACAAACTGAACATATGTCACATGCATAGCCTATTTTGTGTGCTTATAGATTAAACCTGTATCCAAAAGCATGTGCTTAATGATAATAACAACAGAGAACATCTGGTAGACATTAAACTGATATCTAAACCTCCTCTCCTCTCCTCTCCTCTCTGCTATTTAAGGGAGTGACCGACAAGCCTGCAAAGTCCACAAGCACATTTCTGGAGTTGAAATGTTTTTTTTTTTTTGTATATAGTTTAGTTTCCTTTATGTCCAGACTGTCTGGTGGTTTCTTGAACCTCTGTGGAGACAGAGTTAACACCAGCACACATTGAAACAAGTGACAGCCCACATGGCCCAAACACAGCCTTAAAACTGCACCCACAGTTCAAGTCAAATTTACCAACGCTGTTTTTTCCCCCCCATGGCAGCCTTCTTCCTCTTCATTTTTCCAAACGAAAGTAGATTTCCAGGGA